>NC_056733.1:363090555-363438055 GCF_019279795.1 Protopterus annectens
AAATGTCAGACTGTCCAAGACAAAACATACCTACAGCCATGCATAGTACAGAATTATACATATTTGCACAAATAAAAGCTTAATCTAGTAACATTTGAATTGCTTATGCTACTTCATATAACATATAGAAGTTTCATATATAAAATAACTGTTTTATGCAACTATTAATGAAACGTAGAATATAATATTGTCCTGTAATCAGGACATTTGCTATGTCTTGATTATTTTCGCAGGACACAACTGCCTAAAGAGGGAGTGTCCCTCGCAAAGTGGGACAGGTGGTAACCCTAAAGTCCCACCTTGGCCAATTGAAAAGGTGGCAAACCTATAATAGGTATGCGGTAGCATGACTCGGCCAACAGATGTGGCTTCCACAACCCAACTACTTGTCTGTATTGAAGAGTCTCGGTATCCATGTATCAGCCAGATGGGAGCAGATTGTATGAGGAACACACAAATAATATGATTAATTCACTGTACAGGCCGCTGATTCCGTACAGTCGAACACCATGCCGTCGCCTAATGGGCAGCCATTCCCGATACTGTAGTCATTACTCTGATGTAATAGGCATCACAAGGTGGGAGCAGATTGTATGAGGAATACACAATTAATATGATTAATTCACTGGACAGGCCGCTGATTCCGTACAGTTGAACGCCATTCCATCGCCTAATGGGCAGCCATTCCCGATACTGTAGTCAGGAGCAGCCTTAGGTCAACTGGTGCCCTAGGCAAAAGGTCATCACGGCACCCCCACCACACCACTCAGTGCCCCCATCCTGGCCTACCTACACCAAATAAATACTGTAAAAGTGACCCTACTAAAGCGGCACCCTAGGCGGCCACCTAGTTGGCCTATGCCTAAGGCTGGCTATGACTGTAGTCATGTAGTCCGATGTGATAGGCATCACAAAGTGGGAGCAGATTATATGAGGAACACACAAATAATATGATTGATTCACCGGACAGGCTGCTGATTCCGTACAGTCGAACGCCATGCCGTCGCCTAATGGGCAGCCATTCCCGATACTGTAGTCATGTAGTCCGATGTAATAGGCATCACAAGGTGGGAGCAGATTGTATGAAGAACACACAAATATAATTGATTCACTGGACAGGCCGCTGATTCTGTACAGTCGAATGCAATGCCATTGCCTAATGGGCAGCCATTCCCGATACTGTAGTCATGTAATCTGATGTAATAGACATCACAAGGTAATATTGAGGTCCTTGCTCCCACCCAGGGGTGTGAGTGACAGATACAAGCACCAATGTTGGTGCATTTGCAAGTGTGGGAGCGAGCAGGTGTAAGCATGTTTGGCTACCAGTATGCGAGTATTGCACTGGTAAAGCAATGTAGAGGCTAACTGAGTGTAAGAGGCTGTAACCAGTGGGCAGCAGTGCTTAACACCGCACAAACCCACGCACACCCACTCCCAACTGCTTTAATGTGCCTTACTCCCTCCATATCCAATGGGGTTGTTCTGCCCTGCAACCAAATAAATGTCCTCTGCAAGGGTCGGACCCAGGACTCTGCGCACACAGCTAATGTACATTACCAATCCACCATGGCAGATATACAGACAACGGACAGTACCACAAACATATCATACAGAGCAGTCATTCAACAGTATAGGAATGTATCCCATCATGTAGATGTATATGTGAGTGTTTATGTCCAGCATATAGGTACATACATATATAGAGATGCATCAGGAGCATACCATGTGGCAACAAAGCATTACAAACTAATTAAATGGGAAACACCAGCGACGCCTGTATTATGTAGTGGTGTTGCTCTAAGTGATCTCAAGACTCCCTCAGACAGACATGTGTCAGTCATACACGCAAATAGTTGTACATTGGCCATATACATTACTCTGTGCATGTAATGTCTAAGATCCAGCAAAAAAAATCACTTGCAGATCACTAAAGCCAATAACTCTGCTGCTGAGGCACTATTCTCTTGCACCATAGCCAAATTCTGGAACTCCCTCACACCCACAATTACCTCCATACCATCATGTACCCACTTCAAAACTTTACTAAAAGCGCACTTAAAAACATGCTGGCTATGCCCTTGCAACTCTCAGTCTAATATCACCCACCCCATCCAACCACTACCTTTCTTTCCACTCCACTAACTACCTTGATTATAGCAAACTCAGATGCTCATAAGCCTAGTACTTATTATACAGCAGGAACTTCTTATTGTAACATTTGTTAATGTCTATTATGTACTTCATCGATAAAGATTCTAGTTGTCCACTGATGTACTATGTTCTTCATCTGTAAATATGCTGTAAGTAATTGCTATTTTAAATTGTTAATCGCTATGTAATCCAATGTAACTACTGTTTGTTTATTGTAACTGTGGAGCTTTTCTCCCCAGGCCTCAGCTGAAAATGGACCTACGTCCAGTCGGACACTCCTGGTCAACAAATGTAAATAAATAATTAAATAAAATAAATAATGTACATTAACATAGCGGTATCTGTCTAGTGATTATGTGTGAACAGTACTCTTGCAAGGTGCTGTGTGCAACATCATCATCATGATAAAGGTAAATGAGGTAACCATAGAGGGACCGGTAGTGTTGTGTGTACAATGGGGTTGTCCTCATCACGTGTACCTGGACCATGTAGGAGTGATGTGCATACGAGAATAGTGCACCTGAGGGACAGGGGTGAGGATAACAGGAGTATGTTGTGATGCATATTACAAGGGTTTCATGTATCCAGTGGGCACGTGTGTGTAATGGACAGTTATGTATAGGGCAGATGTTGTCCTAGAAGCCGATTGGCCTTATGTTTCCGTAGGTGAGGGTCAGATGTTGGGGAAGGAGTGTAGGTATGGCTGTGGAGGATAGGTAGGATCACAGAAAAGACAGCTTACAGGGTTGGTATATGACACGTGTGGGGGATTAGATGGGGATGGGTGTTCAGCATTCACAAGCCCATGGGAACAGTGGGATGGAGGTCCCCAGCCATGGACAACTGCCACTGCACCTACACAGCTGCAAAGGAGGCATTTCTGGGGGCGGTCCAGGAGGGGCAGCATCACCCTGTAAATGTGACACTCTGCCCTTGAGCTTGCGTATCTTGCTTTGGAACCCCTTAGTGAGCCACCAACGCAACACATCTGGGACTGCATGACAGCAGACATGTACCTGTCTGGTCCCGCTCCCAAAGGGGACATGCTCCATCCTCAGTGGTGGTACCACTAGAAGGTGGTGCGAAGCCAACAGAGGTTGATGGCTATGGCTGGGCCCCAGATGTGCTACTGCCCGGTATCATGGTCAGCTGAAGTGGGGCAGGAGGTTCTGCCGGGACCTCCCAACCCATTCAGCCTGTGGTGTTGCATTTTAAACCCACATATGGCTTAGTGATAGACAACAGCATACAGGATTACCTACGACAGTATGCATAGATATCACCAGCAACCCAACACAACAGATGGTATACATTTGCAGAGGGAGCACAACACATATATATACTGCATGCCATCTGTACAATGTGTAGTAGACATGTGACCGCAGCTATGAACAGTTGCCCATTACTGGCTTGTCACTGGGAACCCCAGACACTGTCTGTCATACCACTGTCTCATGTGACACATTTCCAGTCAGGGATGCGATGGCAGTAACACATCCCTATCATCATGTACTGTCTGCAATCCTCACACCATGCTTCTGCTGTGCACAGATGTGTGTTCAGTGTGTAACACAGGAAACAAATGGTTGCACACACTGACCAGTTCACAGATGGCCCTACAGATGAGGGTCCCTCATGAGCAGAGTACTGTCATGTCTGTATTATAACATGCAAAATAGCCATTAAACAGACAGTAGTCTCAATGCAGCATAGCTACACTTACATGCTATAGTCATGTGAGGCACATCACCCTCCTGTCTTTAGGCTGTTTCCCACTGTGGAAAATGATTGAGTTACATCCAGATATCATCTGTGATGCAGTGTCAGAACACCACATCCAGGTACTACTCACATCAACTGTCATGGCCAAACAACAACATGTTTCCCTAGATAGTGTACTGTGTTTATCATGGGGATGGCTATAGGAACCCCATCACAGCTGTACCACATGCAATCAGCTAGAGGAGGGCTGCAATAGGTGCAGAGGACATCACCTGACCATGTCCATCACTTACAATACACATGCTGCTGCTGTGCAGGTGTACTCCTTCACATCCACCAGAGTGCGTGTGTGGGTGGGACAGGCAAAGTACACCAGGAAAAGGCTTGGAGACTTAACCATAAGCATCATCTGCCATATGCCGAACAGTACAGGGGTCAAACCCCTGACTGACTACTCATTACTATTACATGTGCATGACGTTACTACATGTGCCACAAAGGCGACATGTTGATGTGCTGTAAGAACATATATGTGTGTAGGTCAGTGACATCTGCAACAGAGACATAGTAGACATACATTAGGTGTAGCACACATGGCTGTCGACGTGAACGGATGTCATTGTCACCACAACCACACTCTCTAATGGACACGCATTGACACCTTTGCCAGAGCCACAAATACACAGCATAACTTCTTAGTTTACCACACTGCAGTAATGTACAGGACCACATGCACCACCCACACTCAGACACAGGGTACCAGTACTGGCATGCAGGTATTTGACTGTGGTTGTGGTGTCAGTGGCATGGGTCCATACAGGGCACATGTGTATAGCATTGTCTGGCCTCTGTGGATCACATTTGATGGCACCACATATGTTGCAGGCATTCAGTGTCGAACATAGTGAAGGCACAATGTCGGCATATATGTGCCTATTGTACCGCTGTACAGAGTGCCATGTCCTCTGCAGGCCACTGCATTCACACCATGCCTACTATCTGTCATCAATGTGCATGCTACTAGCAACATAGCGGGATATCTTAGGTAAGTTGGTTTGTGCATGGCACGTGGGTGCGGGACATATACAGGGTACTAGTAGGTCTGCATACTTTATTCACCAGGCCTTTTGTCAGATGTATGGGTATGGCTTGCCAACACAGTCATGTGGCTGACTGACAGCTGTACTCCTCGTGAGGTGGCCAATGTGTCATAAGATAGATACCATATAGGAAAACTACAACATCCGCTCCCAAACATGTCCAATGTTAAGACAATCACTGCCACCTCTACACAGGCTCTGACAGACAAACACACACTTGCCATGTCCTGTATACAACCCCCTACTGTATCATACTGCAGCAATATGCATTTAGGGCATGTGCTATGGGGAATACTGGGTTGCGGCATGCCTACAGGTGTATACCTAGGTGGGTGACAACAACAGGGATGACAAAGGTGGTCATGCGATTTGTACAGAGAGTGCATACTCTACAAAGCACTGTACTTGTTTCACGCAGGCAGACACACACACACACACACACACACACACACACACACACACACACACACACACACACACTTGGCATATCTGGGATTAGAACACCGACCTAACTACATTAGTATATACAGCATTATGCAGTTACAGAATGCACTACTGAGATTACTGGGACACAGCACTCCCAGAGGTGTATTTGTAGATGGGTGACATCATCAGCCTTGCCAAAGGTGGGTATAAGAAATGTATGGAGTGTGAGCAGTCTAAAAGCATTACTCAGTCCTCAGGCAGACAGGGACACACACACACACACACACACACACACACACACACACACACACACACACACACACACACACAGCAAGTCTGGGATTAGAACACCAACCTAACTACTTTATTACACTACAGCATTACGCAGTTACAGAACTCACTACCGAGATTACTGGGACACATCACTCCCAGAGGTGTATTTGTAGGTGGGTGAAATCATCAGCCTTGCCAAAGGTGGGTATAAGAAATGTAAGGAGTGTGAGCAGTCTAAAAGCATTACTCAGTCCTCAGGCAGACAGACACACACACACACACACACACACACACACACACACACACACACACACACACACACACACACGGCAAGTCTGGGATTAGAACACTGACCTAACTACTTTATTACACTACAGCATTACACAGTTACAGAACATGCTAACAAGATTACTGGGACACAGCACTCCCAGAGGTATATTTGTAGGTGGGTGTCATCATCAGCCCTGCCAAAGGTGGGTATATGAATTGTATGGAGTGTGAGCAGTCTAAAAGCAATTTACAGTCCTCTGGCAAATGGGACAGACATACACACACACATGCCAGTGGTGGAAACGGAACATCTGTCTATTTACAGATCACTATTACAATACTACATACTTATGAGTCGCGACACACAGACTACAAATTTCAAGGCTGTCATTATGACCTTCTAGGAATGCAGGCATCAACAGGGATGCTGGCAGTTAAGATGTACATACCTGTGAACCTGTGTTTTTAAAGTAGGAATCCATCCTGACCTGGAGTATGCCCATCTGTGGAATGGACGACTACTACCACTATACAGGGTTACAATGACCATGCCCATACACAGAGGCACATAAGCGACACAAGGTGTCACTGGGCATGCTCACAAACTTAGTAGCACAGGGCTGTTCGGAATGCACTATGTGTCCATCTACACAAGGTTATACTGTGCATGCTCACACACTTAATAGCACTGACTGGGATGCACTCTGATTCTAAACAAGGAAGGCCACAATGGCCATGCTGTTACAGGTAGATGTAAAAAACACATTTTAATGGGCTCTGATGTTAGTAGTTGTCATTATTAGCAGGAGTGCTGCTCTACATATATTTGACACCAGTCTTTAACACGTCTGCTGCTGTCCATCACCTTAGATGTACCGTCATATACCAAGCACAATATCACCACTCGCAGTGATGTCTTTTTAGGAGTGGAAACTGCTTGACCAACACAATGAGCCTTGCTAGAGGTGGCAACTGCTTGAACAACACAATGAGCCAATGTCCTGCTGTAAGTACGAGGTTGTCCAGTGTTTGTCATTCTGGGATGACATGGCTGACAGTAGACTGGCCTTTGACACATATCACATGCATCCATGATACAAGGGGGTGGGGATAATACCAAAGTCGCATCCGCCCATAGAGTGCTATTCCAAGGCAAATGTCCTAAACACAGGATAACACCCTGACACCTACAGGACAACTGCATTGTTTTCTTATGCTAACCAGTGCTAGATGTGCAGCGTCCATAATCACTGCTGGTCACTGAAGATTCAACAATGGGGAGCATTGACATCTGTGCAGTGAGGAACACCTGGCTGATGGCTCTGTAGTGCACAATAGCACTACCACCATATACCTCAGAACCAGACATGTAGGCCATAACACAGGTACGTACTGCTCCATGTGGTGGTGTCCCCACATACATAGAGGCCACTCACATGTACTGACCGGTGCCCCCACGAAAGGCATCACAGATGAGTCATGTGCAGGATACAGTGTCACATGCTGCATTCTAGGATGTAAACCTCAGACACCACCATGCCCTCGGACCACCAACACGCATCCATACATGTTGTAGGACATATAAGAGTACACCACCATGTGACCTTTGACCAGTGGTCTGTACCAAGCTCTACATCATTTGTAGAGAGTATCCATGTACTGACACTGTTGCATCATGTGTTATGCAATGCAATGATACCATTGTCTGTAACCAGGTCAGCTGTACACATACCAGGGGCCCTCGGTACTTTCCAGCATTAGCAGATGACTGTTGCTGTACACCAGTACACACCCTCATGTACGGATATGACATACATATAATTGCCCTGGGTATGTACATGCCACACACACACACACACACACACACACACACACACAACATACATGTAAATAGCATAGCTGTTGCTGTCCTTTGTGCAAACAGGTGGCTACAGCCATTAGACACATGCACATGGGATGTAGATCCATGGCTGCTGAATGCTAACAGTACATAAGGTGTGATATCAATGTTGACAGAAATAACATTCCCTCTGTACCAGTCACCCATTACACCTATCATATCATACAACAGTCCATGTGTCATGTATGTCATTACATATGTCCACCAATTGCAATGCCTATAAACATGCCCAAATGACAGGATTGTAAGACCTACACACATGTACATGTAGTGTTGTGCGTTCAGATAACATGCGTGTGCAGTTGCTGATGTATGCAGGTGACATGTATCCTAGTACATCATGCAGTTGCAATGCAGCCTCAACATTGCCAACTGTATATGGTGATATGTTGAATGTACGGAAAGATGTACCTCAGGTATGGACAGATGTGTGGAAATAACTAAGTGGTGGGGCATCTTTGAAGATGGATGTTTGCTGAGAACAGCTCACAGGTGTGTCACAAGCGGTCCTACAATAACCTGTGTAACCGGTAAGCAATGCTTTTGTTAATTGAAGGACATAACACACAACTTAGCGGTCAGGGTGACAGCGAAGGTAAATCACTTGACACCTTTTAACAGTTAAGACGTCCCGTGTGCATATATCAGCACTGTTGCTAAAGGAAGCATCAGTACAGTTTGTAATGCGTGCAATACTGCTGTGAGTCTGTCATACATATCATGAGCTAGGCAGGTCTTTGATTCACAGTACTGGCATGTGTGGTTGC
The DNA here is from genome assembly GCF_019279795.1 of Protopterus annectens. Classification (NCBI taxonomy): domain Eukaryota; kingdom Metazoa; phylum Chordata; order Ceratodontiformes; family Protopteridae; genus Protopterus; species Protopterus annectens. The sequence continues at coordinate 363,099,168 of NC_056733.1, forward strand.
GTGTGTGTCCATATATGAATGTATGGTGGGGAATACATCTCAGTTGTTACTCACTCTCCTGTACACTAGTGTACACATCTGTACAGACTGCAATGTAGAAAGCAGGACATAGGCAGGGGCATGTATCTCACACATGTGAGGTATCTGTATGTGCATGACATAGGTGTATTCAGTACTGAATGCCACAGTGTGTGTATGTGTGTGTGTGTATGTATGGCTGTCTGGTCCCTAGAGTGAGGATGTATGTTACCATACTGAACTGATAAGACCCCCCCCCATCCAGGTGATGCATTCTACTATCCGTGTTGATGTCTCCGATCTTAGGCCATACTGACTACCTGTACATGTGAATTCTCTGTGACACATCATGTAGGTGCACAGTACTGTAATGATGATTTGAACATAGGCAGGGGTCCTCACCTCACCAGTAGCATCTGTGTGTGAGTGTGTGTTACTGTGTCGGTGAATCTGTAAGTGTGTGGGTGTGTTACTGTGTCACTAAATACACGTGTGTCAATACCTGAGTGTGTGGGTGCATTTGTGTGCTGGCATCCTGTCATGGGAACGTGTATCACTGTTTCCCAATGAGGCATCACACTTCCCTCTGGCCTCTACCCTTGTAATCAGCTAGACTGCTCTCTTACGTCATCACTCCATGTAACTGTACCTGTGATATTACTCTTTATGGCTATCACGTCTGTAGCCACAGTAGCTTAATACACAGCTATCATGCTCTTGGATCAGTAGACATGTTTGGAACATGGGACATTCTCACTGTTATGTGGCAGCTACACGATGCATGCTGGTATATTCATACATATCTGTGAGTAGTCCAAAGTAACATATGGGACACTAACTGCAAACACTGACATCCACCGGCATGTGCAATTAGGCCTGAAGGAGGACAGCAGAACATCATGACCAACATGCAGTTATTGTTGTTACACAAGACACATACTGTTAACAGTATGAAATGCATTGTACATCTGTAGTACATTGGTATGTCTGCTGCCTGTAAACAGTACTCAACAATTGTAAACTACACTTATCTTCCTAGTCTGTTTACCTGGTGCATCAGACCAAATGAACATGTCCCTGCACCGATGATGTGGATGTCAGGGATGTGGCACAGGCATCATCATATGCACAGGGTGATAATGTTTGCCAGAGGCCTAGGCTGCACCATTGGATGGCATCATGCATGTGGGTTAGGGCCTTTGATCTAATTGGGTGTGTGTGGATGTTATGCATGTGTGTGTTGCATTGCCCTACATATGTTTCCAGTGTGTGCGTGTATGTATGCACACAGTTTTGCCATGTGTCTGGCCTAGACAGGGGTATTATTGACAGCTACAGACTGTACAGGCCAGGTTTTACAGTTCACAGTGACTAGCCACGGACATGTGACCTCTGCCTGCCAGGGGTTGCACGGGCACTACAAGGCAGAGGTGCAGGTTGGGTTCTATCTGATGTCACTTGTCCACTGGAACCATGTCCCTGTTGTGACCTTCCCAGGCCTCGTGCACATGGCCTGCTGTGTCGTTGTGTGGACAGCACAGCACCAGATGCACTGCTGGCTGCTACTGCCACTATGGGAGAGGACATGTTAGGTAGCTCGTACACGTAGACCTGAAACAGGTGATGTAGCAGGCCTACATCCACATGCCTGATGCCTCACTCCTACCAGATGTTCCAACACAGACAGCTCACGCTCACGGATTGTCATGCCACGGTCAAGGACTCCAACCAAGTCACCCAACCGTCTATCCTAAGCTTCAGCAATCTGCTGTTGAGCATTTAACATTGCCTGTATGTTGTTGTTTAAAGAACTGACAGCAGCCCTCTGAAGCCTCTGATCTTCTCTGTTGTGCCATTCAGCACATGCCTGTGCCTCCATTACAGCCTGAAACATGCATCTGGTGACACCAGCTGCTGCGCTCTGTCTTGCAGGAGCATGTTGGCCAGAGGTCCTCCTATGAGCAGCACTGGCCACGTGCCTGTGTGGGGCACCACCAGTCAGTTGGCTGACAGCATGGTGTGCAGGCACACCTTCCATAGCCCCCACACTTTCCTGTTCCAAGCTACCACACGCCAACTGTCCTTCCTCTATGGCCAATGGTGATGGGGTATGTGCAGGCATGGGATCTGTGTGCGGGGATGAGGGGGATATAGCTGGAATGGCAACCAGTGGCACAGTTTTAGCCCCTGACAGCTCTGCCTGTGCCTCAATCATACGTTCATCATCACTGCTAGAGTCTGTGGGGACACTAACATCAGATGTACTGCAGGAGGGCAATGCACCTACATCAACTGTGAGTGCAGACAAGAACTGTACATTACAATCTATACAATAGACACACACACACACACACACACATGCATGTGATATGACAGAAGGCATGCAACATGCATGAGATATGGCAGACGGCATGCAGCACAGACAATAATAGTGGTAGTTATCATACATCCCTGGATTGCACACAACAGCATGCATGTGTCATAGCAGATGGCATGCAAATTATACAATCATAGTAGCAGTTAGCATACATCCCTGTTACACTATGTAGATCAGCACCGGTTAACAGTACACCTGCCTGATGTGTGGCATATGACCTTGACAATCACATGTAGTATGACACGTGATCTGCTGATGTGTGCAATGACATGCATACATGTTTAACACAATGGTGTCCTGTCAAATATACAGTGGGGTAATGGTGTCCCAATGCAGTGTTGTGTGTTCACCTTACAGATATACTGCACATTTAGCTAATGTGCATGGCCATTGCAGGGAATCATGAGGTGTCTCTATTGCTATACAGTGTGAGTTACAGACACAGTTCATAGCCATGACTGTGTTCAGATACAGTACATATATACTGTGGAATGTGACCATGTCACTGAGGTGTATACACACTAAACAATGATGTGGAAGTTGTGGCACAGGTCACTGAAGGGTATACGGATGACATCCCTGCACATCTGCAACCACATTGCTGCTGCCTGGCAACTATGGCCAGACATGGCGAACACGTCGGTACACCATGTCCCACATGACATCTGTGTATTACACACACACACACACACACACACACACACACACACACACACACACACACACACACACACACACACACACACATGGGGAGCAAGTATGACATTGATGTCCGACACTAGCAAGGGGAATGTACTGTATCTGTGGGCTGATGTGGATACTGTACAGGTGACTGCTGTCATGTTGTGACACCCTCAAGATGTTCAACACATCTTATGTGGTGGATTGATGTCATGCCTACACAAGATGTGTGCAGGCCTGTAGGATTTCTAGTGTTCCACATCTACAATATAACCATTACACAAAGGCCATAGTTGGACCATGTGTAGCCATGGTACAACAGGGTGTACACACAAGCACATCACGTCTACTGTGTGTGTTGCTTTATGTCTCTGGCCATCCTCCATGGCCATGTTTGTACATGTGTTGGCCAAATTATTGTGACAGGTGTCTATTTCACATGTCTGTGTTGTCCCATATGACATACATCAATAGATGTCATATGCTCTACTGACGACAGGGTTATGCAGACAAAGGGTGGTATGTGGGATATGTTTTCAGGTTAGTTAGGCAATGTTGCAGCCAGGCCACTAGATGTCATGGACATGTCAAGATAGCACACCACATTGTGTGACATTCATAGCAGGGCTATGATCAACACCAGTGAATCCTGTGGGCTGACCATACTCCAGCCCAATGTGTAGTACTGTTTGTATTCCCCACATGTGTAGTTCTGATCTGTAGTACATGTCCCTACAGTGAACAGCACCACCACCATTGTATGCACAGCTGTCCACACATTTGGCAATGACAGTTTGTGAGGATTCATGTCGGTGAGGTGATTCACATAGTTTGCAAGTGTTGCACATGGGTAGGCATTGTGTTGCATTGCAGGTCCGACCTGTATATTGTGACAGGACATACATGTTGTAAATGGCCACATGGTAGATAGATCTGTGCATTACGATGCCTGATAAATAATAACAGTCTCACCTGCAACAGGCTGCTGTAGCAGCAGAATGCCAGAGGTACCTAAATAGGAGTAACACAGCAGTATGAGCATTATCCACACCTGTAAGCTGGCTACAGTGTGCAATGTGCATGTTAACACATACACCAGTACATTAGACTATACTATGGTGTATGCACGTGTGCATACACAGAGTAGCATACTATAGTATGCGGCATGTGTGTATACATGCCTTGCATATGATGTTACATTACATATTGTACAGTGACACATGCAACTATATGGAATATAGTTTTTATAGGTGAAGTACTGACTTACCAGGCAACTCCAGGCTCAGTGGTTGAGAGACACCCACCTTGACAATATCGGCCAAGGCTTGTATATGTGGTTCCGCAGGTGTCCCCAGGTTGGCCAGTAGCTCCTCAGTACATGTGAGTGGGGGCTGGGTTGGTGGTCCACCACCTTTTGCACCTTGTTCCCTGGCGATTGCATTTGCAGGCTGTTTCGCCCATCTAATGAGGTCTGTATAGTGTCTGCACACCTGATGGTATGTGCAGTTGTGGCCACCCACATCATTAACCTTTCTGCAAAGTTCCATCCACAGGGCGTCCTGCTGATGTGCATCCTGTGGCACATGGCTGAACAGGATATCATGATTGTCAAGTAGGTATGGGATGAAGGCCTCATCCTCCAAGCGCATAAAAGGGGGTAGCCTTGCACATGGCATACCTGGAAGACATAATGATGGAGATAGGTCACAGTAACACACAGAGACATACAGAGCTACAGCTGAACATACATGTGTATTGCATCTATTACATTTAAATAGTTGTATTTGCATATCTACATGACACTGACATGTTTGTTTCACACACATGTGACACTCAATGGTGAGTGGATATTATCACCATATATGTGTGTGTGTCACCTGATTACATTGCTCATACTCCATGTGGATGCTGTCTTGATGTGGGCATGTCTGTTTGCCTGTACTGGTGTTCCTACTTATCAGCACATGGCTGGATGTGTCCACATTAATGCAGTCGACCTTGATGCTGTGTATATGTCACATATAAAGATGTATACTGCCTTAACAGACATGACCTGTGACCTTGCAGACTTGCTCACATAAGGTTTTACATGTATGTGTTCTGCCATATACATCTACACGGCACTGTACAGCAATTCAACATCCTGCCATGTATCCCCTGTGCTGCCCATGTGATACACATGGGACACTGGCTAGCCAGATGGTATTTGCAGGGATGGATATCAACTATAGCATGTACAATCAAAGTCAACTAGTAGGCTATGTGCCATGGGCCATGTATGAATCTAGGATGAAAGGTTACCTGGCAGTAGCTGACAGGCAAGTCTCTGGAGCCAGGTGGAGCAGGGCCACATTACTGATCCACAGGGTTAATGATACATTTACTATGCGGTCATCACACCATGTCAGAGAGGGGAGCAATGTGCAGCTTTGACGGACAGGAATGCATAGTATGGCAGGACTATGTAAAGTGTATGGGACAAGGATCTGTCCAGCATGTGGAAGATGGATGTCCATGAAATATGTGTTTGAGATCAGGATGTGTACGTGTAGCATGTCCAACATCACTGGGTTGGACATGGATTTATTCAGGGTATGCATCATGCTACATAGTGGAAATGGGGAATTGGAAGGCTGGTGTAGGCCATCTGCACATGACCAATACCCCTTAAAGGAAATATGTGATCTGATATGGGTCACTTGAGTGTTGTGTATGGCTGGACAATGATCTCTATATTCATGGATGGCACCCTGTCATTATTAGGGTTACCACATATGACTACCTGACAGGTGTGGTGATGTAGCTATCACAGGAAAGGCAACTGCCCAGCTGCATCCCTTACACACAAGTGTCCATTATGTTGACCGCTGCCTAGGTGGTAGTTCATGGGTACAGGGTTATTAACATAGGGGTGACAATGCAATATGTAGCTGTCAGATTGTGGCCATTTGTCACACACACCTCACCCACAAAGCCCCTTCTGCAAGTCCACAACACTCTTGAGTCGGCTATTGCTCCTAGGTCATAGTCATTATCATACTTCAATAGGCAGATGACTTCTGCTTGTCTGTAAGGTATGGACTGCAATGAGGGGTGATACAATTAATTAACTCTGTCTTACTGTAGCTGCCACTGGTGTGATGAGCATGTATTATTCAGACACCTTCTGTAGTGTTGGTTCTGCCAGCAGTCCCATTGCAAAACACTCCTCTGTGACATAGGAATGTACATTTAGTATACCGAGTGTAGGTGGAACACAGTATGGGTGATGATGTCCTATGACCTGGCAAGGTTATGATATGCAGTGTGAAATCAACCTTACTGTAATATAAATCTGTACTGCTGACATCAATTATTTGATCAAGGTTCATGGCCTTTCAGACCAGACTCAGCAGGGTAGTAGTGCAGTACTTCCCATGACCAGTGGTGTCTCCCCCTTTGTGGGTTGTGATACCTGTTTGTGTGCACCATTCAGTGTGTACACAGCCTGACATGGAGCTATGTTTTACATGATGTGTACATGGAGAGCATCTTGTTTTGCCATATGTGTATGATACAACCTGTGATGTGGACAGGTCCCTCCCATGTAGCCTGATTGCAGCTTGTACCTGCATAGTTGTGGGTACAGTGTCCCTGTAGTGTACATGGATATATGATTGTGTACCTGTTGGGGGGGCAGTGTGTTTATGTTATCCAAGACCCTATCTGGATTGCTTATTCATGCTCAGCACTTGTTCAGAACGTGTAAGCACTATGTAAGCTACTAATTATTATAGCACTCAATCTTCCTCATTACCTAGAGGTAAACAGGTTTTGTACATACTTTTCTCACTTGCTTAGAATAAAATAGCTCTTGTACTCACTTTCCTCGCTTATCTAGGGGGAATTAGTTTTATATTCAGGCATGTCCAAGGGTCAGTTGCCAGTGTTCTCTCCTGTCTGTCTGATGAATCTGAACATCTTGAGGCAATGTACACATTGCCTCATGTACACAGACAACCCTCTCCATCTACCACCGAACACTACAACCTGTGAGAGATGCACTTATCTAGCCAAACTGGAGGTAAAGCTCTCTCCAACCAAGCCTGTCCCTGACAGTCATGTGTAGCAGGTAAACATTAGCACCACACCACACTCATCACATAGTCTCACTGAATCTACCCCACCATTAACTGAGAAAACTACTCGTGTACCATCTCATTAGCTCAACGCTTTCTGGAGTTCATAAACAACAATACCCTGGATAAACATATCCACACACCCACCAGGGGAAACAATATCCTAGACCTAGGCTTTACCAACATGAGTGACCGGTGTTCCACACCTGAAGTAAACTCCTCGTTGGTCCAATCCGACCATGAGCTCAACACCATTGATATCCACATCCAACCCCCACCCCCATTAAGGGAACCACAGTATAATATGTCTACAAAGCCAGCTTCATGCTTCTTAAGAAAGATGTGGTGAACGTCATGACACCCATGCATATGGACAATACTGTTACAACTGCTGAATCCTACACAAATGCACTCTATAATCACTTACATGAGTGCATGGATTGTGCTATCCCAAACAGAACCAAGATGCTATACTCCTAATTAAGGAAACCAATCTGGTGGTCCCCTGCCATAAACAATCTGTACTACAGGAGGAAGACACTGTTTCAAAAGAGAGTAAAATCCCATGCATGGAGGAGCTCCCTAGTTAGATTTAGTAAGAAGGTGAGATCCCTTATAAGATCCTCCAAAGCTAGCTACGAAAAGAAAACAGCCACTAATTCCAACAACAACCACAAAGCATTCTATAGCTATGTTAAATATCTCGATGTCAACACCCAGATCTGCTCTGAGTTACAGCACGAAGGCACGAACATTACAGAACCAACTGGTATTGCCAACATCCTGGCAGATAGGTTCAGTGCTACCTTTCCCCCCTACCTCTCAAAGCTGCACACTCTAAAGCCAATATCACAGCATCCATGGGACCGGACAACATCCCAGGCTGTGTTTTACATGAACTTCAGAACGTACTGGCTCCCCACCTATGCACCATGTTTAATAATAGCCTCACATCAGGCTTAGTGCCCCCTGAATGGCACACAGCAACAGTTATCTCACTCCACAAAGGTGGCTCCACAACGGACCATGGGACCTATTGCCCTATAGGCCTGACTAGCCTGGTCTGCAAGGCTATGGAGCACATTATGAATCTCAGTCACAGAGATATTGGGTACCTCCAAACCGTTGACCCCTCCCAGTTTTGCTTTGTTAAGGGCAGACAATGCCTCCTAAACCAGGTGGACTTCTTAGAGACAGTTACCAAGGCATTAGATGAGGGTGAGGAGGTCCACACAGCCTACCTAGATCTCTCAAAGGCTTTCAACACCATTCCTCATTCTGGTATTATCAACATACCCATCCGCCTGAATATTAACCCCTACATCATGTGATGGTGTGCAAAGTGGCTAATGGACAGAACCCACACAGTGGGAATTGCATGCCCTAGGTCCAACTGTATACCAGTTACAAGTGGTGTCCCCCACAGCTCAGTCCTAGGACCCCTCATGTTCAGTATATAATTCTCTGACGTACAGGCAAGCACAGGAGGGCTTTGGCTGAAAAGGTTTGCAGATGACTGCAAACTAGGGGACATAATTATTTCCCCAGCTGTTACAGGCACACTCTGGAAGGGTCACACTGAGATGGATACCTGGTGTCAATATCATGGCCTCAAGCTGAATGCCAAAAAGTGCATAGTCATCCCCTTTGGATATAACTAATTATCCATGGACTACCACATAGCTGCTAGTCCCCTACATACAGAAAAGGTAATAAGGAATCTGGGAACCCCAGTAGATAGCAATCTCTCCTTTGATACCCATAATGACAAGGTGGTTAGAATATCCCTCTACGTGGCCCCCTAATCTCTAATGGGTTCACATCCAGATCAAAGGAGGCCATTGTGCCTCTCTACTCATGACTTATTAGATCCATTAAAGGATACAACACCCCATTTGGGATATACCTTACAAGACAACTGCAACAGCTTGGAAGACCACAACAGTACCACACCAAGAGGATTACTGACCTCAAACAGATGACCTATGCAGCCCAACCTAAGAAACTCCTGCTGTACTCGATTGCATACCGCATACTCACAAGTGATCTCTGCTTGACATGCAAGGCCCATGTCCAACCCAGTATTGCTGGATATGCTCCACCTAAACAGAGGCCCCTGAGAGCCACATGCTCTAGGGATATACACCTAACCACAATGATGACTAGGACGTGCTGGATGGATAGATTCCTGACCCGGACACTCCCCATGTTTTGGAACATGATTCCAATGTATATCAGGCAGGGCCCCTCACTAGCACTCTTCAAGGGAAACCTTGATGTGTGGATGGGAGACAGGCATGTACCCCGGGGATCACTTTAGTGGCTCTGCTGGACAGAGGCACATGGAACTAATGGCTCTGCCTTTCAGAGGCACAGGGAACTAACCTATGGGGGTGGCAAAAACCAACACACTTTAGCTAGGCTTATAAATACCCTTGGTAAGACAGCCTAGTACCTACCTTTCCACATATTACATGTCTTATTTGCATGGATAGTTAACTAGCTTATCCATTTTACTTTGTTATCATGCTGATAAACTGTCGGGTGACTACATGTCATATGTATCCTGTTATTGTGTATTGTAAATGCCAATAGACATAACTAATGTTTGCCTAACATAACAGTAATGCTATGTAACTTGTACAACATATCTGTCTACAATACTGTACATTATACAGTTATTGGCACAATATACCAGAATGCAAATCATAATTGCACAGTGGGCCAACCTTCGACGTGTTATTCTCAGTAATACACCCATACATATGGCTACTGTTACAATATATCAACATATACTATCCCATGGTATAGCACATACTTGTTGAACCAGCCCTGCCACTGACAGCAGCTGGTGAGGAATATTTGTGTTCAAAGCCCTTATATAGCATCCCTTGTGGTGTATGCGCTGTTTGCCTTGTGACCTAGAGCAGTACACACATAAATACTACAAGCGTTACTATGCTCAACAATACATCACTACACGATAACTGTTTCCACTATATGGATTGCATGCACTTTAAATATTACAGAACAAGTACTAAATACACAGACATACTGAGTGTTCTACATACCTTATTAGTAACCTGAGGTGTTGCTGACTGTTGATTCAATCCTTTTCAGTTTGTGTTTCAATCTTCTTTGTAACGTTCTGCTGGTATAAACGGATGGTTTGAATGTGTGATAAGCTATCCTTTTCTAGTTAAATATCGGTAACATGTGGTATCCTGACCACCAATTGGTGTTCCAAAGTAGTTAATTAGATGCACATCAGCTATGCAGGTACTCCATTAGCCGATACCATGGCAACATTGGTGTATAAGTGAGTACTCCTTTTGGGCATTGTCCGTTTGCCTTACTTTCGAGGAAGACGGCCTGGATGTGTTGTTTGTGATGTATTTCAACAGTTATATGGAGACAGACAGAGATATATTAGCTTCATGACTCCCGTGGATTGTGTGTAATGGCTAGATGATTTTGTTCTACATGTGAGTACAGCTGTTATATTTCGGAACATTGCTACTTATGCAGGGTTTGTTTGTACCTGATACTTCTGCAGATGTTTAAGTCTGGCAAGGATGTTTGGGCAGCTCAAGGCTGTATGGCTATGCATGAACTGTTATGTGGTTTACAGTGTGCTCACCAGACATCTTTGATTTGGTGTACATGTGTATCATACTGTGCTGTTACTTAGTAATTGGTAACACATCCTGGTGTACACACAACCCTCTGAAACGGGATTAGTTCAAACAAACCCTTTAACATCAGCAGCTGTTCCATTGTATAACAGCAACTATTTCACATAGGGCCATGTTAGTGTGTCTCTGACAAGGTATGTTAAGGCTTCTGCAAATGTCGTACAGTGAGTGAATGATTTGTGATGTTATTACAGTTTGTATTGAAATTTGTTTGGGTGTGGGGGTGATGGTGGGTGTGCATAGCAGATGCAGGTGTGTAGGAACTGCTTTTATACATAATCGATGTGTGCATGAGGGTTCGTTCCCTATTTGAACACCTATCCTTTAGTGGACTAATACTGTGGTAATTGCAGGCTGATTCATTAAGGCACTGTTAAGTCATTCCTGTATAGCATGCAGGTGATGTTAGTCCTTGAATCCTTTTGGCAATACATCAGAATGTAATAAAGTGTTGCTACATGAAAGCTGTGTATTTCTGTCATAGATATTTGCAGTCATTGTAGTTGTGTTGGTGACTGACCCTCTTTGGCTAGGGTTGCCACCTTTTCATATGGCCATAGTGGGACATTTTCGGGACACACATCAGATTTTACAGGCCGACACAAACCCAAGGTCAGTACAAGGGATAGAACTTTCCTTTCTTGCCTAAATATAAGCTTATTCTTGGAGCAGTTTAGTTGCTTATCCTGTTTCTTGTAACATGCAGGTATTTTAGATACAGAAAGAACTATTGTATGCAACTATTACATTACATATGGGACATAATTATGTCCTACAATCTCAGGACATTTGTCACGTTTAATATATTTGGTCAGGACACAACCACCCAAAGAGGGACTCTCCCTCACAAAGTGGAACAGGTGGTAACCCTATCATTGGCTCATGTCCATAGCACATATTTGTAATAGAGTATAGGCATATACTCTCCATATCCTTTGTTAATAAAGGTAGGTCGTGGCGGAATGTGTGATTGCTATGGTCCATGTTATACTCATATATGAACACTTCACCCACTGTATATAGGATACCTATGGAATCCCGAAACCACACAGTTCCAACGCCCACAGTACCGGGCCCAGACTCCCATACCCCACATTACCGAAAGCGACAGTAACTCGCGAAGGTAACACGAACATGGAATACACACACGCACACACAGACGCACTGCTACCCACCACATCCAAATAAACCATCCTACACTACGTATGAGCAGGTGGGCACGCCCCCTACACCGCCCATGTAGGTGTCTGCACCCCCCACACCCCCCTACTTTAATACTCTACCTCCTAGATCACGCATACAGATGCACAAAGCTAACCCATACCCACACATTACAGTCCCCCAGGAACACACACCACACTCAGAATGCACACGTACACACACTACAGCCCTCAGAAACATACTTACACACAGTAATCTACCTGAACCACAACACCAGAAGCACTGACTAACTGTCCCTTAACATCGTAATTTTAAACCTCGCGCATCTGGTGTTTTGGTACTGTGTTCTTTCGGACCTTAAGCCTCGGGATTACTCGCGTCGGTATGTCAAGCAGTCGGTATGTGGTAGGTATCCCATTTATATGTACCTCCATGGTTATGTAGATGTTGTTAAATATCGATATATATCTCTCTCTCTCCCCCTCTCTCTCTATATATATATATATATCTATATATATATATATATATATATAATATATATATATATATATATATGATGATGTATATATATATATATATATATATATATATATATATATATATATATATGTATAAAACATACACATTTCATTGGGTACATGCCGGTTTGTCCTATTTCCACACATTCCTACCTTTTGTGTTTTATCCTGTCAGTATACACAGCTGCCATTGGTACATCTCAGGTAGCTTAGTGGTATGTTATTGTGAAGATTGTGTACATGGTTGCGTGTTCTAATCCTGGCAGTGGTATTTTACCTCAAAGAACAGGTACTGGTAGCGCAAGGGTGATTAATGCACATTTCAGCGGTTGTGTGTTTCACATGTTTATTATTCTGTGGAATAATACCTATATATGCAAGCTATGTTTAAGGTATACTATGTAACATGCAAACATCTGAGAAGATTCCTGTCACGGGTACTCCCCATTATTTGGAACTACATCCCTGATTACATTATACAAAACCCCTCACTAACACTCCAGGGAGTCCTTCCAGAGTGGGTGGGGAACAGTGGATACACCCCAGGGATCCCGCAATTGGCTCTGCTCCACAGAGGGACAGTTAGTTAATCGATGGGGTGGCGACAGCAGACACTTTTGCTTATGCTTATGAGTGGCCTTGGGCAATTAGGCATGTACCTACCTATGTATCTATGAACCTCTACCTATAGTATGGACACATGCTGATAGTTTAATTTACTGTTCAGGTATTGACTTTCCTTGTGCCCATGGTGGTTGTGTGTACAATAGTTGAGGGATACTTATGTAGGATGCACACAGTAGACCACCTATACATGACAATTTACATGTGGTCATGTGTGTGTGCCACCCATGTTTGCTGTTTGTGCAGGTGGAGAAGGGTGTCAGTCCATGAGTGCCTACACTGTCAGTGTGTGTGCTATATGTTCTCTCTTTGCCAAGACATGGGCATACTGGGTATGCCTCCATCTACCTACTGGGGCTAGTACAGGGTGTTCGTGGTCTGAGTCCCTCTGTGCCTGTGGCAATGGTGGTGGGCTGTGAAGGCCTTCACCATTCTGTCTCTGCTGCAGATGTTTCCGCAGGATCATGTTGTGTAACATGGCACATACTATGAATATGTGGGCACACGTGCCCCGAGAGTACTGCAAGGCTCCATCAGATATGTCCAAGCAACGGAACCATGATTTCAGCATCCCAAATACGCGCTCTATGATGATTCTAGTTTCTGCGTGTGCCTCATTATGGCGTTCTTGTGTGGCTGTGTGTGCATTTCTGATAGGAGTCATCATCCATGGTTCCAGTGCATAGCCAGCATCCCCCATCAGGTGGCCATATGGGATGTCCCCCCTGGCAAATACCTGATACAGCTGTGAGGCATGCCAGATGTGGGAGTCGTGGTAGCTTCCAGGGCTGCCAGCACTCACATCCATGATAATGTCCTGGGCATTGCACACTACCTGGCAGTCGATGGAGGGGTATCCCTTGTGATTTATGTAGTGCCTACCCTGTTCACCAGGTAGTGACTTGATGTGTATGTGCATCAGTCTATTGCACCCAGTACCTCCGGGTAGTCTGCCACATGGTGGAAGAGACACGTATCACTGGCCAACTCCTCCTGCATTCGGGGGAAGTATATGTGCTTATTGGTATGTGGTAACATGGCATACAGGAACTGGTGGAGTACCCTGGATGCTGATGCCTTTGAGATCCCCATGATATCCCCAGTTGGCCTTTGGAAGGTACCTGTGGCTAGTATTCTCAAGCTTACACATACCTTCATGTCCACTGGGATGGGTTCCACTCTGTTACTTCTGGCTCTGAGGCGTGGCCGGCACAGCTCAACAAGTTGCTGTATGATGTCCCTGTCCACCCTGTAATGCTCTGCTATCTCCAGATCAAGTAGCCTCTGGTAGGTTACCCTGGGTCTGAACACTTCTCCTCCTCCAGTGCCTGAGATGGTTGTCAGCATCATCCTCCACACCACTGTCAGTCTCCAACACATGCTGGTGAATCAAAGCTATGGCGGCCCCAACATGTACATATTAAAAGTTCCCCATCTGTATACACCAATGGTGCAGAGTGTCTTGGAATACACAAGTGTGTGTGTGTGGGGGGCTTTCACACCTTATACTATTGTGCAATGGATGATGCTGGTGTAATTGGGTGTCTTTGTACAATTCCAGCTGCGGGGTATCTTAATTATTGGTTTTACAGCAGGTACTGCTATTGTGGGGCCTTTGGTGTTGACTTATGCTTGGCTGCCATGATTCATCTATTGCCCTTTACTTCACTTTTCAACCCGATTCCCCTCCTATTGTCAGGCATGCATCCAGCTGCCGGCTTTCTTGTTTTGTACATTCACAACTCAGGATTGTGTTGGGAAATGTGTTATGTAGCTGATCTACTGCAAGTTTGCTTTGTTCTACTGTGACAGTTCTCTTTTCTTTGCTGTACGGCACTTCCCCTTTCCTGTTCTGCAGGTAGCTGCTAGCAGCCTTGCTAGCTGTTGTCAATGGCCCACTATGAGTTCCTAGGTGTTAATTACTCATTTGTACTCCAATTACCATGCTGCAGCATTTCCTTATTGTCTTCCTGTATCCTTCCTGTTTCAGCTGTGGTACGCGCCATGCACAGCCATTTACCGAGTTTCGAGCGTGTTTTCATCCACGTTCACATGCACTTTCGGTTACCTTTTGTGCTCTCAGCTAAGCAAAGCTATGGCTACTTCCACACCCCTATCCTGTGGCTTTGCTTAGCAACAGGCAACCCGGATTAGCAATGATCCAATTTGCTTACAGTTACAGTGGCACACCCCTCTCTTGAAGTCATGTTTACCTCCAGGCCACTCTTCGGTGTTGTACCGCTACACCATGTGGTACATCCTTACGCCGGCGGGGCATTTGCGATTCAGTATTACTTGACTCATTTGAATGGCATTGACTACTAATTCCTAGTTGCCGTGGAGAACACTGTCACAGACCCTTAGCAACCCTTGCTCCATGGTTGTGGTGTTGCATGCGAGCCATTGACTATTATGGGGAATTCATGAATTGTGTTACACTGCAGTTTTATGACATCTAAATATATTTTCCTTGTGATCCCATTTGCGCACAGATGCACTGCGGTTTTACTTTGCGTTAGTGTGGCCATGACATTAAATGCTATTTTTTATGTGTTGTGCATGTTTTTTTATGTCACTGGCTATATATTTAGCCATTGGCATATATTAACATTATAATACGTAAGTTTGGTCTGCTTTCATGGCTCCAATTTTATGTTTGAAAAAATTTAAACCTTTTTTTGGTTAACATTTCTTCATGCTTACGCTATGCCTGCACCACTTCATGAATCGCTATATACCTTCATTTGCATGCTACACTGCTGTGCATGGGGTAATTAGCATACATGCGCCAGGAGTTGTGCAGCTCTGGCGTACACTGGTAGTGCACGTGGAAACAGCTCATACCTGAATTGCTCAGTGGCCATATTTGGCGCTAGATCGCCGACGCTAATCTGGCACCTGGTGCAAGCTTCATGAATCCCGGGGATAATATTTATATTAGTATATTGACTATACCATACTGAATGTTGCTTTGTTTGTTCTGTTTAAGATGTTTCATCCTTGCACCTGTGCAATGTACTTTTTCTTCTAACTTACTTTTAGTTGTTGGACAGTTTAAAATATGATTATCCTAGTATTTATCTTACTGTAAAATGTATAGTCTTATGCTTCTATAACTATGGATACATACTTTATTAATCTTTGTTATATGTGGAGCTTTTCTCCCTGAGCCTCCACTGAAAAAGGACTTTGTCCAGTTGGGCATTCCCAGTAGCCAAATGTAAAATAAAGTAAATAAAATAAATAAATGTATTGTGCTTCATCATATATTTTATAACTCTTCATTCTTTTTTATGAACTCATATATTTTTCCTGATCATGTATTATACAAACTTCCTTTATATTATATGACTTCTGCATTTATTGAGTATGTTCTCCTTACCTCAGTTTGAAAAGGTCATTGTGACTCAATGCTCTACCAAAATTAAAAGATAAAATAAAAAAAAAAACAAATACAAATTGAGATAAGTTCATAGGTCATAGGTAAGTACTAGGCTATCTGCTCGAGGGCGTCTGTAAGCCTAGCCAGAATGTGTTGGCTTTCACCACCCCCTTAGATTAGTTCCCTGTGCCTCTGTCCAGCAGAACCATTAGTTCCCTGTGCCTCTGTCCAGCAGAGCCACTGCAGTGATCCCCGGGGTAAATTTTCTGTTTCCCACCCACTCGTTCTTGAAGAGTGTTAGTGAGGGGCTCTGCCTAATGTAGATTGGAACCCTGTTCCAAACCATGGGGAGTCTCTGAGACAGGAATCTATCCCTCCAGCATGTCCTATTTATCATTGTGGTGAGGTTTAGATCCCTAGAGCGTGTGGCTCTCGGGGATTTGATTTTTTTTTTAGGTGGAGCATGTCCATCAATTCTGGGTTGGACATGGCCTTGTATATCGGGCAGAGATCACCTCTGAGTAAGTGGTATGCAACCATGTACAGCTGGAGTTTCTTCAGTCTGGCTGCATAGGGCATCTGTTTAAGGCCAGTAATCCAGCTGTTGCAGGTGTCTTGTAGGGTACATCCCAAATGTGGCATTGTACTCTGTGATGGGTCTGATGAGTGATGAGTATTGAGGCACAATAACCGCTTTTGTTCTAGATGCGAACCCTTTTGTGATTAGGTGGGCCACATAGAATGATTTTCTAACCACCTTGGCAATATGATTATCAAAGGAGAGATTACTATCTACTTGGATCCCCAGATCCCTTATTACATTTTCTGTACGTATGTGGTAGTTCACAGGTACTTTGTTTTTTCCAAAGGGGATGACTGCATTTTTTCAGAATCATGGCACCAGGTATCCATCTCAGAGAGACCCTTCTAGAGGATGTCTGTATCAGCTGGAGAGTCAGTTATGGCCCCCAGTCTGCAGTCGTCTGCCAACGTGGTCAGCCATAGACCTCCTGTGCTTGTTTGTACCTCTGAGAAGTATATACCAAATAGGAGGGGTCCTAGGACTGAGCCCTGGGGACGTCACTTGTAACCAGTTTAGAGTTGGACCTAGAGCCTGCAACTCTTACTGTGTGGGTTCTATCCATGCGCCAACTGGTAACCCATCTTGTGATGTAGGGGTTTATGTTCAGGTTGGTGAGCTTGTCTATAATACCAGAATGGGGAATGGTGTTGAAAGCCTTTGCGAGGTCTAGGTATGCTGTGTGGACCTCCTTTCCCTCATCTAAAGCCTTGGTAACTGTCTCAAAGAAGTCCACCAGGTTTAGGAGGCATGGTCTGCCCTTAACAAAGTCAAACTGGGTAGGGTCCAATGTTTGGCGGTTCCGAATGTCTCTGTTAATGAGTTCCATGATGATGCGCTCCATAGCCTTGCAAACTAGGCAGGCTTATAGGGTGATTGTTCATGGGGTCCATTGTGGCTCCACCTTTGTGGAGTGGGATAACTGTTGCTGTGTGCCACTCTATGAGTGTGTAGCCTGTAGAGAGGCTGAGATTCAACAGTGTGTTTAGGTGAGGGGTTAGTTTATTTTGGAGTCTGTGGAAGACACAGCCTAGGACACCGTCTGGTCCCATTGAAGCTGTGTTTTTGGCTTCAGATAGGGCTGTTTTACCTGTGTGTCAGTGATTGCCGGGGCTCTACATTCTTCTGGTATGGTTATGGGCCCTTTAGGGGGTGAGAAGGAGGTGAAGTTTGCACTAAACCTGTCTGCCAGAATGTTGGCAATATCAGTAGGTTCAGTTTATTTTATGCCATTCTGCACTAACTCAGAGCAGATCTGAGAGTTTCCACTTAGGTTCTTGACATAGCTAAAGAACACTTTGTGGTTATCTTTGGAGTCCTTTGCAATTTTTCTTTCGAAGCTAGCCTTGGATGATTTTATGAAGGATCATAGTTTCTTGCTGATACTGATCAGGGATGTCTTTCCTTCTTAGGATTTTACTCTTTTCTGTGCTAGTTCCCTCCTTCTATTGTATAGCTTGTTTATGGCAGGGGTCCACCAGACTGATTTCCTTTTCTTGGAGGAGTGAGTCTTGGTTTTGCTTGGGATAGCTCAATCCATGCATTCTTGCAGGTGCTCATAGAGTGCCTTTGTAAGTTATTCCGCAGCTTGGACAGCATTGTCCTTTAGCATGGGGGCTGTGAACCTTTCCACCTCAGTCTTAAGTAATGTGAAGTTTGCTTTTGAAAAGTTTTTCATGGTGGTTTCCTTGATTGGGGGTTGGGGTGGAATGTGGATATCCAGAGTGATTAGTCTATGGTCTGATCTAATCAGCAAGGGGTTGATCTCTGGTGTAGAACACTGTTCGCCCATGTTGGTGATAACCAGGTCCAATATGTTGTCACCTCTGGTGGGGGTGTTGACCAGTTGATACAGGGTGTTCGAGTTTATAAATTCTAGGAAGTGTTGGGCAAGGGAGTTAGTACTTGAGTAGTACTCCCAGTTAATGTTTGGGTAATTTAAATCACCCAATATTAGGGGGTTTGGTAGGACCTTCATATTTTCCAGTGTCTCCAGAAACACGGAATCGGGGTCCTGGGTCATGGTGGGTGATCTGTAGCAAGCTGTAATTTGAATTGCAGTTTTGCCCATTGTTAGTTGCACATGGATGATGTCTAAGGCATTGTTCTGTGCCACTAACCTGGAGGTGTGGGTATCCTTGATAAATATGGCGGGTGGAATGCTTACCTTATCAAATCCCTAAATGTCGACCCATCCTCATCGAACAGCATAAACAAGGAACGCCCTAAACCGCGAAATTCAAAACATCGAACTATCATACTTGTCCCACCCCACAGCCCGCTATATGCTACCTACACAAACAAACGAAATAAACCACATACATACACTAACCAAAACCCTACTTCTAACCCTAAACTAAACCCTACTTCTAACCCTACACTAAATCTTACATATACCACCAAGTATGCACTTAACATAACCCTCACCCTAACCCTAAGGTCCAAAACCTATCACACACTTACCTTAAAAAGCTAAACCCCAAAAAACTAAATAATCCACACACGTACACTTAACAAAACCCTACACTAAATCTAACGTACATTACCATCCATGCACTTACCTTAAGCCACACCCTAACCCTAAGGTCCATAATTATCGCACATTTACCTTAGGGAGCTATACCACAGAAGGCCAACCATGACAATTCAATATTTCTGATTTCACTCTTCTGGACGTTCGATGATTTCACGTTTTGATAAGGATGGGTCAACGTTTACGGATTCGATAAGGTAAGCGTTCGACTTACTAATAGGGAACCGGATATGGGTACACCCCCACCTTTTGTGTTTCGGTCCAGGTTCTATGACTGAAAAGTATGGTATGAGTTATAACCTGGTAGTGCTGGGATGCTCTCTGGAGCCTTAAACCAGGTTTCTGTTACTGCACAGGTATTACTGAGGAGTGCCTCGAGTGCATGCATTTTGAGGTTTAGACTTCTGGCATTGAAGAACATTACCCTCAGTTTTTGGTTACTTGCGCTATTTACGGTGGTGGGTTTGTCTTTTGAGCCTTGCCTAAAAAAGGCACTATGGGGGTGGCAAAAGCCTTGGCCAGTATTCAAAAGCCTAAGCGTGACAGGTGCAAGCCATCTCTTGTGAAGCAGCGTAGCTTGTCGAGCATATCATCCCAGGCGGACAGACACTGGTTCCCCTTTGAATGACACCAGAAACTTAGCCAATTGTTGAAATTGATAATTTTTTCTTTATACTGTGGCATCATTCTTGGTGAGGGCAGGATGATACACAGGGTCAGGGTCATACCGGCCTGGGCTATGTGCTCAGAGAGCTCTTCCTTGTCTCTTTTAATGTAGTCCAGGGAGGTACGTCTCAGGTCATTCACACCAACTTGGACAATGACAGTCATATTTGTACTTGTTCTGGAGTGACCTGAGTGCTTGTGTTATCTGACGGATCCTGGCACCCGACAGGCAGCTAACTGTAACCTTCTCCTTGTCCAGCCTAATTAGTGGGACTTCAGTGTGCCTGACTATAGAGTCGCCAATTACTAGTGTGTTGGGTATGTTATTTTGTCTTAAGGGCTGTGATCTCGTGGCATACTGATTATGTGAAGTATGTGTTTCATGGTTTGTGATGGGCTGTGGAGGTTGCTTGGGTGTCTGCTTTGCAGGTCTCTGTTGCTTTTTCAGATTTTTATTTAGAGCCTCCGAGTATGTTTTCGTGTATTTATGTGTGTTATTTGCTGGTGTTGGTTTAGTAGGTCTATGTGAGACTGGTGATGTGTTGCAAGTATTTTCCTTCTCCTTTTGACTGTCATTTCCAGTCTTGGGTTGAGAGAGCTTTGCCTCCAGTTTGGCTGTATCATTGCATCTCTCGCATATGTACCATTTTAACTTATATTTTGATGCATAACAGTATATGTGCCCTGCTATTCAAAAAAACATTGTGCGCAGATGTGTATATGCATACTGTTTAGTACGCCATCTTGAAGTATCACAAGTCATGAACATGAAGTTCACTACTTGACGGGATATGACAGTCCTGCCTATGTTCCAGTCAATTATAGAGTATATGCAGCATAACAGAACTACACAACAAATCAGTGAAGGGCAGTTTAGTAAGGATTCTATACCTTATGAAGAAGCTATCTGTAGTTGCCTAGGAAGGTATATCAGACCATCTAAGCTGCTTTTCCCTTTTATAATGTACTCTGCTGTAATGCTGAGGTGTTTTACTCATCAGGCATGCAGACAGGACTACAATCATCAGTAGAATATGGTAATGATATTGGTTGCTATGCGAGTTTCACTTAGAGGAACTCTACAGAGTCACTGTTGTGGTGGGACAAATATAGATGTGGCAGCAGGTTTGCCCACATTACATGGCATTCCACTAGGGATTTCCTACAATGCAACAGTTTTATAGTAGTGCTGATATGCTATCCAGCATTGTCTGCTGAGCAACCTATCAGCAAGGATGTGGAATTACTCTGCTCACAAACAGTATGCCATCTGTAGGGATGCAAATCGAATCCTAGACCTTACTCATTCAGGACCAGACCATGTGCAGCTGATGGTCCTTTTGTGAATCACATGCAATGCTGGGGAAGGATGATTTGGACTGGGTGTTGTGTGCAGATGACTTTAATACAAAGGTATACTGCATGCCAACCCTGGTCTGTTAAGCAAAATGTTATATTAATAACACCAGTGTAAATGCTTCAACATTTAGAACTGCATGCAAAACAAATTATAGTTCATTTTCAAAGAACATGTGCCATGCTTTACAACTAACCACAAATTATAAGATGAATTCTTAGATTATTAATTTGATATCTACTGTAGCATGTTGGATGTAATACTGAACTGCTCATATTGTTTTCGAGTGATGAGCTTAAGAGCCCTCAGGCACAGTAATGAAACTACAGTTTCAGACAATTCAGCCAAATATGTTAATAAATGACAGTATTATGGTTTAAGTTACATTCCATTCTTTGCAAGTACCATAAATTGATTTTTATGAGTAACACTAGTAGGTGTTCTAACAATATCAGGGGAAATGTTATTCAGTACTTCAAATCCCAGCATATACTGGCAAACACTCAGAAGAAAACTACAGATTGAAAGAACAGCTAAAATAATGTAGTATGATGAAAGTGAATTTTCTTTTTTTCTGCTGTAAGGTAAATTGTAGAAAACTGCTGCATTACTGGGGTTAATGAATATCGCTTTTCTCTGGTAATGTGTGGTCCTGGAGTGAAAATATATAATTAGCAGACATTGTGGGAGTGCAGTGGGGCTTGCACCCTATAAAAGCATTGATTTTGTTGCATACCCCAAGATTATGTGTCAAAGCCTATGCAGTAACATGTCAAGATTTTTTAAATATTTTTGACATTTTGGGTGATTAGAATATTAAAAGTACACATACACACACACACACACACACATATATATATATATATATATATATATATATATATATATATATATATAAAGATATATGGGTTCCGTTCAGAAGCTCGAAATACTGAAATCTCAAAGCCGAATCCACATAATAGTGAAAGTTTAGAAGCATGAAATTCAAAACCTCGAATACCGGAGGTTTTGAATTTAGCGCTTCTAAAGTTCCGCTATGGTCATGTATTCAGGTAAGTGTGTGTGTGTTAAGGGGTTTGGGTAAGGGCAGTGGTGTGTGTCAGTGTGTTTTGTTGCTGTGATCTGTGTGTATGAGGAGAAAGTAGCTTGTGTGGTGGTGTTTTGTGTATGTTTATATGTAGTGCGACCTCGGAGTGAGAATATTTAAGAAGGGGGGGTGTGGGGGATGCAGCTCCCCACATGGGGGGTGCAGGGGTGCTTGCCCCCTTGCTTTCATGTAGTAGAAAGATTGTGTGTGTTTGTGTGGTGAATGGTGTGTGTGTGTGTGTGTGTGTGTGTGTGTGTGTGTGTGTGTGTGTGTGTGTGTGTAGTAAAACCGCAAAATTCAAAACTTCCGGTATTCGAGGTTTTGAATTTCGCGGTTTTCAGTTTTCATTGTTTTGTGGATTCTACTTTTTGGGCTCCAGATACTGATATTCGAGATTTCAGTATTTCGAGCTTCTGAAGTGAATCCATATATATATATATATATATATATATATATATATATATATAATATATATACACAGTATGTCTATATGTATATTTGGATACATAGATAGCTAAATAGATATTACATGTGTGGTGGTACCACCCCTCACATCAGGGGTTGAAAGGTTGCTTGTCCCTATATAAATGTTTTCATTGTGTAACACCTGAGTTTCATACATTGCTGTTATCTGGAAAATCATGCTAAATTTTGTTGAGATTTGGGGCATGCATTAACAGGACAGTAATGTATGGTAGATTGCCTATTGAGGGTCACGAGTCTTAAATAGCATTGTGCATGAATGATACACATCAGAATGAAATAGTTGGTGTGTTGTGTAAGTGGAACATACAGAGTTTATTCCTGTAGCATAACTAAGGCTCCCTATTGAAATGTTGGCACTCAAAATGCCAAGTATTGACAATCTGAGTAAAAAAAAAACCCCAAAAAAATGAAAATCGCTCTTCTCCTTTAAACTCCTTTTTGCAGAGGGAGAGCCCCTCTGCACTTCCTGCATGTGGGGGGCAAGCCCGCACACCCCACCAAACTTATATTTACCAAGTCTGAAATTTCAATACCTTGAAGAAAAGGGAAAATTCTGAGAAATGGCACTCTAGCAGGTCCCGGTACTTCAAATGGTTACCCACAATTAACACAGTACAATGGGAAATAACATCACACATAAAAATAAGGATGCAACATGGACAGCATTTCACAGCGAGTTTGTTCTTTCATTTTTGCCATGCCATTAGCAATGTGAAAAAGTGCGCCAGAAATAAATGCTCCACAAAATTTCAGTCTGTATGACCAAAATTTGAAGAATGCTTGAATAGGAGGGTGAGTTTAAAACACTTGGTTATAAAACACAATCCCTTGGGGGCACTGCTTATGCATCTACAACTCTTACACACACATACCCTCATCCTTATGTACTTAAGTGCAACTCTTATACATACACACACACACACACACACACACACACACACACACACACACACACACACACACACACACACACACATCCTTATTTTTATGTACTTATGTGCAACTCTTACACACACACACACACACACACACACACACACACACACACACACACACACACACACACACACACACACACACACACACACACACACACACACACACACACACACACAAGCACACACATGCACACATCCCCATCTTTATTCATTTTGTGCTTGTTTACTTAATAAAGTTTTGTTAACTGGCGAAGTTTGAATGGACATGGCCCAGTTTAGAGAGTTCCAGGGAGAAAAGCACTGTAATTACATACATACACTATATAAAACAGTACAAGACATACAATACTATTTAAATGTTGATTTTTTTAGCGCATTAAAATCAGACAGTCTTGCCTATGCTGTACTATACAGCTCTAGGGAGACCAGCAGTACCCTGATGCACACTGCCATAGTTTGTCTGGTACACAGGAGTCAGCAGTGCTGTTTCTATGAAACTAGCATAATTGGCTGCTAGCAAAGCTGCTTTTTCATTGATTTATTTGAATTCTTAGCTTAGCTATACTGCACTGAGCTGCTGTTTGTATAGCACCTCGCAAACATATACTCGATAGATGTAGGCACTTCAGTTGAAGTTTTACTCTTAAGAAGTCTAGAAAGAGCTATAACCAATAGAAAGAACCCCAGAGAGAGCTATAACCAATAGAAAGGTGCACCAAAGCAATAGCCCCCACCATCAGGACTATGTTTTGTTGCTTTAACTGTTTCTACTTTAGTTAGACCCCTACTAGTATTTTTTAAACTCCAAAGGCTTTATTGTATCTGTTAAAGTTTATTATACTGTACTCATTAGAATGTATTAATGGGAAGAGGCTTTCTAGCAAGTCAAATACTGTACAAATATGTCTTTATATGGGCTCCAAATTAAAATATTAGTACTTGAAATACTGAGTGCCAACACACTAAAAGAAAAAGACAGAAGACCCAGGAGAAGAGTGAATCTGGAAGACCGCTCTTCCCCTTTAAACTTCTTGTTTGTATGGGGCAAGTATATACCACCTCCAAGAAAGCCATACCTTGGAGAAAAGGGAATAATCCATGAAATGGCCATCGCAGACTTAGTGTATATGTAAATCTGCTTTAGTCTCTGTGTTTTGGGATTTGCTCTAGTGAACCATCACATTTCAAATGCTTATCATTTATATCCCATATTTTTACACTCTTGGACTAAATGGAAGGTAATCCGACTTACGTTCCTTGAGTTGCCAGCTTCATAGGACATGGTATACTCAGGTAGTCTAGCAATTACCTGATGCTCAAAATGAACTAATATTTACCCCATTGCAAACTATCTATGAGAGATGCATATGTTTAACTAAGATGAAGGCATTACTCTCAAATAAGAACACAGTCTGTGACTACTACATACCTTCACAACTCTCCACAAAAATACCTTGAAAACTGTCATATGCTGATGCTGTCATAATGTCATTGCCTAAACATCCAAGGTCAAACAAGTCTAGGACTCTCCTGCAATAATACACCACTACACATAGTTCCACATTCATATCTGACAGTGACCAATACACATAAATCTACAAATCGTGATACACTGGTAATGGGTGATTCCATATCCAGGTAAGCATGCTGACAAGACTCTACAAAAATAGGGTTACAATGAGTAGAGGGAGGGTTTGCCTAAAGGTTAAGCTGCTTACTTCAAAGACACAATGTACAGGGTTTGGTTCTCACCTTTGGGAAATTGGCTAGGCTAAAAATGTCCCAGATGGACAGGTAGCCTAGTACTTACCTATGGTCTTTCAGGTGTCAGTGTCTCTGATGTTTCATGGATTTTTAAGCAGAACAAGTATGGCAACAACATTATGATGGTTCATGTGGGTATAAATGACTTGTGACGCAAAACTCCAAGGGTTATGCAGAGAAACATTTCTGTGTTCTCCGTGCATTGACAAATGCAGAAAAGACTCTCCTTTTAAGTAGAATTTTTATATTTACTGTTCAAAATACTGATAGTTCAGAATGCATACAGTTTAGAATGCAGACACAGGTAAGTGTGTTTGTGTGAGTACTGGCAGGTTAGGGTTAGAGCAAGAGTTAAGTAGGGTGATAGCTTTAGTGTCGTGCATGTTTGTTGATACATGTTTCAGTGTCTGAGCCTGTCTTTTGCAGTGGTAGTGTTAGAAAAAGGGTTGTTCTGGATGATAGACAGAGTAAGGGTTATTGTTAGCATGCATTAGTAATGTGTTGCATGGGGGCTGCACACCAATAAAAGATGTTTTTAGCAATAAACTGTTGAAAATGGAGAACAAGGATGTGGGCAGCTGGAGGGGTGCACGTTAGGGCTCTGTGTTGAAAACGATCTGTTGTTCTTAAGGAAGGAGGAGAAACATTAAAAGAGATATCACTGTTCCTTTATGCTGTGGTGCAATATGGGAATATAGAAAATAAACAAAGAAGCTTCTCGAGTATTGTAAGTAGGAGGCAGGTCAAATTGAGGATGGGAGAGTGGAAATGGGAGAGAAAGTATAAACAATGCACAGAAAGGTAACTAAAAAGGTGAGTGTAGGAACCAAAACCACAGCTGGAATGTAGTATGATGTGTTGTCAGGAGCCTGAAAAAAGATGGAAAAGCTGCAAGTTATCCAGGAAGCTGCCTAACAAGTTGACAATTTCTAGCATCGAAGAGACTCAGGAAATGTAAAATTGGGTCTGGGATATTATACTTGGAAGATATTTCTTCTACATAGGAAGGGATAAGGGGAGTGAAGGAGGAGTGGTAGTTTATATAAGACATGGAAAAGCAATACAGTGATGAGGGAAAGAAATGAACTAGAGCAAGACAGAATAGAGCTGTGATGAATGTATATATACTGGCAGCCAAACTGCAGGCCGGCATGGGATAACTAATGGTTGGACACCACCTCCTGCCCTCTGGATACATCATTACAAGATGATTATTGTCTGTCCACCTCATGAGCCAGTACTAAAAAGATAGTGGTGCTGATAGGCAATCTCATTCTCCCAGGTGTAGACTGCTCTGTTACTACATCTATACTAGTAGGGGAAAAGACTCTTATAAAACTTATAGCTTAGCATGATTCTTTATCAGTAATGCAAGAAGACTCTAGAAAAACATCATTCTCGACTTAGTCCTCACTGGGTCAGGAAAAAATGAGGAGGTCATTGTTTTTCTGGTCACAGAGGCCTTGCTTTAGTATGACAAACATTCTGCATATCTGTTGAGATCTGAGACAACAGTGTCGAACTACTGCAAGACTGACTACAAGTAAATGGGAAAGGAGGTGAAGTACATAAAACAATGGGAGAAGTGGAAGGGGAGAATAACCTGCAGATAAGATTTGTAAAGAGGTTTGAAAGTTATAAATGGGTGCTTGCTCAAAACAGAGAATTAATACTCATGAAAACACTGAAAAGATGAGGATAATAAGGCAAGTCAGGTAGAAAGAAAAATAATTAAAATCAAGGAAAACACACATGGCAATGTAGACGTTGACTCGAGATGATTGTCACTGTTGAAGTGACACTCTGACCCCATGTGCAAAAATGGGAAAAGGGAGTTGGGGATGGATGGATGAATTGTGGGGGAGGAACATTAGCAGGCCAGCATCAAAGCTATAAATAAAGGTGACTAAAAAGATGTAAAGGTTAAATAAAAGCCCTAAATTAAGCAGGGAAACAGTGCTTAAGCCACACAAAGTGCAGCAACCAATATCAAGCCAAAAAAGCATTGCAGAGGAACCAGGCTTGAATCCTGATAATCCAAATAAATTTTATTATGAAAACATAAATGCTTAACTAAATCACTGTATTTTTATTTCACAGACTTCATTAGATGTAACACACTAAGCAACTCTGGGGTTTATATACTCCATCTCCCATAACCCATCATGTTAACAACTACAGGCTATCACCTATCTTGTAGCACTGGCATTGGATGTTTCTGATTGTCTGATAGTTTGTCTTTCTAGGAATCGTCTTCTCCTGGCTCTGTCCCTGCTAAAATTACCTACTTACTCACTACATTACCCCCTACACATATTTCTCCTGCCTGCTGCTTTTACCTTGACACCTCCCCATTCCCATAGGCACACCCTCACCTTCTCAGCATCCTGTAAGTTACGGGTACCATTTTTAATTTACTCTCAGCTTAGGACCCTTTTGCAGCCCCTGACCCTCTGAGAAATAGTGTGCTCGCCACGTAAGTAATTTACATAAGTTAAATAATGTTTTGGGGTTTCTTTTCAACATCTACCTGTTATGTTTAAGTTATGTATTTAAATGCATAGACTTATCTTAGTATGGTACCTATGAGGTTTGCCCAGAACAGTTCACTTTAAATAATATGCATTGTTTCTGCTTTATCTCCATCACTTTGTATTGTAACTCCTTTATCTCCATCATTTTAATGGAGAATTGTGTTTTCCCAGTTGTAATTTGCTTACCATGCACTAGTGGTTGAAACGATAACACCTCCTGCCATCCACTAGCTTATTTTGGTATTCTACAGTTGTGCTAGCATAGTTTTCTAATTTGTTTGTATTACAATAATGAATTGCACCTTTTTAGCCTGATTTGTTGTGCAACTGACATAGACATCATGTAAAGTATATTAGCTTAACTCGTGAAGTATATGCTTAAACTCCGTGCTTAATTAAGTAAAATATTGCCTTTTCTTGCTGCTTATAGGCTTTTTTAGTCCTCTCACTATTGCTTGTGTCATATTTTTATTAACAAATTGTATAGACTCCTCAGTTGCCTTTTCTACTGCTACTGTATTGTTTTTCTCTTCATTCTGTCTCTACAATCCTACTGTAGCTAGTTTAAACTGTTTCCACCTCTTATTGCCCCTTTTTTAATGCTGCCACTGTCCTTTCTAACTACATACCTTGGCCTGCTCTCTAAATACATAACTTGGCCTGCTCCCTACTATCACTATACCCTCACTACTCCCACTTTCCCTAAGCCATTTCTGACTGATACTACCTCCCATTTATTTTTAGCCTGGTAACTACCAATCTTATTCTCATTTCTTTTACAGTTATCTACTACCTCCCCTTTATCTTCATCCTGGTAAATACCAATATTTTCTATTTTTTTGCAGTTAACTAACTGAGGAGTAGTGTTGCTCCATCTCTCCCTCCCCGGTAACCTGTGGTTTGAAAATAATTTCAACTAGGCTAAAGAGACCCAAAAAGGGACAAATTATCCCACCAACATCTCACATATGTCTCCTGTAGATATAAGCTTACCCAATAAAACATTCTGTTTGTAAATGTTAACATATCAACTGAGACAGGCACACTAAACTTAGTCACATCAAACTTATTCCCTCCCCACTCTCATCTTAACTACTTAACTTCTAAATCTCTTTCCCAATCGCCTCCATTTTTTTCTGTTTTTATAGATATTGTATTTGTACTTGAAGCACATAATGTACTGGCACTACTCCTTGCTCTGCATCACTTTTTAGTAAGCTCTCCATCCTGACTATGCCATGCACTGCTAACAACTCCAGGCTATTGTCTACCTTGTAGCTCTGGCACTGGATGTTTCTTACTGGCTGATAGTTTTTCTTTCTAGTGATCTTCTCCTAGCTCTGCCCACTCTGTTTGCCCTCACTATACTTGGGATCACTCTGCTCCCATACCCTATCCCCATTCCCACACACCCCCACATCAATTACATTTATACCTACCCAAGCCCTGCCTCCAGCTCTTCCTCCATCCATCCCTTACCCAATCACAAACTACTTCCCACTTGCTCTTAGAAACCTCACATCCATTACTACTTAATCCTAAATATTGTAGCCTCCTTAATACATTGTTATATACTGAATAACATCCATATAAACTCCACCATAACTTCTTATTATTTCAAAATGTTACATCCTAATTGTAACACCCTTGTACCAATTTTCACATTAATTTTTCTAACGTTGCTTACGCATAGCATTTCTCTTACTCTGTCACATATAAATCAAATTTAGCTTCCAAATTATCTACCTCCTCCAACCACCAAAGCAGACATTCAAACAGCTTCATGAATATATCACGTAGCTTCATCAACACAAACATACTCTACTTTTTAAAGTGACAAATTCTAGACATCTCCCTAAAACATAATCCAAAAATATACCTGGCCATATCAGTAAACAAAACACTAGTTAATCACTGCAATACTCTCCATACCTTAATAAACTAAAACATGTGGTGACATTCAGACCAATTCTGGATCCCCTCAAAACTTCACCCCACCCCACACACCATCCACTAAACATGTGATGCTAGTCACCCTAAACATATGCATCTTCTGTAAATAAAATAACAGAATTCCACACATGGCTATTACAATACTCCCCACACTTAGTAGCTCTCAATGAAACATGGTTAAAACCACACATCAAAGACACAGAACTCCTCCCACCAGGCTATAGCATACTAAGAAACTATAAAATCAACAAAAAAGCAGGAGGAATAGCCTTAATCTATCCCAATACTTATACAGTTTTGCCATTCTCCAAATCTATTCCTACATTTGGAAATGCTAAAATACTCAGAGCATTATTGAAATTAAACAATAATAAACAACTCTGTATTATAACAATATATATTCCCCCAGGCCTAAACATCACTATTCTGGAAGACTTTCTCTCATGGGTGTCATTAAACATCTCTAATGAAACAATCATCATGGGAGATGTCAATATCAATTAGCTAAACCTGTCTATGGGCTCACCAACCAATAGTATCTAACTCCATGGCTTTACTCAACTGACCACCTCCCCTACAAGACTACAAAATAACATCTCAGGCTCAGCCCTTGACTGGATCTTTGTCTCTGATCTTCTCAAATACTCAAACACTATTATACTCTTCAATACTTTAAGTGATCACCTAACAGCCTATAATTACAGAACCACCTCCCAAAAGCCCAAAAAACACATCTACAAAACATCCAGAAATCTAACAAATTTCAGTCAAAACCAGTTTAATAACATTCTTAAATCACTTAATCTGGCTCCTTTAAAAACTCTACCTCTGGATGACACTGTTAGTTATTTCAATAAAACATTCCTAGATGCTCTCATCAATTTAGCCCCAATTGGAACAAAAAGAACTAAGACTAATCATGCACCTTGGCTAACCAAACCAACTAAACAATTATTACAAACTAGAGACAGAGCTTGGAAAAACTGGCTGGAAAATAAAAATAATACCTACTTGCAAAACTACAGGCAAATATGCAATAAAGCTAAACAGGTCAGTGAATTCAGATAAAAATAATTACTTTTCACAACTAACGGACCATAAAAACAACCCAAAAACCTTCTGGAAAACCATCACATCACACCTTTCCCCCAGGTCCACACAAAACCCCTCCTCTAACCCAGACAAGACTCCAACTAAAACAGATAACATGTTTAATACCAACCTCATTGACAGTATAGCTACACTAGTCCTAGGCTTTAACTCTAGTACACATTCCAACAATCTCAACCCCCCCCCCAAAAACAACCAATGCAAACAATAACACCCCATCTACCCACCACCTAGATCCTACAATACCTCCTTTCTCTATACAACCCTTTCCTACTACATCAATTCATAAACCTCTTCTTAAGCTTAAGCCTTTCTCATCCTCTTCTGACAATCTTCCACCATAATACTTAAAACTTGCTACTGACTCTATCACTTACCCAGTTAGTATTCTTATAAATTGATCAATTTCAGAATCATATGTCTCTATCCTGTGGAAAAAAATGTGTCATAACCCCTCTACATAAAGGAGGTTCATCTAATGAGCTTACTAACCACAGACCCAGCTCTATACTTCCTCCTCTATCCAATCTGCTTGAAAGATGCATACATATACAACTGTTAAACCATCTAACCCATAATAATCTCCTCACACCCACCCAACATGGTTTCAGGCTTAGTCACAACACAACAACAGCTCTTATCTCTTTCACTGACTAAGTCAAGAAAGTCAAGAGATTCAATCTACACACGTCCGTAGTACTACTGGATTTGTCAAAGGCCTTTGACACAGTCTCACACAGCAAATTACTACAGCAGCTATTAGCACTAGGCTGTACATCACCTTCCAAGCAATGGTTTAACAGTTACCTATCCAATAGACAACAATGCGTAAATGGCAGTACTGTCTATCTCAGTGCCAAACCAACAAACCTGTAGTCCTACACGGGTCCATTCTAGGACCCCTCCTCTTCAGTACATTTATAAATAACCTTCACACTGCTTTCCATTGCAGCACACTAATCCAGTACACTGACAATTCCATAAGAATATCCTCCTCTAGCAATATGTCTGACCTTCTGCAAAAAACACAAACTGCATTCACCGCAATAAAATCATGGCTAATCGATGCAGAGCTATTGTTAAACCTTAACAAAACTAAGCTTTTATTTTTTTTCTCCTAAAACTAACCCAACTGATTTCAAAATCTAATCACATAACAAAACTGAAATTGAAATCATAACTAGTACAAAACTATTGGTTATTACTATAGGTAACAAACTCACTTTCAACCAACACATACTTAATGCCATAAAAAACTCATTTCAGACTAGGAACATTGTATAGATATAAAGATTTTATGGATCCAGACATCAAAAAAAGTTCTAGCTAATACCTGCCTGATTCCCTCTCTACAAATTTACACACCTGAATCAAAACCAAACTCCAGTCTTGTTTTTATAAAATTGCTAAATTTGCTACCAGCTCATCATAGGGCACTCACCACTGCTATATATTAAAGAAGCTCAACTGGCTAGAATTCCCCCACCATCTTGATTATTTACAAATCTCAATTATACACAAGGTAATATATCAACAGATAGCTGTCCAGCTCTAAAATGTACCCTGCAAACTTATAATGCCACCAGAAACAACTCATCTGCCAATAGACAACTCATAGATGTACACAAACCCAACAAAAGAGATGGTGAGAGTCTCTATACTTATGCCATAGCTAAACTTTGGAACAACCTGCCAGTAAAATATTACCAGAATAGGAAATTGTAAAAAAAGTTCAAACTCACACTGAAGAAATACCTCTACAATTCCTGGATCTGCATATGCCCAACAACTAACAACTAAGCCCCCACCCACCTCCTATTCTCCTTCTCTTACCTCCTTTCACTTAACTCCACCCTGCCTCTAACATCCTACCAAATTAATCCTTTCTCTGCATACCCCACTTTATCCTCAGCTTATAGTACAGCAACCCATAAACAGAAATGGAGGAGTATTCTTCTCAGTATAACACAACTCATTAATCCCTAATAACCTATCCTTCCAATAACTATGACTTCTAGCTCTATCCCACCTAATTAGTCAATCTGCTCTTTACAAGCTATCACCTCTTTTCCTGATGTATGGCTATTATATATTTTGTATTTTCTTTAAACATTTTGTAAAAATATCTTAATGTAAATAATTATTTGGCTTTCTCTACCACTTAATATGCATCTTACAACTCTGCACAATTTTACAATTTGTGTTGATATATAAATAATTTATCCGGCTTTCACATCCACCTAATGTACATCCTACAGCTATGTATACTTTTATTACTTGTCTTTAATTCGATTATTATGTTAAACTACTTTCTGTCTTTTATTGTAACTGCTGGAGCTTTTCTCCCCAAGCCTCCACTGAAAAAAGATTTCTGACCCAGTCGGACATTCCCGGTCATCAAATGTCAATAAATGAACAAATAAATAAATAAATGTTGAATCATGAATCTTGACTTCACTTGAATCAACATGATGGGTTATGTGAGATGGAGTACATAAACCCCAGAGTTGCTCAGTGTGTTCCATCTGATGAAGTCTGTGAAACGAAAATGCTGTGATTTAGTTAAGTGTTTATGTTTTTATAATAAAGTTTATTTGGATTATCAGGAGTTGAGCCTGGTTCTGCTACAGTGCTTTTTTTGGCTGGTTAAATAAAAGCTTGGAAACTAACCCATGATTAAGTGTGAAAGGACTTTTTTCAGGTTCATTTCAGGGAAGAAGTTGTGGAGGCAAATCTAAATGGGATTTTCAAAGATATACAGAAGGTTATGGTTGTAAGGATTTTGATTAAGTACTAAATTAATTCAGCATCTTATTATTCACAGAAGAAAACATGGGTGGACACTATGTCTGGAGAAGAAGAAGAAGAAAGGAAAGGGAGTTTATAAATGAATGGATGAGTGAATAGGGAAGAAAAGTAGTGGAAAATTAACTTGTCAGCCTGTAGAAGAGAAAAAAGGACAGTGTCCAGATCTTGCTTATTAGTTATATTGGCCATAATTTATCAGGTCCCCTCAAAGAAATATTAATAGAGCTTTGGTGATTGGAGAAGTAGTAGTGGAATGGGAAACAACTTCAGTTGCAATACTGTTCGAGGGTAGCAGGACTTGTCCAGCAGCTAATAGTCAGTTAACAAGATGTCAGCAGCTTGGAAAGAGATTGAGAGGATCCCAAGAGAAAAGCGTGAGTCATTTCTAAAAATCGTCCAGATTAAGGAACAGCAATAGTCACTGTCAAGAAGGGCCACCCAATAAATTTCTTGAAAGCTTCAGAACTCAAGCCAGCATAGCAATACAGACTAACCAGCAAATCTGTTGACAGCTTTAAAACATTTAGACAGAACATCTTCACTGCCAAGAAGAGCTGCCAAGTCAAACATTCTACAATTCTAACATTCTACAATTCTATGATTACAACAACACAGCTGTCTTAAGGGATGTCAGTGAATGTAGTCTCTCTTTAATTCAGTAAGGCTATTATACTGGTTCCACAATAAAGACTACTCAACAAGCTGAAAGGGTTAGGTGTAGGCACAAACTTACATATTGGGTGACAGATTCTTTTGAGTTTGAATGCAAAAGCTGATAATTAAAGGCAGGCTGTCAAGGGTCTGGAAAATATCAAATGGAGTGCCACGAGGGTAAACGTTGGGACCCCTATCATTTATTAATTCGTGAAATGTCACAGGGGGTGACTAATATGTTGGAACATATTTGCAGATGACACAAAAACATGGGTCCTGTTTTAGACAGGAAAAAAGACTGAAAAGGTAAAAAATAACCTCTACAGGTGGGAAAGGAGTTGGCACTTCAGGTACAGTACCAATATTCCATGTGAAGCAGAGTTCCTCTCTAACCCAGTTCAAGCGTAACTTGGACAGTTGGGTGGAAAACAGAAAGTTTATTCCTGGTCTGGCGCCTATGTCTCTAATGGATACAGGCATGCTGTTAATGGTTAATCTCTCTGGCCCCTGTTTGTAAATGCCTCATCTTCCAAGCCCCTGCTTACACTTATCAAAGGTACTAGAATTTGTCAGAGAGTTAGGATGCATGGCTAGACTTAAAAGGCCCTTGTATTTGGCTAGCAAACAATTATGAACCTATGAACCTATCTGTGAGTTATTCTGTCTTGGTCACATTAACCTGAAGGTGACACATTAGATCACAGATGCTGAAAAGGGCTGCGGTGGGCTGTTGTTTCTGGTATATATACTCTAGGAATATTGAAGTTACAGGAGCTGTAGTTCCATAACAGAACAACACTTCTGTCTGAGAGTAACAACCTTTTATGCAGAAAATGGCATGTGCTCTGATGACCATCCAGGGAGTTATTCATCAGAGGTTGACTTCTGAGGTGGCAACCATTAGCAGATGTTGCAGGGGAGAACTAACCAGACATCTCTGTGAAGAAAAGGAACTTGTAGTGTGATACCCATATACAGCCAGTGTTTTTGGCCAGCCCTTCTACATGACTAGTGGGATACCAAATGATGTGAACTTGTGGGTCTAGAAGAAGTGCTATTCTTATTTGCATATCTTGTAGAATACTTGTAGTCAGTGTGCTAACAGCAAATCAGAGTTATGGTTTCTGGATCATCTTTGACATAGTCTTCATTATATGAAATATGTGTTGCATTTTTGCTTTTAAACAAGTGAATATGAAAAGTGTTCTAGATAGCAGAGCTGTTCATAGGTTCATAGTTTCATAGGAGATTACTTGGCTAACAGCTCAAGATCCCATACAAAGCCTAGCCAGTTTTACCCAGATTTTACTCAATTTTGTATGCCTATGGGAAAGATAATGATGGTCAGCAAGTGGAATATTGACTATTTTTACAGACTGCTTCTGTCCATAAGGGACATGGGTGCCATCCCAGGAATGAATTTGTAATTTCCTATCTGTTGGTCCAGATTGCACTTGAAGATGGTCATTGAAAGGGTCTGCTTCATGTGAATAAGAAGCCTTTTCCAGAGGAGGTGCAGTGTCTGGGACACATATCTGCCTCTCCAGCATGATCTATTCATGCGAGAGATCAGGTTTAGATCTTTGGAGTGGGTAACTCTTGTGAGGTTAGTTTTGTGAATATGCAACATTTCCATCAAGGCTGGGTCAGAGACCAGCATGCAGGTCAGGCACAGATCACCACTCAGTAATCTGTAGAAAACTGAATACAGTGATAGGACTTTTAATTGGTCCACATATGACGTGGGTTATACCATTTATTTTTTTGGTGTCAGGCCTCTGAGGACACTCCAAATGTTGCAAGTGTCTAGTGAGGTGCATTGCAAAGGGTGCATTGTACTTGATTATTAGTCTGATGAGGGCCGAGTACAGTGGTTCTATGAGATCCTTATATCTGGATGCCAAGCCCTTACTTATGAACTGAGTCACATAGAAGGATTTCCTCACCACATTAAACACATTATTGTCAAAGTTCAGATTACTATCTATCTGAGTACTCAGAGTTCTCACCAGTGATTTCTCACCAGTGGGTTCACTCTTAGAGAAGTGCTATACATATTGTAATTAGCAGGGGTATTTGATTTCCCAAAGGGTATTATTATTATGCACTTCTTCACATTTAGTTTGTGGCCATATCTCTGACACCAGTCATTAGTCTGCATCAGATCTTTCTGTTGGATATCAACATCATTTGGGGAGTCAATGATTGCCCCCAGCTTGCAGTCATCGGCAAAGTTGGTCTTCCAAAGGCTATTTATGTTTGCCTTGCCATCTGACAAGCATATCCCAAACAGGAGAGGGCCCAGAACTGAGCCCTGTTTTACTTAATTGGTGACTGGCCTCTTGCTGGGTGTGGATTCACCCACGCTAACAACATGCCCTATCTTCGAGCTATTTGGCTATCCATCTGGTGATGAAGAGGTTTATGTCCAGTTTTGTGAGTTTATCTATAGTACTTAAGTGGGCTACTGTGAAAAATGCCTTGGCCATGTCAAGGTAGGCAGTACCTTGTCATGAGTCTTACCCTCATCCATGGCCTTGGCAATCTTCTCAAAGAGTCTACCAGATTGAGCAGGCAGGACCTACCCTTGACAAAGCTGAACTGGGTTAGGTCTAGAGTCTGGAGATCTCCTATGTCATTATTAATCAGGTCCATGATTATCCTTTCCATAGCCTTGCATATGAGGCTAGTCAGACTTATGTGTCAATAGTTTCCTGGCTCATTTAGTGGTCCCCCCTTGTGCAGAGGGTTGACTGCTGCTGTCCTCCACTCTACTGGCATAAAGCCAGTCTGTAGACTGTGTTTAA
The DNA here is from genome assembly GCF_019279795.1 of Protopterus annectens. Lineage (NCBI taxonomy): Eukaryota > Metazoa > Chordata > Ceratodontiformes > Protopteridae > Protopterus > Protopterus annectens. Next base: position 363,137,019 of record NC_056733.1, read on the forward strand.
ATAGAGATCCAAGTGTGTCTGCAAAGCCATGTTTCAAGCTATTGAATAGGCAGCCTGGAATTCTGTCTGGGTCCATTGATGCAATATTTCAAGCTACCTGTTCTTTTTTCAACACCATTTTCTTCAGTCTTTTTTGCCGTGCGGTGCCCGAAGAAGAAGCAGTTCGCAAGTGCCGGTCAGCCAGCTCCTGAGATTACAAAAAATTTGGAACCGAAGTCTTCTTAAAAGCTAAGTACCCCGTTGGGGAAACTTTTCTTGCCTCAGACCGATGTCAGACAAAGTTAATAATTGTATTTCTTGTGGGAAGCAAATACCGCATAAGGATTTCCATTCCCTCTGTATACCTTGTTTAGGCCCAGACCACAACGTCTCGGTCTGTCGCTTTTGTGCTACATTCAACAAACGCACTATTAAGCATCGGGCAGAGTTCGCCCAGCATTATTTTGGGAAAGCATTTAACTATACTATGTCGTCGGATACTCCGACTCGGTTTTGTCTAAAAAGCAAAGACAAGGACTGACACTCGAGGTCCGCCTCTACCGACACCACACCAAAGCCGACTACACGTGGTCTGGTTCTCAGCGAGGCCTCGCAGCCCCTGATTACCGGCGACACATCTTTGGCGGTGTCTCCGGTACCAGTCGCAGGCTCCTCGGCCCACACCCTGACTACAGATACGAAACCACGCTTGGCATTGAAACACAGAATGTGGACAGGTCCACCTCCACTCAAGGTGTCTTCAGACCTTCCTCTTCTTTCTCCATCAAGGCTTTCACCAAGTCTAAAGCTACCATGCACCCTAAGAGACCAGCTACACAGGGCCCATCTCCAGGCCCCATGCCTAAGAAACAGATGCTTAAAATGGCTGAGGATTTAATTACTCTAATCAGAGGTTCTCAGCCACCTCCGGACAAAAGACCCAGAGTGGAGGAAGATTCCCCTCCTCTGATCAGGGCTCCATTATTTCAGAGCACTCTGATTATCAGGAACAGTCTTACTCTCCTTTTGAAGACTCTGATGCAGAGGAATCTTTTCCTTCTCTATCCCCCCCCCCCCCCTGAGGATTACTCATTTGGTGAAACTCTGCATACCTTAAGGGAACACTTCCACTGGGAAGGCCAGGATTATTCAGATTCCAAGAAAAGGCTCAGGGAATTTCTTTTGTTACCCCAGCACAGGCCTCTGGCTATACCTCCTGTCCTGGACATCCTAGATGATGTTTACTCGGAGGCCTGCCTTAACCCGGACTCTCTCCCTCCAGCTCCAGTTAAGCCTGACAGGTATTACAGGGTTCCTGACTCACACCAATTTCTACACAAATGCCATGCTGCTGACCTAGAAACCATCTCACAGGAGCCCAAGGGAGTTAAGGCCTCCATTGCCAAAAACCCATTGCCTTCCCAGAGAGATTCCAGATCCTTAGAAAGGTGGGGAAAAAAGGTATATACCTCGGCTACCTTATCCATGAGGGCCTTAAACTGTCAGTTTCATATGCTAAAATACCAACAGTTTCTGTTATCTCAATTGAAAAGTAAAATGTCACAACCTGAACAACCAGACATGAAGGAGTTGCAGGATTTGATGCATAGTGCAGAACAAGTGGGTAAACATACCTTACAATGTGGTTTTGATGCTCTAGAGGCCTCATGTGGAGCTGCTGTTACAGGCTGAGTCATACGTAGGCATGCTTGGCTCAAGGAACAAGCCTTGCCTGATCATGTCAAAGCTAAATTACTAGACGCCCCTCTTCAAAAGGATGTACTATTTGGGGCAAATGCTGAGGAAGTATTACGGAAAATGGAGGAAAAGGCTAAATCAATGCAAACTGTGAAAGAATTTCTGCAGGTTCAACCCCCACGTTTTAGTAGAAATTGGCCTTCCAAAAACTGGTCCTTTCCTGCCACAGACAGACCCCAAAGAGGCAGATACAGGCGCCCGAGGGGCAGAGGACAAACACAAGGCTTGTACAGAGGCAGACAATGGCAAGCTCCTACACAAAGAGGTGGTGAGGACAACTCACAATCTTTCAGAAAGCAAAACCAATGACTTTCCCCTTTGCATACCAACCAGGTCTCAAATGGCAGCACCCTTAGGAGGAAAGCTGGCACTATCCTCAAAAAATTGGCATATTGTCACAAAGGACAAATGGATCCTGAACATTATAAACAGAGGCTACAAATTCCATTTTCATACCCTTCCAAAATGAAAGGCATGCCAAACCTGCCACACAATCAAAGGGCAGAGGCACAAAAGCAAATTTCAGATCTTATAAACATGAAAGCTATTCAAGAGGTACCTACACGAACAAGGTCAAGGTTTTTATTCCAGGCTATTTCTGGTGCCAAGGAAGGGCAAAGATTGGAGACCTATTTTGGATCTTTCCATCCTAAACACATTCCTACTCGTACCAAAATTCAAGATGCTCACTCTACAGCAACTTCTTCCCATGCTGGGCAAGGAGTCTTGGCTGGTAACATTGGACCTCAAGGAGGCATACCTGCATGTCCCAATCAGACAAAATTGCAGAAGATACCTCAGATTTCTTGCAGGTTCAATACATTATCAATTCTCTGCATTGCCCTTTGGTTTATCTACTGTGCCCAGAGTATTCACAAAATGCCTGGCATCAGTAATTGCCTACTGCAGACTTCAAGGGATACAAATATACCCTTATTTGGACGACTGCCTGATCCAAGCGGACAGCAAGCACATTCTTCTGAAACATCTGGCTTATGTAATAATGTTATTAAACTCTCTAGGATACACAGTCGACAAAGAGAAATCAAGACTAATACCCTCTCGGAAGATAATTTTCCTGGGTGCCAATTTGGACACAAACACCCAGATGGCCTACCTCACGCCAGAGAAGCAAGGGCAACTAATTCAATATTTCAGAACACTGGCAAATTGCACCAGGCTGACTGCAAGGAAAATCCTGCAGGCTCTGGGATTCATGGCATCTTGCATCTTACTAATCCCACGTGCAAAGCTGCCTATGAGAAAACTACAATGGTACCTAAAAAACATATGGTCTCAACACAGCCACAGTTTGGAAACAATGATACCACTAATTCTATGTCTGCAAAAGGAATTTCTGTGGTGGGCTCAAGCATGCCAAACAAACACAGGTCTTCCATTCAGCAAGCCTCAAGCAAATCAAGTAATCACAACAGATGCCTCGGACTACGCCTGGGGGGCGCACATGACAGACAGGTGCATTCAGGGCAAATGGACCCAAAAAGAAAAGCACCTTCACATCAATCAAAAAGAAATGCTAGCAGTGAATAATGCTATTATAGCCTTCAAGGACCTTCTACAACCAGGTCAGCTATTGATAAGAACAGACAACACCACAGTTATGTGGTACATAAACAAGCAGGGAGGAACACATTCTTATCCCCTATGCAGACTGGCCATGTCACTTTGGAACATGGCCATGGACTTACAAATGGAGCTACAAGCACAGTACTTGCCAGGCAAGGAAAACATGCTGGAAGACAACCTAAGCAGGAATATGACAGATCCACATGAATGGAAGTTGCATCCAAAAGTTTTTACAGAAATAATCCAAGAATGGGAAAGGCCAGACATAGATCTCTTTGCCTCCCACAAAATCATCAATTGACAAAATTCTGCTCAAGGATCTTCCATCCAAAGGCTTGGAGAGTGGACGCTCTCTTTCAGTTGGACATCAATGACAGTTTATACCTTCCCACCTCTTCCTCTGCTGCCCAAAGTCCTATTGAAGACCAGAGCAGACAGACCAAAGATGATCCTCATTGCTCCGGACTGGCCAAGGCAACACTGGTACCCACTACTAAGGAGCCTGACGCATTCCCCACCATGGACCCTGCCTCTAATGCCTCTTCTTCTGACTCAGCACAGCTTCAAAACTCTTCACAGTCAGCTGAAGACACTCAATCTAGCCGCATGGAAGATTCCTTAGCATCACAGCAGGCCCTGCTCTCCAAGGAGGTGCAGGATGTCATTTTGGAGGCCAGAAGGCCATCAACTAGAAAAGCTTACTTTGCAAAATGGAAACGTTTTTGTGTTTGGAATGAGAAAAAGGGCCAGTGCCCTGGAAAACTGAATTTACCTCAAATACTACAATATTTGTCCGAACTGCTAAGCAGTGGACTTCCGTTCTCCTCCATCAAAATCCATGCCTCAGCCATTTCTGCAGAATACAACACTGATCCACCTTTATTCTCTCACCCTCTATTAAGACAGTTCCTCAGAGGGGCTAAGAATTTAAGACCTCCAAGAAAACAACCGATACCTGCTTGGGATCTTAATTTCATTCTGGAGAAACTGACTTTGCCCCCTTTTGAACCAGCTGCCTCATCAGATTTACAATATTTGTCCTGGAAAACAGCTTTCCTTCTGGCTATCACTTCAGCTCGTAGAGTTTCAGAACTACAGGCTCTTATGGCTGTCCAGCCTTTCATCATCTTCCATCAGGACAGAGTTTCATTACGTACCAACCCGTCCTTTATGCCTAAAGTGGTATCCAGGGTAGCTTTAAATCAGACCATACATTTACCTACTTTTTATCCTAATCCTCAAAACAAAGGGGAGAGATTACTGCATTCCTTGGACATCCACAGACAACTGCGTTATTATTTGGACAGAACAAAGCCTTTCAGAAAATCAGAACAGCTTTGTGGCCTATGCGGTAGGAGCTCAAGGAAAGTCAATATCCAAACAGACAATCTCAAAATGGATAGCCCACTGCATACGCTTTTGCTATTCCTTTCATGGCAAAACTGTACCTACAGGCATTAGAACTCATTCCACCAGGGCCACAGCCACCTCTGCAGCCTTCCTCAGAGGAGTTCCTACCAAGGATATTTTAGAAGCAGCCACTTGGAGTTCTGTGCATACCTTCTCTAAGCACTACAACCTACCATTATACTCCAAGTCTAGAGCAGGCTTTGCCACTGCAGTCTTGCAGGGCATTTTGGCTCCTCCTAGCTCCACCTAGTGCCTACCACCCCTTTCTTAGCTTTGGGATTCTACCCATCTGTTATGACTGCAGCTGTATGCACGATGAACATAGTACAGTTTTGTACCTACCATAAATGTAGATGTTCGTGTGCTAATACAGCTGCAGTCCAGGTTTCCCTCCCACCTTCCCCTCTAGGGGTATTCTTTTATGGTGTATTTGCTTGCATCTACTGTTTTTTTGATTATATTGCATTGCATTATTACATTATTTTATGTATTGCCTTCCTTCTGGGGGCACCTGACATCTGGGGCAAGAAAGACTGAAGAAAATGGCATCGGCTGGTTCTTTTATACCCCTGTCGCACTGACGTCAGGGAAGAAGCGACGACAACCGACGCCAGACCTAGACTTTGGAATTCGGCCGACCGAGGACCCGCCTGACGGCAGGAGAACACATCTGTTATGACTGCAGCTGTATTAGCACTCGAACATCTACATTTATGGTAGGTACAAAACTGTACTTTCTACTTATTACTTGGCCGAGGACAAACTCCATACTTCCCTCCAATTAATGGTGTAGCCAAAAATGTATATTTTGTACTCAAAGTTCATGCTTTGTCCCCAGCAACAACCTGACATTTAAAAAATCTCACCCCATAGAATGCAGCCCTTATATGCTTTGGAAGGAGACACATTATTTTCAGTTGTTGCCAATTATAACCATAAAAAGATAATTTGTAAAGATGCATTTCTAGCAGTTAAGTATGCTTTCAACAGCTTTATTCAGAAGACACTCATTTAGACAACTCCAAATATTTTGTGCTCTTGGAGTCATAAAGTTTCTGAGAGATGCTCAGAAAAGAATGTACCCATTTGAGTACACACAGAGTATGCTTAGCTATACTCTTGCCTCAGATAGTGAGAGTCCTGAACAGAAAATTTGCAAACCCTATAACACAGTCATTAGATAAGATGAAATCAATCAACATTTCATTATGAAACCCCCCCCCCAAAAAAAAAAAAAAAATTATGGTATGTTAGCATGTAATGAGTTTTCAAACCCTAGACAACAAAATGGGCAATGTTGAGGATTTTCTGGCATTTGAATGGAAGAATATCTGTATTATCAGATAGACCTGGCTTAGGGATTCAACCAGTATCTTTCAAATTGCAGGGTGTAATTCTCATAGGTTTATAAGTAAGTACTGGGCTAGCTACCCTTGTGGTCCATTTTAAGCCTAGCTAATTTCCCTTTTTGTGCTTAAAATAACTTATCCATTTGGTTATAGATTGCCTTTACCCACCCCATGCTTGATAATTATATATTAACCCTAATGAAAATAACTAGAATTATACCAACGTTAATTTGAGGGGACTCATGCATGGGATAAACCATTTAAGAGCTGCCTCTGCCCATTAGTACTACAGGGAGCAGTCCTGGGGTAAATTTTCTATATTCCGTCCATAGATCTAAGTTGTGCATGAATATGGACAGGGACGAACTTTGCTTTATGTGGATGAGGAGTCTGTTCCACAGCAGTGGTGTCCTCTGTGAGATATACCTGTCCCTCCAAATTGTTCTGCTGATGTTGCAGAAGAGGTTTAGTTCCCTAGACTGAATATTTCTGATGCCATTTGACTTCCTAATGTGCAGTAAATCAGTCAGTAATGAGTTGGAGGATGCCTTGTATGCCAGACACTGGTCACCTATTTGCAGTCTGTAGGATACTGAGTATAGTGAAAAGGCTTTGAGTCGGTCCCTGTAGGATGTGTTATTTAGGCCTTGTATCATTTTAGTAAGGTGTACCGACTGGCTAGACAGAGGGACCAAGCTAGTAAAGATGTGCAGCAGGTAAGGGTGATAAAGGATAATGAGGGAAATGTACTCACAAGCGAGGAGAGTGTGTTGAGCAGATGGAAAAAGTACTTTGAGGGGCTGATGAATGAAGAGAATGAGAGGGAGAGAAGGTTGGATGATGTGTGGATAGTGCTTCATGAAGTGCAGTGGGTTAGCAAGGATGAAGTAAGGATAGCTATGAAGAGGATGAAGAATGGAAAGGCTGCTGGTCCAGATGACATACCTGTGGAAGCATGGAGGTGTTTAGGTGAAATGGCAGTGGAGTTTTTAACTAGATTGTTTAAAGAAATCTTGGAAAGTGAGAGGATGCCTGAGGAATGGAGAAAAAGTGTTTTGGTACCGATTTTTAAGAATAAGGGTGATGTGCAGAGCTGCAGTAACTACAGAGGGATTAAATTGATCAGTCACAGCATGAAGTTATGGGAAAGAGTAGTGGAAGCTAGGTTAAGAAGGGAGGTGATGATTAGTGATCAGCAGTATGGTTTCATGCCAGGAAAGAGCACTACAGATGCGATATTTGCTCTGAGAGTGTTGATGGAGAAGTACAGAGAAGGTCAGAAGGAGCTGCATTGTGTCTTTGTGGACTTAGAGAAAGCATATGACAGGGTGCCTTTGGAGGAGTTGTGGTATTGTATGTGGAAGATGGGCATTTCAGAGAAGTATGTAAGAATGGTACAGGATATGTATGAGGGTAGTGTGACAGCGGTGAAGTCTGCGGTGGGAGTGACGGATGCATTTAAGGTGGAGGTGGGATTACATCAAGGATCAGCTCTGAGCCCTTTCTTATTTGCAATGGTGATGGACAGGTTGACAGACGAGATCAGACAGGAGTCCTCGTGGACTATGATGTTTGCAGATGACATTGTGATCTGTAGTGAGAGTAGGGAACAGGTGGAGGAGACCCTGGAGAGGTGGAGATATACTCTAGAGAGAAGAGGAATGAAGGTCAGCAGGACTAAGATAGAATATATGTGTGTGAATGAGAAGGAGGATAGAGGAATGGTGAGGATGCAAGGAGTAGAGGTGGTGAAGGTGGATGAGTTTAAGTACTTGGGATCAACAGTGTGGAAGAGAGGTGAAGAAGAGAGTACAGGCAGGATGGAGTGGGTGGAGAAGAGTGTCAGGAGTGATTTGTGACAGACGAGTACCAGTAAGAGTGAAAGGGAAGGTCTACGAGAGGGTAGTGAGACCAGCCATGTTATATGGGTTGGAGAAAGTGGCATTGACAAAAAGGCAAGAGTCAGAGCTTGACATGGCAGAGTTGAAGATGTTAAGATTTGCACTGGGTGTGACAAGGATGGACAGGATTAGGAATAAGTATATTAGAGGGTCATCCCAGGTTGGAAGGTTTGGAGACAAAGCCAGAGAGGCAAGATTACATTGGTTTGGACATGTGCTGAGGAGGGATGCAGAGTATATTGGGAAAAAGATGCTAAGGAGGAAGCTGCCAGGTAACAGGAAAAGAGGAAGGCCTAAAATAAGGTTTATGGATGCAGTGAGAGAGGACATACAGGTGGTTGGTGTGACAGAGCAAGATACAGATGACAGGAAGAAATGGAAACAGTTGATCTACTGTGGCGACCCCAAATGGGAGCAGCCGAAAGAAGAAGAAGAAGAATCATTTTAATAAGGTATCTCAGTGGGTGTTCCAGTTGTTGAATGTGTCTGGACAAACACATGCCAAAGGAAGCATTATATTAAATGTCTGGCCTAGTGAGGACTGTGTAAAGAGGGGCAATGGTATCTCTAGATCTAGGCACAATCCGTTTGTTTATAAGCTGTGCAATATACAAGGGCTTCCCTACAGCAATGAACACACGTTGGTCAAAAGATAGTTCACTCAAGTTCTGAAATCCCAAACAAGTGTGTTAACTCTTAGGGGCATATTATCAAGGTGGTATTTCCATGGAGTAGATGACTTCCTAAAGGATACAATAATGCATTTTTGGCATTTAGTTTCAGCCCATGATTTTGACACTGGTTATTTATCTGGAGCAAACCTTCCTGCTGGATGGCTAAGTCATTTGGGGATTCAATCCCTGTTTTTAATTAATCTAGGAGATGTCTTAGAATTTATTGTGTTTGCATTTGTTTATTTATTTATTTAAATGTGTTAAATGTACTGCACTGCTCAAAGTTAGACATTTTCAGGCCGTCCCGGTGTGTGCAACCACTATGTAAAAGACAAAAAGAGAATGACAACAGCACAGATAAAGCATGAAGATAAAAGATGATTATTCAACAAATACAGCAACAGGTCACAATATGTTATTTACAGTTGCTTGTTAATTTGTTTATGGTTTGACATGGTGAAATTTCAGGAATTTCAATTTTTATAGCAATTACAGTTCTGCACAAAATGTGTATCATTAGGAGTTTGAAAATGTAGAGGAGACGGAAGCAGTGCTAAGAATGGAAGAAGGGTAAACATTAGGTCAACAGAAGGGGTATAAGAAACAGAATAATAACGAGTTTCGTATAAAGGGCATGTATCAGTTACGTGCTTGAACTCTGTTTAGAACATGAACACAGCACTGATTATGACATTTTTTTTTCAGTTCTGATTGGTACTAAGAATATGAGTAATTACTTTTCATCCTGGTTGGGAGGGATTCCTCAAGTGTAGGGTCTATTATGGAAAAGCTATTTTCTATGCAGTGAAGATTATTATGAGGGATTTGAAGGGAGGTAGTGCTGGTGGAAGAGATCAAAGGGAGCAAATGTTCTGATGGCCGGAAGTCGGTTGAGTAATGGAAAGGATTCCAATTGCACTAGTTAAAATAAAATCTATTGAAGTAAACATTTTTCCACTCGTTCATCATGTAGCCAATTAACCTATTCAGTGGTCAAACAATGACACCTGCACTCTTTTTTTGCAAATGAGAATGTTATGAATTTGCAGATTTAATTTGATATGGACTGCAGTCCCATAACATTTTTCTTTAGTCGTAGAAATATTTAGTAGATCATGCCACAAGGGCAATTAGCCCAGTGCTTACCTACGAACCTATGATCCTGTGTTTGAGCTGGGTTAGTAGGATTCCTTTCCCAACTTTAATTCTACCATTGTTTGACAGAAACTGTGTTTTTTGTACACCATAAAAGAAATGTGTTAATGCTGGATTTGTCATTAACAAATGGTAGTGAAAGCCATTGGTTGGTTGGTTCAGTGGGTTGAAAGTTGTTGTGGATTGATTACCAGTGAGGGATCATTGAAAACAGCTTTTTGGGTATTAGGGATGATGGCTTCATTTTTTAAGGTTAGTATAAGATTAATTTTTGTAGCTAGATGTAGAGGGTGACAGGCAAGGCCAGTAGATCACAGTATCATCAGCATATATGACAAATAGTGGATATGGCATGTCGATGTGGAGGTTGCTAGTAATGCTGAAAATAATAATGGGGAAAGGAAGTCTCAAGGAGGCACACCTTTTATGAGATAACTAGAATGTGAGGTTTGGGAGCTAGTTTTAACATTGAAACTCCTGCTGATTAATGCATCTTTAAAGCAGAAGGATTTAAGACTCATATGGTTGCGAGTGGAATCAGTAAAAGAACTAAGTTAAAATCCTTAGTCAGGTCAATGAAAAAAAGACCTTTTGCGTACTTTTTAGGAGAATGATGTCAACGAGATTGCAATGGCAGCCATATTGCTTCTGCTAGATGTGAAATCATGCTCCCCAGCTTGACAGCAATTTTCATTTTTAAGGTAACTTGCTAATAGACAACATATTTCTTTTAGGAGTTTCTAAACAGTAAAAAAACTGAAGCAGTATCTGCTTTCAGAGCAAGGGTTGGTTTGGGGATTTTGTGGAGAGAGGTGATGATAACTTGCTTCCATATGGTGTTATTGAAGAGCCAAAGTTAAAGATGTGGATGAGTGAATGAGTAATATGATCTTAGCACATTAAAGTAACACAGATCAGAATGCCATTAGCCCCAGGATGGCCATTGGTTAGAATTTACTTTAATAGTTTGTCAATATATCTCAGTTTCATGCAAGAAAAATAGAAGATCATGAAAAGGCTCCAAGAAAAGTAGTAATGACTCTAGTAGTATCATGTGTCAATGTTTGGACAAATGCCAGTTACTTGATTTACTAATTTCAAAAACTGATTAGATTGATTGAAAGTAGAAATTTGCTGGGACTGTAAGGAATTTGCATTCTACCTCCTTTCTGCCTTTTTTGGTTAGATTACTTAAGGATATGAGTAAGTCTCCAATTTCTGGGTTGTGTGTTGGTTTCCATTCTTGCCTGGCAGTGTCCCTGAGTATTATAAGATCCTTAATGTCTTTAGCTAGCCAGTATTTGTATACAACTCAATATAATCTAGATTTTGCTGGGAAGTGTTTCATTTGGAGGTACTAGAAATTATTAGTAGGGCTAGTTGCTATATTAGATATTTTTTCAATATTGGAGAGCAGTCTATAGATTTCAGATGTACATTTAGAATGACAATGTTTTGCTGAGTTTGAATAAAAAGTTAATATTGAAGGGTTGGAGTTGAGTGGTGTAATAAGTTAAATTAAAAAGAGGAGTTGTCAGTAAGGTATGAGCTAGAAATCAGAAATGTTCTGAGGTGATTTTGTAATTATTAAAGAAGAGGGTAATTATTGTTTTTGAAATTTGGTCTGGTGTGACAAAACTTGCATAAGCTATGGTCTCTGCAGAAATCATGTATATTATTCTTCAGGGGCCCCAAAGAAATTAACATCGGAATCAGCTAGAATTAGTATATTCTTATAAGGATCTAAAGTGGGAAAATGGTTGATAAACTACTTAAATATAATTATTTTTGGAGGAAGAAGATAGGCTATGTCAAGATAAAAGGGGAAAACATTTTGAAAGGAAAATTTTATCTACCAGCCAGTTTGGGTTCAATCAATATTATGTACCAAATAATCAGTGAAGTGCATGTTTAAATTGGTTTTATAAAGTATAAGTGTACATCCAACATTTCTTATTCATGGGCATGTATCAATGGTATAAGTGTAATCAAAATGAGCCCAGGGATACCATCTTTAATTCAGAATGATGTGATTGCAACATCCAGAAAGTTAGCCTGAAGGAAAGTATACAGCTGTTCAAACTTATTTTAATGGTACCATCATCATAAATAGTTAAGCTTAAGTGGTAGGTAAGGGATATTTAAGTATAATGTGGAAGTGACTGAAGGATTTGGAAAGTAGGGAAAGACGGGTCTGCACTACTTTAATGTTACTATTTAGGAATAGTATAGTGCATACCTCTCAACTGTCCAGATTTTCACAGAATGTCCTGATTTTTGCCTCATATTTTTGGTCTATTCTTCATAAAATTTCTGGTTTTCTGGCAAATCATCAAGGCTTGAAGTATTAAATAATGCCATATATTTGAGTTTCAAACTTCATATTCTTCAGAAAATGTATGCTAACACAAATCCTGTTATTGTAACAAATTTTTTAAGTCCCTTCATTATTTTAGGCTTTGTTCTGATTTCTTGCACTAAGAGGTTGAGAAGCATACGTTAGTGGTATTAGCCTGATCAGGAATTTTGGGTTATTGCAATTGATGTGGATTGCATTCCTTTTTTAATGTCTGCTGACTTGCAAGGAGTGGTTTATAGCATAAAAGGGTGGCGAAAGCCAAACACACTCTGGCTAGGCTTATAAATGCCCTAGGGCAGATAGCCTAGTATCAACCTATGAACCTATTTATGTTATAGGGAATATTAGCCTGAAGTGTGGAACAGTATAAGCAGTAGTGGGGATTTGGCATCTGTCAAAGTGGGTTGAAGTAGTGGAGTAAGTTTTGAAGCATTGAAAGGAGAGATGTTGGTGTGTAACAGAAGGATTAGATGGAGATTTGTTCACACAGAATACTGAAGGAAGTGATAGAGATGGCAAGAAGTAGATATATTCTTTAGTAAGGACACTTGGTAGACTTGAACTATATATTCAGTGAGATCTGCATTCAGGGATGTCTAAGCAAAGATTTAGTATGAGCATGCTTTGTGTACTTGTGTTTATGGCAATTTCCTTTAGGAGAAATCCATCCAACCATGACAACCTCAAAAGCAGGTTAAAAAATGCAAACATTGGCATTAGAAACCCAACAGTGACATGATCAAAGTAAACGGTAGTAGATAACATTCTGTGGGTATTATAGCCCTAGCATGTCTTCTCAGAAACATAATGGTTTCCTAGGAAAATTCCGAGCTCCAGTTATGATGCAGGGGGTGCCAGGCTAAGGAAATCTGGGTTAAAATATGATGTATTGTTTTTCTTTATTCTTTCTTTTTGCATACTGTTGGTATTTTTGAAAACTGGGTTTGAAATCTTGTTTTAATCTGCAAAACATATTTCTTATGGCATGGAATAGTGTGGCTGTTTCTATTTTCAATACAAAAGGACACATAGGGATATGAAATGGCATTTAAGTATCATGTTCTGTAGTTTCTCATGAAGGATATAAGCACTTACATATCCTTATTTCATACAAGGGTGGATACCAGAAAAGCCAAGCATCATCTAATATAATTAAAGTGCACTTCAATGGAAGTAGTCTTTAATATGCAAAGGGATTGTTCCTGAGAAAATGAAATGGTGAAGAACTGGTTTAATTACTTTTGTTGCGGGAAAGGGCTGTTGTAATTAATCTTGTTCCCAAGAAATTGCTCCACTGCATGTGTGTTTGGGGGTGGGCATTAAGATGAAGTATCTTGTTATTATAATGTAGTCTGAGGCAATGCATTCTATAAAATGAAATGATTTAATAGTGTCACAGGTATAAAACCAATCAGACGCAATGACCTTAAATGTGTATAAATTTGAGCTTGGTTGTGTTTTGTATTGTCATTGCTGGGAAATTGGTGACACATGAAATTGTCTGTGTTCTGTTTGTGCATTTTTTTTTCTCTTAACTTTGATTAGTCAGGCCAGTATTTCCTAATAACAGATAGCTAGGCTATTTGGCTATCTGTAGATTAAATGTTTCTGCATGTACTCCACCCAGTATAACTACACTGTTTGCCTTAATCTTTAACTTCTTGCTTCCTGCAAGAATATAGTTGTCAAGAAAGTAGAGTTTCTGTGTATCCTTTCAGCATTTACTTATCTTTACAGAAGACGTGCCTATACACATGAAATTAATATACTCATCAACATTTTCAATGTCTAATTTCTGAAGTCCTGGTAGAGATGCATATTTAAAACTAGGTCACTGAGGTAATGTTTACAACCTGACTTGATCTGTAAGCATGCATAGTGACACTGTCTCTATAGGATATACAGAGCTGGAGTTGTAGTGCTTCCAAAACATTATGAAAAAAGGCATTTTTCACATTTAAATTTATAATGAAAAAGTGTAGTTGTGAGTATATCATTTCAGGTGTGGTGTACAAAAGCAGTGAGTATTAATGAAAAATTACTATAAAATATGGAGGGTACTGTGAGGACATTCAGAGATATATACATTTTAGCAAAGAAGTTATTCCTATTAGTTATATTTTCATCTGTGCAATAAATTAATACTTTGTGATCTAAGTATGAACATATGATGTCATCTTATACATAACATTAAGCGGTACTTACGTATTATCGCAACCACATTTTGCGATACGGTATATGTTTCTGATGTTTATTTTAATAACAAAAATGAAGTGTAAGAGGGAAGGGTAAACTGTTATAAAGTGTGCTGGGATATTGATGGTGCTTTTTATAAATGATTAGCACGTACAATTTTAAAAGTTGTGGGTAGAGTGGTGTAAAGACTTTGAGCATTTAATTCAGTGATAACAGTGGTTGTATGTGTACATATGGTGGCCTGAAAGGACTGTGGGACTTAACGTACGATGTGAGGAGCTTTCTGGAGATTTATTTTTCAGCTTTACCTTGTTATTTTTGGACTTATTACTTAAAAGAAGAAATGGGACACAAGTCAGAAGGATTATTCCTCATGTTTACCTTATTTTAACTGAATGTTATAGTTGAAAAGAAAAAAACGGGGCACATACAAAGTAATTTAGGTAAAGTATTTAATGGTTTAAGTTTTTCAAACAGTATAGAGTAAATGGGACACATGCAATTTAATGTAGGTAAAGTATTTAATGGTTAAACTTTTACAAACAATATAATGAAAGGTTGTTAGGAAAAATGAAACATACTTAGTAAACGTTGTTATAAGTAGACAGTACTGCTTTGCTTTTATGTACTGATGCTTCTGTTTTTAGTGCAATGTCTGTTTTAATTGCATTGATTTTAGTATGTGTTACGGCTCTAGAGATATGGATTGTTTAGTTGGTGTTGTAATGCTTTTCTGCGTACAAAGCAGAGAAGATGTGGATTGCTTTGACAACATTTGATGGCACGAGAAAAGGAATGCATATGAAGTAGTATGGGACATGCTTAACTGACAAGAGTTGCTAGCAATAAAACGGGAAACCTATTTTCAATACTTATTTTCTCAGCGGTTTGAATGGCAAACATTCCTAAAACTTAAAAACATTACAGAAAACATGTTCTTAAACTTTATAAAAGTTTATTACTATTTCTTCACCTAAACAGAAGCAACCAGCATTACCGCAAATATGTGGTTGCGATAATACATAAGTACCCATTAAGCAAACAAAGTTGCCAGTGATACTTTCTGACATGTAATGTTATACATTAATATTGTTAATATTCTAGATTAATATTGTGAAATATTATATGCATAATTTACATACATTCTGCAGTATCATAAAACTGCATCATCCTACCCCCTCATGTCGTACATCATTGGAAAGTTCTCAAACAGGTGAACAATTATCCTGCTATTATTATATATCTATGCTGCACACTTATGAAGATGTAACCCATTGTATTAGCATTGCACAAACAATTTTTGGCAAATAAAGTACCATTTTTTTAATAAATCTGCAAGATTAAACCAGCTTCTACAGGCAAACCCTTGACACTCATATTGGTGTGTAGCCAATTGTCTGCAGAAGAACAGTCATATTTTACATTTTTGTAATTCAAATAATTTATCAGATATTACAAATGTTATGAAGTATGCATTCAGAAGTGGATTTGAGAGGAAAGTTTGTGGCAAGTCTGGCTTAGAAGATGTCAGGAAGCAAAGGGGTTAATTAGTTCCCCGCTAATGTGATTATATCATGTCAGGAGGGGTGGTATGAAAGCAATGGGTGTTAATGAAAAATTACCTTAAAATATGGAGGGTAATATGAAGACATTCTGAGTTATACATGTTTTTCTATCAAAGATGCTATGACTATTAGGTATATTTTCATAGCTGCAATAAATTATTTAACACTGTGTGATCTACATGTGAACAAGTCCTGATACAGATGCATACCTAAAACTAAAGCCCTGAGGTGATATTACAACCTGATGTGATTTGCTAAGCATGCATAGTGATGTTGCCTCCATGGGATATACTGAGCTGGAGTTGCCATGCAGTATTTGCAAAAATTTATGAAAAGAATAAGACATTTTTCACATTGACATTAATAATGAGAAGTGCAGTTCAGACTACATCATGCCAGGAGTGCTGTACGAAATCAATGCATGTGAATGTAAAATTACTTTAAAATATTGGACAGGGGTAACATTAAGGCACACAAAGTTGTCAGTGATACATTCTGCCTGGAATTTGATTTCATAGATGAATATTATTTTAAAATATTGTGAAATATTATATGCATAATTTTCACATATTGTGCAATACCACAAAATTGCATCATAGGTTCATAGATTAGTACTAAGCTAACTGCTCTTGTGAGCCATTTTAAGCCTAGCCAATTACCCCTTGTGAGACTCAAACCCTGCACCTTGTGTTTGTAAGGCAAACACCTTAACCATTAGGCCACCCTCCTAACCCTATGTAGCATCATGCTACAACCTCTTGTCATACATTATTGGAAAGCTCTCATACAAATAAACAATTCCCCACTAATATCTTAGATTTATGTTGTACACTTGTGGAGATATAACCCTTTGTATGAGCATAACACAAAATTTTTTTGGCAAACAATATATCATTTTCTTTCATAAATCTGCAAAATTAAATCTGCATCTACAGGCAGACTCTTGATACTTACATTGATATGTAGCCAACTGCCTACAGAAAAGTATTCAGATTTTACTTTATTATACTGTATTTATATACCTTTGATTCAGTAGTGCAAAGTTTGATTCCTTCAGCCTCTATTGCCTAACTGTGTGACTCAGAGCAAGTGCAAGTCCTTTAACAAGACACCGCTCTTGGGCTAAGTCTGAAAAAGGCCCATGGCTGGGATTAGTGCTATACCTTGGAAAACAAATACAAACAAAATAAAGAAATACATTTACTTTTTTTTGTAACTCAAGTCATTTACCAGATATTACAAATTTAATGAAATATGCATTCAGTAGGGGATTTTGGAGAAAAGTTTTTGGGAAATAAGTATTTTGTGGCATAAAAGAGCTTAGAAAGCAAGGGGATAAATTAGCGCCTTGTTGATCAAGAGTGAATAACTTAAGTCATTGCATGTATTTACTTTTAAGCTCTTGTGGCTCATATTTTTAGTTATATATTTATTATTGCTATGTATTATGTGAGATAAGGGTTACCTTTTATCACTATACATAGGCCAGCTGTGGCTCCCATCTCTACTTGGCTAGATCATTTGGGCCTACTATCTGTCCTTGTCTGGCTTTGATTAGTCAGGAATTGACTGAGTTCTCTGAGTTCTGAAAGAGCAACTACATAATTAACAGTGACAGCATTAACAGTATAGACTGAAGTTTGACTTTAAATGCTCTGAACCTGTCTGCAAAAGATATATTTAATGCCTTGGCCTGTCCATGTCTAAACCCCGACTAAATAATCATTATCCCACAAACCTCTCTTAGCTTTCTTTCCTTACCAACTGTAAAAGGGTATCTTTCAGATATACCTATACTAAATTCCTGACTAATCAATCTCTGCTTCATAAAGATTTTCATGTCTTAACTACGGACATTCAACTAATGCTTTGACTGTGACCCAGTGTTAACTTCCTAAGATCATCTTAACCTCCATTTCTCCCCCTAAATGGCTACAATAATTTTGTAAATAGATCTATTCCTATATCTTTGTTAAATACCTAATTATTTCTCACTAATATCTACATTTTTTATTGATATTGGTATTAAATGCTTTTTGAGAACTTGCAATTATTTTACTGCTACTTTCATGTTAACTACTTAATTAGTTGCTACTATATATCAAAATCTCTATTAATATTGCTATTAAATGCTTTGGATAACTTGGAGCTTTTCTCCCCGGGCCTCCGCTGAAAATGGATATATATCCAGTCGGACTTTCCCGGTTAACAAATGTAAAATAAAATAAAATAAAAAAATAAATAAATAAAATAAAATACTACCAACACAATATTATTGTGTATTATTTCAAAGTTAGCTTAATTAAGAGCAGCAGCTAAATGGAGATCCCTGGTAAGTATAGTGTGGTGGTAGTACTACTGGGCCAAGGAAAAGTTATTGGTACTTGGAGAATTATGCGAACTCTGTGTGTGTGTGTGTGTGTGTGTGTGTGTGTGTGTGTGTGTGTGTGTGTGTGTGTGTGTGTGTGTGTGTGTGTTTGTGTGTGTATACATGTGTATGCAAAAATAACTTTAGTGAAAGGCAGTTGCCATGAGTAAGGGACACTAGAAGGTACAGTTGTTCACAGAAAGAGCAGGGAACAAGGAATTTGGGGTGGTAGGTCAGTGACTCAGCTATGAAGATGCTATTTGTGTGCATTCTAACACTTGTGTGGATATAAGAACCCATATCCAGGGCAGCAGTGCACATTTTCTTTATGCTCTAAGGGGTATATTACACTTTGTATATTGCTTATTCAGTTACATTTTCTGCAGCAGTGTTATTTAAGACACCATCCTTCTGGTGTCAGCTAGGACCTTTTTTCACAAAAGTGACAGTGGTGTCATCAGTCCATGGCATATTAGGTAGCATTTGTTGGATTCAAACCCCATCCATATCTCCTTCCCTTAAATTCATAGCCAGGGAAAGTGCATTCTTTGCATGGGACTAAGCCAGTGACTGGGAGAATTACAGCACTGATAGTGGTTGCACATGTTGTCTCTGAGATTCATCATTAGTCATCATATAGAACAACTGCTGTATAATCCACATGGGGAAAATATAAATAACATTGTCATGACTAACACTACATCAGCAAACTGCACTCCCATTGTCATCCTTTCTACAGTCAGATCAGATCATAATATGTTGTTATATCCATTTATACAAAAATTAGTATAGCCAAAAACATATCAACCTTTCCTGAGTTCTCAAAGAGCAACTACATAATTAACAGTGACAGCATTAACAGTATAGACTGAAGTTTGACTTCAAATGCTCTGAACATGTCTGCAAAAGATATATTTAATGCCTTCTGTACCACCACTAAAATTAATTCTAAATATGTACTGATAAGACACAAGTGCGGTGATACGTTCAGCTGGAAATTACTGTAGGAGGGTTTTAGATTAAAAAATTATACAACAAAGAGAAAACCTAGTACATATACAAGTGTTAACTTCTCAGTGCATAAATCTAGATTGAATGTGGTACAAAGTGTGGTACAGAAACACGGGGACTTCAGCAGTCTTACAAAGGCCACAGTGAACTTATACCTGGTCTTAAATGGAAGAGGAATTACTTGGCTCTTTTTGCTTCTCAGGAAAATAGGACATAAATTCAGTAATGCTGTAACCTGGAAAACAATCTCATACCCATAGGAAACCATCACTATCCAAGTAAATAAGTTTAGTACCAACTTCCAAGCTACCAGTAATACTTCTTCTATACCTGTAAGACCTGTGAGGTCCTCCCAGCACTAAGCATTTTACTTGACTGTGTTGAGTCATCCTGATTTAGAATAGATGCCACCAACCCTATGGAGCTCATTGTATATTTTTTTTAACAAATTCTTTACAGGCTATGCCCCATCCTGTCTCGGCAGGCCATGATAGTTTCCAAGCATAAGGAAGGCTCCTCAGCTTTTACTTAAATGACTACAGACTCCAAGTCTCATCTGTATACAATACAAAATAAAAGACGGCATCAAGATGGATTAGTTTACCTATGCTTTGTTATCTGTGTTCTCTCACTGAGCAGTCTGACAAAAGATCAACTGCTATGGTGCTCAGAATCAAAAGTGCATTGCTTTGTGATGTGGTAGTGCTAAATGCCATCTGTAGATAATTCACCTAGTACTATGAAATAAAAGGGGTATGACCACATCTGCAGTAGGCAACTAGAGGTGCACAATCTCTTAACAAAGCCATCTCCCAAGAATAGACTGCCAAGATGACAAACGTCCAGAAGCTGGAAGCAAACAGGGTCAGAGAAGGAGGACTGCATGCAGGGCCTCTCAGGGAAAACATCTAAATGGTGCTATCCATGAGAGGGAAGTCAATACTATACAAAGAAGGCTGCTACTACAACTGCTACTGCTACTACTACTTTTACTACCACTACTACTGCTACAACTACTACTGCTACTACTATTACTACCTTGTCTACTGCTGCTATTACTACTACTGCTACTATTACTACTGTTATTACTACTGCTGCTACTACTATTACTACTGCTGCTGCTGCTACTACCACTAATATTACTACTACAGCTGTTACTAGTATTACTACTACTACTGATACTGTTAATACTATTACTACTACCACCACTACTACTACAACTTCAACTGATACTATTATTACTACTACTTTTACTGTGCTGATAATACTGCTACTGTTACTACAATTATTACTACTACTGCTGCTGCTGCTGTTACAGTTATTACTATTACTATTACTCTTACTACTACTACTGCTGCTTCTATTACTACTACTACTACCACTACTACTGCTATTACTACTGTTACTTGTATTATTACTATGACTGCTACTACTACAACTATTACAATTACTGCAACTACTACTGCTAGTATTACTACTACTACTGCTAGTACTACTATTGCTACTACTACTGATACAGAGAGCTGAGTACAACAGCAAGATCTATTGGTGCTGCAACGTCATGTCCCCACAGCATGCAGTGGAAGAGCTATACTGCAAACAGCTGCTGATGAGAAAGAGCTGAATGAAACTACTGGGCATCATCGTCTTCTCAAAAAGGTGAAGAAGAGAGGGTGAAGTTCATGGCAAGACTATAGCAGCAGACAGGTGTAGCCAGGGAAACAGAAGTCATTGCTCAATGTTGTACGTCTATGTCACCACTTTAGGTGACAGAGAGAACATTTCCAACACATGCATGGTGTACACCAGTTGTACAAAATACATGGCAGTATGAGTTACAGGGAACAGTTGTAAATTTGTGCCACTCATGCACGTGCTGATGGAAGACTAGTCAGGGGATACGTATGAAGATTTCCTGGTGTGTAAGTAGCATAATGGAGCAGTGCCACTTACAGCTGAGTCCACTGTATATCATAATTAGTTCTGAGAGAGCAGCTTAGTGCAACATGCACTGTAGCATGATGCATATTCCCAAAAAGCAGGAATACAAGATTACCTAGCTCACTTCAAGTAAATATTCAGGAGCTGAGTACAGACATATTTATAGCTGAAATACTGCATGTATCCCAGTTACCAGCAGAAGATTAAACAACTAGAGAGTCTGGCATGGATATCTTTCCTACCATTGCTCTTCCCTCTGGCATTCTAATGAAAAACATTGTAGTGGAGAATCACTCACATATCCAGAACTGTGAAAACAGGTAGCAGAGGATATTATGAGCCTTATTCTGGACACAATGCATAGGACTTCATGAGCTCTTACTACTGATATGTAAAAAGCAGCATTGCATTACATACCGTGATAAGAGAGGTTATCGAACATGGGAGGGCTCTGAAGACCAAGAAGGCCATTTGGCAAAGACAGAATAAGACACTGTAGTGGGTCATGCAAACCAGGCCTACCAATGCTATCTCTTAATATCTATGAGACATGCTCTACCACCTCAAACTACAATACACTGAATTCCACAGTCAGAACTTTCTCAGCATACTCTGCAGTGGCAGTCATTGTACTCTGCTGTAGACATCAGCATCTAAGGGTTTTGTTCAGTTTGTTCCAGTGCTGTGGGGCTGTCTCATTCTACACTTTAGTCTACTACCCTGACACAGAGGTAGCTGGAGGACCCTGGCCAGTACAGGATGGTGGCAGTACCCTGACATAGAGGTAGTTGGACGTCCCTGGCCAGTACAGAGTGGTAGCAGTACCCTGACAAAGAGGTAGCTAGAGGTCCCTGGCAGTACAGGGTGGTGGCAGTAACCTGACACAGAGCTAGCTGGAGGTTGCTGGCCAGTACAGGTGATGGCAGTGCTACTCTTTCATGACATAGCTTAGCACCGTAACACGTTGATATCTCTGACTGTGGCTGCATAAGCAGGGAATTCAACCATCCTCTGTTTAGCATTATTTTGTTGCAAGTACCTCTTCTCAGTTAATAAAGCTGTGCATTCATTGTTCAAGGCAAAGCTGTCCTTCCCTATTATTAGCCTGCAGATATTTTTTTAGCTAACCAAATGTTTGTGCTTTTTTGATGAAAAACTGCTAGACCCTGCAGGCAGCTGTGCCCTGTTAACAGCTCTTCAGTCCCTGTTGTGCTGCTCCAAAATGTGTCCCTTTACTGACGTACAACTGCATGCCTTATTGGCAATATTCTCCACCTGTCAGCCCAAGCATGACTCCCCAGCAGCAGCAGTATTCTGCTCTGCAGCTCAGGTACTGCTGTGGAAAGAAAGACATGATTCTCAGCCTCAGTCTCCTACTCAGCTCTGCCTCCCACAGCTCTCTTCCACATCCTGCATCTGTAAATTACTTCTTCAGGGTCTCTTGTTCTACTCTTTCATCATAGAGTTCCATGCCTTCTCATGGTAAAGCAGACTGCCCCCCGAGGATCAACTGCTTGATGTCTGTCTACTTCTCCATACATTCAATGTCATTCTTATCATCACAGAGGTGCTGACTGCAGCGGAGCATCCCTATTACTACCTTCCTTTGTCTATCTTTCCTTCCTGCACTAATATGAGTAACTGTATATGTTTTTGTTAAAATTATTGCCCTGCCAGTGATAATGACAGTAGCTAGACCCAGTAGTGATAATGCATCAGCATGCCTTTTCCCTAGAAATATTTTTTCCACCTATATCGGGTGCTGCAAGTTCCCTTTCACTCCATGGTTTCAATGCCCAAGTCTATCATATTTTCACAGTGCTGTGTTTTTGTTGTACACCTTTCGGTGCCTGGTAAGGCATGGTGCTGTTCTTCTGTTGAGAGTAGATTAGTCTGATGGATCTGGAACAAACTGACCCAGCTGACCTATGACTTCTGGATATAAATCACCATGGCTTTGTTAAAGGAACCTTCTGCTGTTAATATCTAGAGAACTTTGATGAGGGAACATCTGCTGTTCTGGATAAGGGTGTCATCATTCAGGGTGCATACTCTGACTTCACAAAGGCCACAGGCAGTAACCACGACACTGATATAATAAGCCAGATTAATGATATGTTAGTTGATGGATATATAACTCAGCTGACTAAGAATTATTTGTACAAATATGACACAGACAAAGTGGGTGGACACATTTCAGGACTCGCCCATATCACTTGTGGAGCTCTAGTGGTATCAGTGTTTTCTTCTCAAGTGCAGAACTGAGCAATAATATCTGGTTCAAAACGTATCCTCATGATTGTGGTCGAGAGCATTGTGATGTCCATATGGACATATCCACTGCATGTTAGGGATGATCTCAATTCTATTTGTACTAACAATGGGCTACCACTGAATATTAAAAAAATATAACACAATTTTCATTGGGTAGGAGACAGAACCAGGTAAATAGTCCATCAAGACACAGACATTAAAAACTGACAGTCTTAATAAGAACTTGCAGGTGTTGACTGAAGATGATTTAATGTGCTAAAAAGCACACTGCAGCAGTCATTAGAAAGGTTTGTACAACAGCACACTTAATGTTAAGGCCGATATCTTGCTAATCAAGGAAGGTAGTTGTTCCACTGTACATCTTTCTCATTCACTCTGTTTTAGAGTACAGTGCCTTTTTTGTAGTTTTATGAATAAATATTTTTTCAAGAAAATGATTGGCGCAGTGATTTGAATAATCCAGGGAGATACTATCAATGTTCCCTATTTTCATAATGCCATTTTTTTTTGTGACTCTGTGTCTGACACATCAGTAATAAAGGGTTAACTGCTTTCTGAGGGTGTCAGCAATTAATACACAATGATAGGGGCATCTCAAGATTTTGGTCTATGATCTCAAACACATCATTGAAAGTACAACAAAACAAGACAATTTCTCTGCGTTTCCACCTCCCTTGTAACAGGCTTCGACTAAATATTTAACACTATGATTATAATGTTACTTTAAAGGACTAAGTAAATAACTATATAAAGCCTATTGAGTTCCAGTGTAGGATAATAGCTAGTGGCTACTAAAAATCTGGTAGGCCATTAGGCCATAAGCTTCACTTCACAACCTATGAACCTAACTTGTATTCCAAATCTGTCACACTTGCATGAGATGACATCTAAAATACTGTATGCAGATTTGGAGGCCATGCATGAAAAAAGACGCAAAACAACTGAAAAAAAAAAATTCAGCCTAAGGGCATGCAGTGGGATGTAAGGAAGTGTGTATGAATGGTCTCTGCAATTTCCAAACTTAGGCTGGGGGAGTCTGTTACTTGATATTATAATAGAAGATGCTGAATGGAAAATTAAACTGGTATAACTGAAGATGAAGAAGAGAGGAAGGAATATGGACCATTGCATGTAGTTGGAGTTTGTTTTATTTAATCATTATCTCATGAATTTACTTATTGGCACTTACCTTGCAGTCCAGCTGGGCCTAAAAAGACACTTTTTTGGCAGAGGCCTACAGAGAAATGCTCCAGTACAAAAACACAATTTACACTTAATGATTAAACCTGTTAAGAGTTATACAAGAATACTGAGTCAATGAAAGAAAACAGTACAACATGTAAGAGAAAGAAAGCTGTATTATATAATGCTGTACAATACGATTTTAAATCAACAAAGCAATATGATGAAATTTTGTGATAGTATCTTATAACACTGAAATGATGGCACTACAATTATGCTTAGTTACATTACAATACATAAAGTATTCAGAAACAGCTGAGATGCAGGTTGGTAGGCTGACAGTTGGAAAAGAGGCAGTGAGATGAGAAAGGAAAGCAAAGAAAGCAGAAAACAGTAGGAAAGATAAGTGAAAAAATACTGAGAGGAATAAAGAAAAAATGCAAGTAGAGACAATGAGCATTGTAGGTGAGAGGAGGATGAGAATGAAGAAGGGTAGAGTGCATAAGGCTGTCTTGTGAAAAAAGAGAAGAGAAAAAGTATGAAGTGGGATGAAGAAATGTAAAGTTGAATTCACTTGATGATCTCAAAAAAGATTTTTTTTTTTTTTCACGGAGAGGGTTGTAGGTCCTTGAAACAGCCAGACTGACTGAGTGGCAGTTACTGAATCCCCAGGTGGCTGGAAGAAGGCATAAGAAAGCTGGAAATAATTGTGAAAATTGTGTGAGGATGAAACAGTAATTACATATTAGATTTACCCAGGGGGACAGACTGGATAAGCAAATCATCTCCTTTTTCAAAACCTTATATAATGCAAAATAAGTAAATCTTCTCATTACTTTATGAAAGCATATTTCTGTTTTAAACATGATAGAAAGATATTTATTTGTCTCATATTGTATTATTCTTAATGTAGATCTGCTTCTGTTTCAGACTTATTACACAAGTCACTGCTTTTTTACCTGTTTCATATCTACATGATGCTTTATGTCTTTTTCTTTTTGCTCATTTGGCACAACATATACGTGAGAATGTCATGTATTTCACTATTCTGTGCTGGTGTTACAAAAGCTTTCTTGTACATTTATTGTTTCCTTGATGTACTGATATGGTCGCTAGACTTGGAGAAGACTGAAAATGTAAATGTCATATTTTTCTCACATTCTGCCCTCTTTCATAACTCTGAAACTATTAGAGCAAAAGATCTGGACAAAGCCTGAAATAATGGAGGGACACAGGACCAAAAATAGGGACCGATTTTAAATATTGCTCTTATAAACTTCGAAAGTTGATAGGATAACAGGATTTGTGCTAGCTTGTATTTTCTGAAGGATATAAAGACTGAAACAAATGTACATCATTATTTAGTGACTTTGATTCTCATTGATTTTGTCAGAAAATCACAAATATTATAAGGAAAAGGCCAAAAATAGGAGGCAAAAATCTAGGCATTTTGTGACAATCTGAACAGTTGAGAGGCATGCCTCCTTTAAAAGTTTGTGCAATCTTGAATCTTTAAACTATTGTGTGTGTGTGTGTGTGTGTGTGTGTGTGTGTGTGTGTGTGTGTGTGTGCACGCGTGTGTGCGCGCACGTGTGTGTGCCTATGTATCTATATGTGTTTGTGTGCATGTGTGTGTGTGTGTGTGTGTGTGTGTGTGTGTGTGTGTGTGCGCGTGCATGTGTGTGTGTGTGTGTGTGTGCCTATGTATCTATATGTCTTTGTGTGTGTGTGTGTGTGTGTGTGTGTGTGTGTGTGTGTGTGTGCCTGTGTGTGTGTGTGCGTGCATGTGTGTGTGTGTGTATGCCTATGTATCTATATGTGTTTGTGTGTGTGTGTGTGTGTGTTTGTGTGTGTGTGTGTGTGTGTGTGTGTGTGTGTGTGTGTGTGCCTATGTATCTATATGTCTTTGTGTGTGCATGTGTCTGTGTGTGTGTGTGTGTGTGTGTGTGTGTGTGTGTGTGTGTGTGTGTGTGTGTGTGTGTGTGTGTGTGTGTGTGTGTGTGTGTGTGTGTGCATGTGTGAGTGTGTGTATGTGTGTGTGTGTCTGCGTGTGTGTGTGTGTGCATGGGTGTGTGTGCATCTGAAAATATATATGTAATACATACAAGCATGTGCACATGATAATAAAACTGCTCAGGTGTTGGTGAAGACAGCTTGTGGGGTACAGGACTCTGAATGAAGAGAAATTGTTTGATGATATGACAAGCTGAAGACAGCAGTGGCTTTTATCCCAGAGATGCACAGGAGCAGATCCATTGTTTTCATAGGTGAAGTTTTAGTTGTATTTTTAATTTTAAATAAGTCTGCATTGTGAATGGATTTCAGTGGTAGTGGGATATGGTTCCACAGCTTAGCTATATTATTTGAATGTAGAGTGTCACCTGCAGTATTAGATGATTTAGTTATAGTGATTAGTTATTTTTCTGTACAGCACAAAATTCTGTCAGGGAAATAGTGTTGTATTAAGTTGTTAAGGGCTGGGCAATTGTTTGGCTTATAGAGAAGTCTGTATATTGTACTTAGCTAAGAAACGCTAGGTGATATAGTACTTCTAACCTGTTTAATTCTCGGAGGGCTAGGAAGTGGTGTGTTCTATTGTTATAGTTTACTGTAGATTTGACTATTTTATTATAACATTGCTCAAGTTTGGACAGTTGTGATACTAAGTTCAGTGAAGATTGGGGCAGTGTACAGGAGAGATGGCAGTAAAAAAGTAGAAGCTATATATCATCTGGCTATGCCAGTTAGGTAGGATTTTATTTGGTATAATGTTAATTTTTGATGACCTTTTTAACCACATGTGATACATGGTGATTGAATTTCAACCGGTCATTGTGATGACACCCAGCAATTTTTTGTAGTTTACTTGTTCTATTATGATGTCCTTGGGAGAGAAGATATGTTGTTTTGGTACAGATGTGTTACTGGGTGAAAGGCATTGTTTTAGGGTTTTAAGACTTAGACGTAGTTGAGAATTATTTAGCCATGTTTCAGTCAATAAGGATTGTCGTGTAAGTTCTTGAAGTTTAGAGAGAGATTTGGCAGAGCATATGAGGGCTGAGTTGTCAGCATTTTCTGTAGCAGTGTAGAGATCATTTATGGATATGTTGTAAAGTATGGGGCCTAGTACTGATTCTTGTAGGGAAAAAATACAAATATCTGGATTTGATGTTTCTTTTATCCAGAAACAGCTGCTTTTAAAAGAATCTACTTACATTTTAAAATCTGACACCGTCTCCAGGGGCACTAAATGAACACTGTAATTGGAGCGTACTTCTTTAGTTGTATGATTGTTTAATTGATATATTTGTGTGTGTATATATGGGGCAAGTTTATTACTTTGTATTAGACTCCATGAAGACTTTGGCCGAGATGTCAGAGTTTTATTAAATCTGTTGGATATAGTGGTGGTTGTTTCTTTTTTGCTATAAGGCAACTTTTTATTTTGTGCATCAGTTGGTTTATCATTTATGGATATGTTGTGAAGTATGATGCCTAGTATTGATTATTGTGGGACACCAATATTTAATTGCAGGAAGGTAGACAAATCATTTTTCCATTTTACAGCTTGTGCTCTGTTTGAGAGGTAGCTATGTAATCACTGCAGTGAGCAGCTTGTGAGCTCTAAGAATAAGTCTAGGAAGATGGTGGAGATTATGTTTCTGGGATTTCTTTGGGTGTTGACAATATTAGCAAAATTCAACAAAACAGTTGTTGTGCTGTGATGAGGATGGAAGAGTTGAGTTGGGTTGAACACAAAAACTGGTTATCTGTTAGATAGTTGATAAGCTGCGTATGAATACATTTTCTAGTATTCTAATAATCTAATGCTAGCTGACTATAAATGAGCATGTTTTTGTATTTGACTGTTCCTGCAGACCTAAAGGAATCTGAAAGTGGGTAGACAGATTTTGATTTATTTTCTTATACTCACTTTATCATCCTTAGGGTCACAGAAGAGTCAGACCGCTCAGTGAGTAAAAGAGAAAAAATAATTCTGGGCATGACATCAGTCCATAGTGTGACATATATAAATGCATACATCTAATGGCATTAAAGGGAATCATCATTTTAGCTTTTGTTTGACTTTGAGATGTAGGTGGAAGCAGTCACATCCAACAAAGCTTGATGTGGATACAGAGATGCTGTCGAGAATCAGAAACTCTGTGATAGAAATTCTGCCAGCTGTGCAACTACATCATGCTAAAAGGAGGTAAGACATAAAACAAAGTTCATCCCTGGTCTTATTCATGCACAGCTTGGATGTATGGATGGGAAACAGAAACTTTATCCCAGGACTGCCCCTTGTACTACTCCTAATGGATAGAAGCAGCTCCAAAATGCTATATCCCATGCATGGGTACTCCCAGATTATCTATGGTAGGATCCCAGCTATTCTCATTAGGAATAATATATAATTATTGACCATGGGATGGATAAGGCCAATCTATACTTAAATGGGATCAGTTAATTCGAGCACAAAAAGGGGAATTGGCTTTGCTTAAACTGTCCCACGAGGGCACTTGTCTTGCTGTGGTAATACACTTCTACATAGCAATACCAGTTGGTACTGTTTCATACCAAGAGTGAATAAATGGCACCAGAGTGTTCTAAGACAAGATAGAGAGAGAGAGAGAGAGAGAGAGAGAGAGAGAGTGGAAGACTTTGGTGCCCTAAGAAATGCATCTTTTCTGGCATACTATTTGTACAAGTCTGTGCATTGGTGCTGATTAAGAATATGGCTGCTGCCTCTTAAGTCCTGCTATATGGAAGCCATTTGACATGCAGTGCACACTACTTTTTTATGAATACACTGTTTTTATTGTGGAATATCCCAAAGCTGCTGCTTTAATTTTTCTTTTCACTTCATAGTCAGATAATATGTCCATTTTTCGGATTCACTTCAGAAGCTTGAAATACTGAAATCTCGAATTTCAGTATCTAGAGCCCAAGAAGTGGAATCCACAAAACAACAAAAACTAAAAACCTTGAATACCGGAAATTTTGAATTTTGCGGTTTTACTATTCACACACAAACACACACACACACACACACACACACACACACACACACACACACACACACACACACACACACATACATACTCCATCCACCACACAAACACACACACACTCTACTACATGAAAGCAGAGGGGCAAGCCTCCCTGCACCCCCACCCACCCACTTAAATATTCTCACTCCGAGGTCGCACTACATACAAACACACACAAAACACCACCATACAAGCTACTTTCTCTTCACACACACACATCACAGCAACAAAACACACTGACACATACCACAGCCCCTACCCAAACCCCTTAACACACACTTACCTGGATACATAACCATAGCAGAACTTTAGAAACGCGAAATTCAAAACCTCCAGTATTCAAGGTTTTGAATTCCACGCTTCTAAACTTTCACTATTATGTGGATTTGGCTTCTTGGGCTTGAAATACTGAAATTCGAGATTTCAGTATTTCAAGCTTCTTAATTGAACCCCCATTTTTCATATGCTAGCTTCTTGAAAACTATAGTAATGATTAGAAGTAGAATCACTAAGAAATGTTAAAAATATGCTTTCTATGAAAAATGAAAAACAATGTGCATTTTTTGTCCTAAAATTTTGAAGCTAAGTGTGTGTATTTATTTATTTATACATTTTGTAACCTAGTAAATATATTGGTTGAAAGATCCCTCTCAGGAAAGACTTGGGACATCTGGTTATAGAAAATAGTTAATGTACAAAGAAGTCAGGAATTGAGCAGTAAGAATAACATAAGTACATAGTTAATTGCAGTTTACTCTGGTAAAAGTCAAAACACAAAGTAGTGTTTGTGTCTTTCGGCTTTTCCCGGTTAGGGGTCGCCACAGCGGAACTCCAGTCCGCTAATGATTGGTAGTTGATTTTTACGTGCCAAGTTACCAGCCCTGATGCACAACCTTCAACGAAGGTACGCCCATTCACGCATGTCTCCGCGCAAATGATGCTCTAGCTGAGAATCGAACCGGACAGCATCTTACTGTGAGGCGACAACGCTACCACAGACCACCACTGCGGATTTACAAATAAATATACTTTGTGTTATGTTAATATTGTAGAGTAAGCAAAACACTTGAAGATTTATTAATTTTGTAGAAATGCTCAAGGTTACTACATATAGAGTATATTAGACTAGGAATACAGATCATATATTTACAATTTATTTATTTATCCTTTCTTAAAAAGGACAGATCCACTAGGCTAGTAACCAATTTTCAGGGGAAACTCAAGATGGTATTTAAGAGAGGAAATTTGGCCAGGGCATTGGGGAATGTTTCTTGCTTATCAATAGGTGTCATGGGATATTTTACATTCAGCTGTGCTACCACCAGCTCAAGCAGATGGGGCATTGATTTAACATCTTATGTGAAGGACAACATACTCAGGAGTGTAGCACCCCACCACCCATATGCTGCATAGCAGTGTCAGCAATTTTAAAACAAATCCAGTTACCTGGAGTGAGATTAGAACCCACAGATTTCTAATCATCTAGCAACAAACACGAGTATGCTGTCTCTTTAACCACTGGCACTGCAATATAGCATGCTATATATGCGCAGTCAGATATTCCGATGTCAAGGAATATTTCCATCTTCATTATGTTTGGTCACGTAAATGAGTTTGTTTAGTTTCATGCTTCATAACACCAGAAGCATGTTATTAATGTGCAGTAAACACATGCCTAGAACTCTGTCATTAGCTGGGAAAACCACTCCTTTGCTGGAAACAGTTATCTACCTTTCCTTAAGAACTCCTTGATTCTACAACTTTTCTGTCAAATGTTCTATTCTTGCACAAAGTTGTGGATGTTGTCACAGTTCTTAAAGCATTTGGTTGTTTCAGTAAAACATGCTGACAGACTATTCTTATTAAACCTGCTGTTCTCTCCTAAGCACTGATGCCACACATTATTATTTTCCCTTTTTTTGTCATGCTTTAAAGAAATTGCTTGTGGTCATTCTGCTTCTTTTCAAAAACAGTTCTATCCTGTCCAGGATTTTAAAAATATGTCAGATCTCATGGTCTCATAAGCACTGTGGAACAACAGCATCTATAGTAATTTTAAACATCCCTCAATGTGGACACACACACACACACACACACACACACACACACACACACACACACACACACACACACACACACACACACACACACACACACACACACACACAATCACACACAGACTAACCAAGAAAAATGGGCAGTATGTTCTAATTGCTTCAAGCAAAGTCTCATGTGCTTCGGCCTCATTAATGCGAGTAGGCCCCATGGTGAGCTATGAGTGATCCAGATGCATTTCCGTGAGTGTATCATCTTCCCTGGCCCATCTGCAAATCGTTGCTCTTCCTAGGTTAGCTGCCTGCAAGCCAGGCCTGATCTGTTGCTGCATGCTGACCTCAGCCTGCACTCAGAGACATTTGAGCTCAGAGGACCTTTCATGTCATTTGCCATTTGCAAGCCCGTCTGTTGCCCTTTCTTAGTTTCTACCAGATGTTTGAGGTTAAAAAACCAAGCATTTCATTTAGCTTCTCCCTTCCGTTTTTTTTTGTATAAGAAGGTTGTCTTGTCGTGTGTATGTTGACCTTACACCACTTCAAGTCAACTTGCCACGGCTGAATCCACTTAGAGGTGAACAAGCTGAAGGCTGAAGTGATTTTCCCCAGGGGTCAACATGCACTCATTAGTTTCCTGGACTAACAAATCAAGGTGTGCACGTGTTTTGTAGGAAATGTTACATTCCTGTTTTTTTTTCTTTCTTGTTTGGGTTATAGAAAACCTGGAGTCAATTTTAAATAATTCTATGCATTTGTTTCTTCTCCATATCAAAGGCAAAATGAACAGGTATTAAGTTACACTACTGTACTTCAGGCATACTAATACACCTATAGTTTAGGAAAAAACAAGTAGTCAGATACTTGGCATGATGAGATATGTAACTTACAGAGATTACCAACACAGCAATTATTAGTACATAAGTGAGGGCCAGGAGTTTCTAGAAAAGCTAGTTAAAATATATGGGTGGTTTTCAGTATTAACAGTTATTTAATTTTACAGGAGTAGAACTACAGAAGTAATTCAATGAATAAAATACTACAATATTCCAAATTCCTGTAGAAGAAATCTAATTATATAGTTTAACTATAGTCAGATGCAATGTGGGGGATGAGCAACTTTAGTTCTAGAGAACAATTATTACTATACTAAACATATCAAAGTATATATACATGTATATAAATAAAGAGCACGGTGCAAAATAAATAAAACAGATATATTGGGAACCATAGATGCTGTAACACTGGAAGGAACACCTTTCAACATGAGTGACAAAACTGTATTCTCCCACCACTCCCTCATTGTGATTGTCCCTGCTGCAGGATAATTACATGAGCAGAAATGAGGAGTGTGCTTCACCAAAGGAGGTCAATAGTTATTTTAAAGCTGCTTCAGCAATTGAGAAATGTGTATCATTGACAGAGATATATGTCATTTAAAAAAGCATTTAGTTGCAAAGCATGGAATAAAAAAACTCTCAACCTGAAGTCCATTACTTCTTGGATTACTTCATTGAGTGCAAAATAAACAAATAAAATAAACTTTGTATAATGAACACTGAAGATTATTAATATGTATTTTAAACAAATGATGAATGAATGAATTTATTATTTCAAAACTAAGTAATATTTTCATATCTATCAACTTTTACTTGCAGAGTTATAACAAAGCAAAAAAGTAATTTGGGACAAGATCCCAAGTTAGGGACACTTTCTGTATGTTGGTACTATTAACTTAGAACTTCTCAAAATAATTTCCAATTCTGGGAGGGATGTAGAAAAATTAAAAAAAAAAAATAGGAGTGTCCTCCAGATATCAACAGATGACATATGCATATAATGTTTTTGAAAAGTAACTGCTAAAACATCGTGGCTCAGTAATTAAGCTTTCTCTTTAATGGTTCATATTGGACTGTTGGTTATTGACAATGTGGTGTATACATGTTCTTCACAGATACATATATATATATATATATATATATATATATATATATATATATATACACACACACACATATATATACCTTTTTTCTGGGTATACCACTTTCTTCCCACTTTTGAAATAAACATACTGGATGTCACTTTCATATTCCCTGGTGCTGGAGGAAATGCATGTGTTGGACAAATAAATAAAAACAATCTAGATTTCAGAATGAATAAGGATGTGATGATTATGTTAACTGACTCCTGTTTTTACTACAGAGATTGGTTCTTCTTTAAGCAGTTGCATGCCAGAAGAAATTCACAACAAATCTGTTATGATCCCAGGCTTGCTCAGGCGATGCCTGCTATAGAGACGGTCTTCATCTAATTTGGCACAGCTCCATCTAACATGAATGCTGTTATAACAGTCCAGAAACAGTTAGCCAGGGACAGTCAACCACTGCATTAGTGCAAGCTAATTCTGTTTTACAAATAAATACTGCATCTGCAGTGCAATGTCATGTGGAGTCAACTGAGAATTCACATCTTTTCCCCAAAAGTAGAATTTTTCACATTATAGCTGGCCTCTAAAATTACTAATATTACATCTAGTGGAGTTAAAATACTTCTAAAGGTAAGTAAATTATATAATAATGCATAACTTTGTAAACCATTTTTTTTTGCATTATAAAATGGAAGCCCAAGAATAACAGCAAATAGAAAGCAAATAGTGCAATTTGTTTAAATCCACTGTAGTTGAAATAACAAAATAAGTGTAATAGTGGGTAAAGCCATAAATGTCTAAGATGCAACAAACATCCAATTGTACATACATGGTCATCAGAGGTCGAAATTATCTAATCTATGAGTAATGAAAAGCAGGATTCTGTTGATGGAAACTCTGTGTGAGGTAACATTGAATTAAACATGCCTAGTACCTCAGATGAAGTGAAATCTTTGTTTTCTTTTATTTTCTGAGAAGCAAACAAAAAGCAACCGAATAACAGCAAATAGAAAGCAAATAGTGCACTTTGTTTAAATCCACTGATACATACTAAAGAAAGCTATCTGTACAGTAACAAATGAAAGTTCTGACAGCTTGTGCAAAGCTATGGATGGGGTGACTTGATGAAGCCTGGCCACTCAGAAATATTAAAACAATCAAAAAGTTCTCAGTATTCATATTAAATGAAAAGCTTAGAAATGAACACAGAAGGAGGTATATAAATATATATATATATATATATATATATATATATATATATATATATATATATAAAATACAAAGTACCAGGTAGGCCTAGAGCTATCATGTTGTAGAGCTTGTTACTTTGCTGTTAATTCCAGCAGGTGGCGCTATCAGTACCTGTACAGGTATAAGTATAAGGAAGCTGCAGGCAAAAGGGAAGGGCAAAACCACGAAAAGTTCTGCAGCCTACATCATCATAATGATTGAAAGCCTACAGGCACCATAAACCTGAACTCAGCACTGCATGTTTTTAGTTTAGATAAATTAAAACAAGAAGGCGTTCCACTATTAGAAAAGTAAGATACGTATGTATGAGATGTGTGTGTGTGT
Organism: Protopterus annectens; assembly: GCF_019279795.1. Classification (NCBI taxonomy): domain Eukaryota; kingdom Metazoa; phylum Chordata; order Ceratodontiformes; family Protopteridae; genus Protopterus; species Protopterus annectens. Next base: position 363,172,332 of record NC_056733.1, read on the forward strand.
GTGTGTGTGTGTGTGTGTGTGTGTGTGTGTGTGTGTGTGTGTGTGTGTCTGTGCATGTGCGCGCACGTGAGAGAGATAGAGAGAGAGTCCTGATTTCTTGATTGTTAGCATGTATGTATGTATTGCGGTGTAGGAAGAAAAAAATGTGTCAATATGTGGAAAACTTTCAGGCTCAGCACACACACAAAGGTCTGTGACAGGAAGGCAGTGATTAGAAGTGCTATAGATTGGAACATTGTTTGAGATTGCAATGGGGAATTAATATTCCACACCATTAGTCTTTCTTCAGTTTAGCTTACAGCAATGCATTTAGCTAAATAACTTAAGCAAATACTTTTTTGTTGGATAAGGACAGAGTTTACAGTGCAGATACTGCCAAGTACTAAAACTAATTAAAACTGGAAACGAGCAATATAACCTTAAATTCTACAAAAATGAGCACAGCGTGTATATGATGGTTTGGAACTAGTCAGCTTTATAGTCATTGTAGTGATCTTCATTTATATATATATATATATATATATATATATATATATATATATATATATATATATATATATATATTTATTTTTTAATCCAGTATGTGAAAGCTGATATTCATTCACCTTTAACATTTTTTCATGATATTTTATAACTTATTTGAGATGTTAATCACAGAATAAGCTGTGACAAGCAGTAGCATGTTAAACATGTTTTTTTTATGTTTTTTTTTCCACAAAGGAGTGTATTGCAGTTTTCATACTGAAGCCATGTATGAAGAATATAGCTGAAAATAGTCAACAGACAAGACCGCTTACCTGATTTTCAAATAGTTATGCAAAATAAATATTTGACTACTTTACATGTAGTTTAACAGAGTAGAACCACTGGCTCGCTGTTTTATTTGATTCCGGAACACTTTGCAGATAATAGCACTATACAATATTGATCTGCATGGTGGTAGTACTTGGAAGTGGAACAGAATATAAAAACAAACATGAGGATCCTCATTGGGCTTGACCTCATTCGGCCGTATTTTGCAGTTCTTTAGTTTGTTTTAATGTTAAGCTGTCTGTTAAATATCCTTTATCAGTAATGCAAAAGAGTTTCAACATTAATTTCATTCTTAGTTCATGCCTTGCAGCTGTCCCTATTAGGAGGAATATACCTATTTTCAGGCCTAATTTACCCATACACATGATGTACCTATGTTTGGAGTTATGCCCCTATGTTTAGGTTTGGTTTACCTCTGCACAATTTTTTGAATCCACCTGATCATGCATGATTTTTGAAGCTGTCTAGTACACAGAAAGCCACATTACATGGCCAACATACTAGTGGCACCAATAATTTAAGGAAGGATGACACATATCTTACAACTCCCTTTTCCAGAAGCAAAAATAAATGACCTTGTGTGGTAGAATTTTGCAACGCAATTATTTAATAACTACAGCTTTTTACCTTTTTAGTGCATTTTCCATCCCCATAAGTCACGTGTTTCACAAGTCTCCTCCCACTTTCCACAAGTGCCACCTTCTGTTGTTTCCAGGTGATCCCAGATAGATATTCCTTTGCTGGGCAGGTCTACAGCCTTTTCAGATGGCAGATCATTATGCCTACTAAAGCTTATGCACAAGGAACAGTGACTCATATGGGAAGTGGGGCACGATCATTCCTTGGTGGTCAGTCAGTCTCTAAATGAGAAAGTGGCATACAGTGACTTCAGTGCCCATGAAATAAGCACCTACATATCATGCATTGGACATCCAGTTACAATTCCTTCTTAGAAACTGTAGCATGCAAGTCCATGGCCTATACCAGAGGTCAAGCAGACAGAGATCAATTCCACACCCACTGCATGGGATAACAGAGCTGCTTAAATGGTTGCTTCATCTATCCACACAAACATTCTTCCAGGACCCAAACACTCTCAAATCTGAGTCACCATGGTAGTATCAGGCACCTCAACCCTGTTCCAGTGGGCTGGTCCCTGCTTCTTCTTTTATAATAGCAATTATCAATGAATGAATAACTTAAAAAGCTGATCTTAGAACAAGTAGTTCTGTATATTAAAATGAACTATGTTAAACAAAATGTACACATTAAACTCCTCTGACTGTCATGGGGTTGCAGTTTTCCCACCTGCTGCTCCTCCTCCAACTACAAAGACTTGGAAGTCAGGTGACAAGAAGACTTCACTTCTACACTTCTGAGGGAGGATGAAATGGTTAGTCGGCAGTCCATCCTCCCTCTCCAGCCTTTTAATTAGCACCCTGTTTGCTAGTGGCATTAGTAGATGGCCTGTCAAATAAACAAACCAAGTTTGTTTTCTTTTTTTTCTTCTTTTCTCTTTATCTATTAAGAAAATATGAAACATTTGGCAAAAAAAAAAAAATATATAGGAAAACCAAAACAGTTTATTGTCCTGCAACCTTGTAGCGTTTCTTTTTCTTTTAAGTAATTTCCCTTCACAAACAACTGTTTAAAATTAAATGCTGAGTGATAATTAGAACTTACTTTTAAATGCAGTTTATAGAGATGTGAGGCTTTTTTATGATTCACATGTTACTCGGTAAATCATTATATGTATAAAATCTTTTTACATATTTAGTATCATATAACATTAAATGCGTAACACAACACAGTACAGCACTGTGTACAGTACACATTATTGTATAAGACAGCACAGAGCACAGGAGATGTGTTTTACATAAATTTGGAAAAGATGACATAATTATTTAGTTCAGTAACTTAAAAGGTCTTCCTAAGTCAAGCATTATTTATTTATTGTACTTGTTTACTAGAAAAGTCTGACTGAGGTGTTTAGCAGTGGACTGGGAAGAAATCCCCAAATGATGCATATTAGATAAATACATAGCGTAGAAAAAAGAACAGCGTTTTACAAGTGCATACACAGTCTAGTGAGTAAACACATTTTGTAAAAGTTTATACATGGTAACAAAAAGTAATTCAAGAGTATTTTAAAAATTCTGCATAGTAATGGAGTCATAGCAGATAGCACAATAAGGCACAGATACAGAGGAAGATATGATGAGTGTAATTCAATATACAGATATAAATTTCAGTGTTACAGTAGCATTGCCTAATTTAGTAAGCAGTTTCATAATAAAGGCATAAAACAGACATACAATTGCTGAAAAGCAGCATCCTTCTGTTCTTTGTTTTTTTTTTTTTGTTTTTTGTTTTTGTGTGTTTTTTTTAGCAACTGGTATGGTAGAGTAAAACTGATTAAAGAAGATGATGGACTAGAAGATGCTGAAAACATGAAGAAGAAGGAGATGGAGGGGAAAATACATTTCTATAGGTGAATGTAAGAAGGATGAAGTCAGTGTGAAAGTGGGGGGATAGAAGTCAGTTATTGTCAGTGGGTGAGAGTGTAGAGAAGGGCTGTGACAAAGAGATGAGAGGGAGGTAGCGCAAGTGTAGGAAAAATAGGGTTCTATGACATTTCATCGAATCCTAAAATAGCAAACACCTCTTAACTGACCACCTGCTTTAGTGAAGCTACAGATCATCAAACAGAGTTTTCAGTGACATTTTTCACAGGGCAAGGTAATAGTTGGCCACCATCTGGAATTTGCCTTTTTCCCCACTGTAGTGTGATTTCGGGGTTGGGAGAGCTGGGGACACAGCCCTCACATCAAGGGGTATGGTAGGTGTAGCCCCCCACCTGGGTAAATGTTAACTTTTATTATTTTCTTCTTGGCTGCTAGGGTAGTCTACTGGGTTACCTATTATATTCTCAAAAGCCGACAATGTCGAATCCGACATTGTCAACACGAGAATAGCGAAAGTGCAGAACATTGAACGGGTAAATGAAAATCTCCGTAAGGGGAGATTTCCATTTACTTCAATATAGTGCGGTCTCAGAGTTGGTATATTTAAGTTGCGGGGGATGTGGGGGGTGCAGTGGGGCTTGCCCCCCTGCCTGCACCCTTTAGATTTTCTTTTTTTGTTTTATTTTTTCTAAACATTCAAAATTTTAATAGTTCGATCATTAAAGGTCCACCTTTAGTGATTCAAACCATCAAACTTTCAGTGTTCTAATATAGACCTGCCTACTGTTGCCTTGCCGTAGGAAAATCTTTACTGAAAAGTCCATTCAACGATCAGCAGCTTTGCTAAATAGATGTTTGATGAAGGGATGTTCGCTATTTTGAGATTCAACAAAGTGCCATACTCCCAAAAAATTGTTGAATTATGGTTTAGTCAAGCAGTACTTTATCCAGGGTTAGTGCAGGGGCAGAGCCAGATATTCTGAATTTAATGACTTTAGCTTTTGTTTCAATATTTAACATGTCAATCTGTTTTTAGAGAGAAAGATATGGTGTTCCTTGCATTGGTGACATAATTAGAGAACAGACTGTCAACAGCTGTATTGCTGTATTTAGTGACTTGGAGGATCAGCATTTGAGTTGAGCAAAGGGGTCATTTTGATTTGCATGGTTGGATTAGAAAAGACAGAGATAGACAGTTTATAGAATTATGGGTGAGGTTACGAGTAGTCACAAGTTGGGAGTAAGATAGTATGGAGGCAGCTTGAGTTAGTTTACTTCACTGAGTGCTGGGCAGTGATAAGATTTTTGTGGGTGATTTCCTAGAAACTTTGTACTTTGTGATAACATTGCAAAAGCTTTGAGAACAGATAGAAACTTGTAAGTTAGTGAAAAGAGTGTCTCAGTAGAGAAGTGTTGGGATTAGAGGCTAAGTGTTTTCTGGTTTGGTCAGTAAGGAAATGTTTTTACTTTATATAGAGAAAACAGTTTTTGGTGAGTTTTCTTTACTGTTTGTTAGATGTGGTAGTCAAATTTTAAGCTCTCATTAGTATACGAGACTTCAGAGAATGTTTCCTTAGTTAGACAGCAAATGTTGGAGGTGTGATGGGGAAGAATGAGGTAACTGGGAACATATTTTCTGAGAGTGCAATGAGTGGGCAGACTTTAAAGATTCCCTGCAGACAACTCTACCAGAGATACTGGGTGAGCAAATTTGTGTATCTAGGGAAATTATTTTTCTGAACTATGATACAGAATTGGAATTGCATAATATAGTAAGGCCTTGCTAAGTCTAATTATGGTGGCCACCAAAAAAGCAATTACTCGAAAATGGAAATCAAATTCTAAACCAACTGTACTAGAAGTAGTGAATAAAGTAACAGAGATAGAACAGCTGGAATTGAGATGTTTAGAAAAGGGTTGCAGCAAATTACATAAGAAAAATGGGAATTGTGGGAACAACACATACAGGGTAGGAATGAGGTTTAAAAGAAAGCAGGATTTGAATGAGCTATGTAATGTTTGACTGACAATGATCGGGTATATTATGAGTGATGTATAATGTTTGCAACTAAGATTATATCAATATGGTTTGCTTTCATTTATATAAATGTATGATTGCCTATGTCATAAGTGATAATTTAATAAAGATATTTTTTGTTTAAAAATATATATAGATGTCAAGCAGCTTAGTATGTGGTACAATATTAATGTTAGTGTTATTTGTTGAAATAATATGAAGGAGGGTTTCTGGGGATAAGAAAGAGTTGTGAGTCTGTTAACCAGGCTTCAATGGATGAGATGGATTCTTGAGTGATTTGTTACAGATTGTTAAGGTTTTGGGTGCTACATTATGAGGCTGCAGTTGTCAGCGTACTGAACTATTGTGGCTGATTTGGAGGCATCTGGGATGTTGAAAAGAATGGGAATAAAAATAGATGCTTGGGAGATGCCTGTGGAGACTGGGAGGAAAGGTAAGAAATCTTTGTACAATTTTACAGCCTGTGATCTGTTAAAAATATAGCTGTTAAACCATGTGGTAGATGGTTCATCAAATTATAAAAATTAGAGTTTTGGTAGGATTATGGGGTGTGACACTGACAAAGGCTTTGAAAGGTCTAAAAAGAGGTCAGGTTCTAGCTTTCCTTCATTCTTTTGTGTGATTACTTTATTAGTGAAATGTACGAGGACTGTAGTAATGCTATGATGAGGATGGAATCCTTTTTTTCAGGGGGAGAGGAGATTATTTTTACGAGGTGTTAGAAGAGCTGGGATTGAATGGATTTTTTAAGAATATTAGATAAGGGGACAGGATAGCAATAGTGCTGAAGTTACTGAATTCACTGTTATTTCCTCCTTTATGTAGTGGTAGGATATAACTTTTTTAGTAGTGTTGGGATGTATGCATATGTGATAGAGCAGTTTATGAGCATGGAAATAGAATAGGCTAAAGCCACAGCAGATATTTTTAGATATTCGATGGGTAGACAGTCGAGTGATAGGTTGTTTTTTAAGTTTGAAGAGAAGTTTTTTAATGATCAAGGTGGGAACCAGTTGCAATGGAAGGAGGCAGTCACAGTTGTTGCAGGGGTTGGGGGCTGATGGGATGGGCATGGTATTTGATGAGGGGATATGACTGACATTATGAAGTGTGTATTAAAGAAAGTGGCAGTGTTTTCTGTTTTGTTAACATGGTGATTTCAGGTTGGGAGGCATGGCCTTGACTGAGGATTTTGTTAATAGCTGACCAGAATGCATTTTGGGTGTTGAAGGATTTTGGATTGTAGGTTAGTATAGTAGTAGTATAGTAGTTTTTTTTATTTATTTTGATTTGGTATTTAGTGTGATTTCTGAGTTGCCTAATAGAGTACACGAACATCAAGAATGAAGCTGTACATAGTGCATTATTTAAACATATTAATAGTGCAGGAAATGCACATATTTTTTTGAGTTTCAAGGCTTTGATTATTGTAGCAAAACTACCAGTGGGAGTGCCACTGTAAACCAAAAAAATGAAATGGCAACATTTATATAAAGCACACATCTCATAAAGCTAAATGAAAGATTTTCATTGTTCCCAGTTTTTAAGGAGCAACCTGATCATATGTTTAATCAATTGTTTTACTGGTACAGTTGAAATGTTATGCCATTATGAAATCATTTGAATATTGTCATTTTAGGGTTTTTATCTTGAGAAAGTACTGTGAGATCATTGTGTGAAACATATAGATAAATAGCTCTATTTCACTTTACACAAGTCATTCATTTTTTTAATGATAGCAGCCTATGTCATTTTCTTCTTCGACTTGTTATGCTATGTTCTCTGGTTCTCAATTACTTCCAGTGGGTTTACTGAATTAAAGAATCTAGATGACTTTTTTTAAGTATTCCAAAAGATGCGGCAGCTAAACGTAAGAATGCAGAAAATCTGTCCTGTAGAGCTGCAATGTATCATGGGTTACTGCATTTGCATTGTAAGTCATCATTTGCTGTTTTCTTCTTGTCATTTTACTTTGTTTTATTTTTCTTTTATGCCTTGTTGAGCAGGTTAGACCCAGTATACCGTTATATGTTGTTGAACAAAACTGCACAAAAACGAAATCACTATATTATGCCAGATATTATAGCATATATCACTTTTTACTTCAGTTAAATGAAATGCACTTTGTTTCATTATATGGAGGAGTGATATAGACTGACAACAAGTTATGAGTCTTTTTTAAGTGCAAGGGAAGTTGCCAGTTGAAAATAGTTACCAGAAGAAATAGCATCTGCAAAAATGGTTAGCAGTTTTAAGGGTAGGTCTAATGGGAAAGTTGTATGTTAAAGGGCACAGAATATTTGGCTGTAATCAAAGAGGAAAGAGGAGGTAATTTTCTTTGTGATCACTGAATGAACAACACACACAAGCATAACTGGAAGTGCTATTTCTGTAAGGTTTATCTATTTGTTTTATATGTGGTCAAGTGCATGTGTGAGTTAGTGTGCGTGTGTGTGTGTGTGTGTGTGTGTGTGTGTGTGTGTGTGTGTGTGTGTGTGTGTGTGTGTGTGTGTGTGTGTGTGTGTGTGTGTGTGTGTGTGTGTGTGTGTGTGTGTGTGTGTGTGTGTGTGTGTGTGTGTGTGTGTGTGTGTGTGTGTGTGTGTGTTTGTAAATGTATGTGTGCATTAATCTTTTATGTATAGCATGGTATATTGAAAGGATTTCCTCAGTGTGTGTCACACTGTATAGTATTATTTATTTTTTTCACCCCTCTAGCAAGAAAAGAAGTGGATAGTAGCTATAATTTCAATTCAGTAGTATATATCCTCAGCATTTGTTGTTCTTCTTTTGGCTTTTCCCAGTTAGGGGTCACCACAGCAAAACTCCGGTCCGCTAATGATTGGCAGTAGATCTTTATGGTGCCGAGGTGCCAGCTCGACGCCTAACTTTCAACGAAGGTATGCCCATTCACACATGTCTTTCAAAGGCCACTCGACCATGGGGAGGACATGCAGACTCCACACAGAAGGCGCTCCAGCCGAGAATTGAATGGGAGAACCTCTTGCTGTGAGGTGACAACGCTACCGCTGCACCACTGCGGCTAATATACATCCTCAGCATAATAAAGCTAATGTTATTAAATAATAGATGATAAGGGCTAGCATTCTGACCACTTTTGCTAATTGATTTTTTATACTGAAATGGCTAGCCTGAAATCAAATGTTGTTGAAAAAGGTTAATCAGCAAGTTTGATTAAGGAAACAGGTGACAGAATTTATAAAACAAGGGCAAGTAGATATAAACTAATCACTGAGATGTGAATAAAATAAGAAAACTGGGCCCCTGAAATGAATGATAATTTTGACAATGGAATCATAGTGACAAATACTTTAGACAGCTCAGTTATAAAAGACGTCATCAGTAACAACTGGTGGTTTTTAGCTGGTGATAGTTTAGTCAAAGTTATAATAGGTGAATGTCCTATTTTAATAAACAAGAGAGGTAATTACTTAAAGGATAACTGAGAAAAATAAGAGAAACAGTGAAACTTTGTGGGTTAAAAGGTACATATTCCTGTAATTGCTGTAGTTACTGCAGGTTTAATGCTAATAGTCCTTTCTATTCTTCTAATACAGCACATTACACATCACCAAAACATCTTAATTTTCATGCTAACAATGCAGACTGTACTGCTGAATGCCTGAGTTTTCAGGCTTTCTGTACAGGTAGGGCTACAAGAAAAATAATTTCCAAAGATTTACAAACATAGCTACGCTATTAGAAAAGGAAGAAAAATACTAATCTATACTAGGCAGTCATATTACTATTACCCACTGGAGGATATGTGGAAGCAACATAATAATGCCTGAATCAACTCATTTGATATGATAAACCCCCTGAGAATGAGATGGGATTAATGGTTCTTGACACGAGTACAAAGAGGCTTATGTCTCCCTAATCTGAAAGGATACTATGAAGCCTCCAATTACAAATGTCTTATGCAATGCAAGAAGAAGTGCACACACCGAAGGTGAAGGTGCTGGATCTTTCAGAAAGAGAGTCTGGTGAAAGGGACAGGAAATTAGCTTTTTAGGATCAAGAAAGAAATGGCACTATATCTTGGAAGAAGTGAGGAAATTAACATACTCTGTAAAAATTAGAAGCTGGCAAGCTAAGTTGTATACTATAGGCTTCATAGGGGAACAGTTTACCCAATAACAAAGTGAAACTATGGGTCAGCATTTTTATAACAGGAAGAAAGACTCAATATACTGGAAGCAGTTGCAGGTGGGGCAGAGAATATTAATATGGGAGGAGAATAGATATCAATTCAATTAGGAGCATGCAGTCTACCTTCAATATGAGAGTTTGGTGTGGGAATACTAAACACTGATAGGCTAGTGTCCAATGGGAGTAATGATTAGATTTCTAATAGAGCCACGATCAGAAGCTTTCCAGATGTCTTTGATCATTAGTAGGGGAATATAGAATTATAATTAGTTCAGTGGTGGGAACCTGCTCTTTTCCTGCTATGGTGAAATCTTGGAACTGGTATATGTAGTTTGCAGGGGGGGTGGGGGTGCAGGGGGGCTTGGCCCTGCAAAACAACAATGTTTTCCTCTTTACCTATGTTCAATGTTGTTATATGTACTAGATAGATCTAAATATATATATATATATATATATATATATATATATATATATATATATATATATATGGATCTACTTCACTTGACCTAAAACTCACAAACTCACAGTGGGGAAAAGGGCATATACCTTTAACTTGCCTTACAGTACTCTACATGATATCACTACTGCTGGGAATGCACAAAACATTCGCCAAATTACTTTAGATGCTCCCCATAAAAATGTAAAGAGACAAACCCACATTTAGAAACACTACAGCACTACTTTCTACATGGCTATCGGAATTCTAGCAGTCAGCACTGCAAGTTACAGTAATTATTTTTATCACAAGCAAGTCACAGGTGAAGGAAAACCCACAACAAGTCTATGCCTAAACTGCTGGTGAAATGGGAGTCAGTCGAATGAGCTGTTAGTCAAATGAAATTTAGGTCATTTGGGTGTCGGTCAAATGGGTGTCAGTCAAATGCGTTTTTGGTCAAATGAAGTAGACCCATATGTGAGTGTGTGTGTGTGTGTGTGTGTGTTTGTGTGTGTGTGTGAGTGTGTGTATGTGTGCAACTCAAATGATAGAATGTACAGTTTGTATAATGTTTTTTGAGGTGTAAAAAGATACAAAAATAATCTGGATGAATGGATGCATGACCACAAATCCACTCCTGGTGTAACACCCTTGTCCAGAATGAAAAGGGGAAATATGCAAATATTCTGTTTTTCTATGGGTTACTTGTACTTAAAATATAAGGATTAAAAACTTATAAGTTCGTATAGGTAGGCTTCTAAAGATCCTCATGGATCAATAGTCTAATAACAACCTATGAACCTATAGCTTAGGACCATCAAGAAGCTTTGCTATGACACCCCTTCTTATTGAGAATATATTAGTTAACCCCAGTAGGAAGATTATTGCCACATACAGAGCCATAGCTGGCTCAGTCAGCACCCTGTACAGTTCTCAGATTGACAACCCAAAGTTGATGACCCCTCAAAAAAAAAAGTCCTTTTACAAGGTTTTTGGAACAACATAACATACTAGTTCCTTGCAGCAGCTACTAACATTTAAGGGCAGTTAAGCAGCCTCAATATCAGCCTTGGCTCCTCTGAGATGTCAGTCACACCCCCTAATAGCTTAAGCCTGGGCAGCCACCCACTTTGTCCAACCCTAAATATGCTACTGTCTGAATACCCCACATATGAATTTCCAATGTCCTGTCAATTTTTCAAGTCCAATTTTGAAAGAATTTTTGGATCACTGTATTTGTCATGTTGCAGGGCTTATTCCTAAAGCATGGAGTATACTGTTTTAAGAATCTATCTTGCTATCAGGTGGCACTGTTCTTACTGTGTAGGTTGACATCTTTGTCATGAGTGGTAGATGATTCATTCTGCAAAAGCAGAGGTGTTCAGAAAGTGTAAGCACTTTCAGTGTTGAAAAGATTTAACAGAGGACACCCCCTTAGTGTTGAAATGATTTAACAGAGGTTAACCCCTTAAGGAATCCATATGAGACAGAGTAGAGGGATATGTAATACTGTGTGGCTGTATGTATGTATACATGTAGTGTGCATACATAATATGTATATCTATCTATATAAATTACAGTATATTTAAAATTATTACATAATGAGGACACAAACTTAGATCAGTTCAGCACTTTAAATTCAGTAGTAGTGTAGTAATGATTTTTTAAAATTGTTTGAGGGAAATGTTGTTAAACCTGATTTTTACAACGTCACTAAAAATGAGAAAATGGCATTACATGATTTGCAGAATAATGCAGATATAGTAATAAGACCAGCAGATAAAGGGGGAGCTACTGTAATACTTGATACTAATTCTTATAATAGAGCCATGCTAGAGATGCTCTCAGATGTAACTACCTATAAAAGGCTAACTAGATTGGATTTAGATAAAATAATTAAAACAGTGCATGCAGACTTGTATGATATGTTAATGTGTGGCATTATAGACAGTGATTGGTATAAGTATTTTTTAATAGAAAAACCTGTGATACCGACTATAAGAGGTCTCCCCAAGATACACAAGACAATGGTTGACCCTCCCCTCAGACCCATAGTATCTGGCAGAGGTTGGTTGACAGAGACTATGTCGATCTATGTAGAGAAAAAACTAAGACCTACAGTAGACTCTACTGAATCTGTATTACGTGATACTAAACAATTTTTTAGAAATTCTAGCACCTTTTAATAAAGATAGAACTATAAGAGAGTCAGACTATATGGTAACATTGGATGTAGTGTCTCTATTTACTTGCATTCCCAACGAGATAGGTCTTGAATATTTAAGACTATATTTAATTAACAAAGGGCTGAGTAATAATCAAGTTATTAGAATTACGATGTTATTAGAGTTAGTTCTTAACTATAATGTTTTTACCTTTGGAAGTGACTATTATCTTCAGATTAAAGGTGTAGCTATGGGCACTTCATGTGCCAACTCTTATGCCAATCTAGTGTTAGCTTATTGGGAAAGCGTCTATGTGTGGGAACAACTGAATTTCTCTAAGCACATTAAATGTTACAAACGTTTTGTTGATGACGTTTTTCTGCTTTGGGGAGGTGATTTGGAAAGCTTAGAAGATTTTGTTTCTTATATTAATGGAACTACCACCTTCCTTACTCTAACAAGCACAGTTTCACAGGTGAAAATAGATTTTATAGATGTTACGTTGGAGAAAAACAATGGTGTTTTGAGACTCGAGTATTGAAGAAGCCATGTAGGAGGAATGCCATCTTGCATAGAAGCAGTATGCACCCACCGCATGTGCATAAGAATATTGTCAAGAATCAGTTGAAACGATATTCACACATAACCAGTGATGATCATGCTTTTTCGGAAGCAGTTGTAATTGTAGAATGTGATTTTGTAGATAGAGGCTATCGAACTCATGATTTTCTTTTGAAGGAAGACATAGGACGTGAGCAGTTAGGATTGCCGTATATCAAGCATGATGCCAATGTTAACAAGCAGCCTGTAGTGAAGAAAGGAAATAGGAGAAGAGTAGTTATTCCCTTTACTAATAATAATACCTCCATTGTAAATATTATTAAGAGGCATTGGGACATCTTGCAGTTAGATGATAGTATTAAAGATATAGTAGGTGAGAGACCGGCCTTTAGTTATAAAAATACTAAATCACTGAAAAGGATGCTATGCTATGAAAAAATACCTGTCAATAGGGTTACTTCACAGAGAAAGGGTACCGATGCCTGTCGTACTTGCAATCAATGTGACTATGTAATGAATTCTAATGTCTTTGTACATCCTGATACCAGGGTCAAATATGAGTTTAATGAGTATGCAGATTGCAAATCAAGGAATGTGATTTACTTAGCTACCTGCAAAAAATGTCAATGTTTTTATGTAGGTAAGACCAACAGGACGTTGAGGGAAAGAATTAGGGAGCATCTCTATGCTATTCATAGAGAGAATGAAGGGAATGCTCTTGCTAAGCATACTCTGCAGAATGATATCACACATGCATTTAGATTCATGGTTATAGGACAGTTACTAGAGACAGAAAGATTAGGTAATATTAGGAATAAGACAGAGAGAACAGAAGCTAGGTGGATAATTAAGCTAGCTGCAGATAAGGGGCATGGCCTTAATGATAAGTTATCTTTGAAACCATTTTTAGTAGATAGACCATTTGTGCATTAAATCTTTTAGCAAGTTTTTGATATGTTTTAAGTGTGCTTCTATATGTATTCTCATATGTATCTTATAAGTATTTTATAAGTATCCCTATGGGTATATTTACATATATATTTTTTTAAAAATATATATATCTTAAGAAATATATATATATTTTTATAAGTATTTTATGGATATCCTTATGAGTATTATTATAAGTATATATTTTTTATACATATATATTTGTATTTACATCCCTAATGCGTATTAAAGTAGTTTTATAAGTTATTTATATATATTTACTGTGAGTTTATACCTTTGTGTATATATATATATATATATATATATATATATATATATATATATATATATGTATTTCTCTGCACCTTTAAAAGTGGATGAGGTGATTTAATGTGATTTTACATGTGATACTGATGAAGTGTGCCATTGGTGCTTTATGAGTATTTAAATGTGATGTGATTAATGCACTATGTTAAAGTCTGATGAAGCGTTCTTTGTAACGTGAAAGCGCTTACTTCTATGGAATAAAAGGATATATTTTACTTCTTTCACCTGGTTTGCTTCGATTGTTGTGGCATATCTACCTCTTCTACTTTTGGACTCAGTACCTCAAGCCTTTTTGACCCATTTTCCCAATAAGAGAAAGCTCTCCACTTTTAGCACATTTTATCAACTTCAACATAATGCATCTGAGACTGTAATTTTCAAAATAAAACATTCAACTTTACATAAGTAACCTAAAACACATGGAGTACTTTTAAATGTTAAGTTCAGTCTCTGATAAAATTGAGGTTCTTGTACTTGAGCTCAGTTACTCATGATAACCTGGACCACAAAACAAAATCACAACCATAGCTTGCCTACACCGGTGCTTTTAAGTGCCTTTCTGTTTCACTCAGTTTTCCTCACAGGTTCATACCAGCCTGTATGTCTTTCCAAGTCAGGCTCTGACCTCCAAGACTTTGCCTTCTTCTCTTCAGTAGTGGCTTCTTCCTGTCTAGTAGTGGCTTACTTCTGTCTTCAGCAGGGGTTTCATTCTCCTGCTCTCTGTCACTGTCTTTCTCTTTCTCTGTCTCGGACTGTGCCTCTGTCTCTGTGTGTCCAGCCCTTACTTTTATAAAAAGGGCAGTGGCCTTATTCACTATGGCTAAGTGTATGGGATCCTCCTCCCATGCTGCCCCAGAACAGCAGCCTCATATACTGCACAGTGGTTGCTAGTGTGCACTAAACCACAACATATATAAAATATGTGTGTATATATATTTCAGATCTATAAATCTATATGTCTATATAGCTGTATTTCAGTTATTGTATCTATCATCATCCATTGATCAGCAGTATGGCTAAATTAATATTTAAAAGTCTGAACAACCACTGCTTGCCCAGTAGTAAGTGCTTTATATAAACTGAGTGCCACTGATGGGAATTAGTCCAGTTCACAAATCTTTCATTATGGAAAGTGGGGTGGCAGCCATGGTAATCCATATATCAGTGTGGGGTGCTATTGTGAAATATGGATTACCGAAGCTGCTGAAACATAAAAAATACTAATTCCTATTATTTTCTGTTGTGCAAATAGTTAAGTAATTTGTAAATCAGCTGTAATTAAAAAAATACTAAACTTAACTGCAGTTCATCCAACTTTGTTAAGTTATAGACTATAATTCACTTTTCAGTCATTTGAAAATGATTCTAAGCTGTCACTGTAGACTGAAGAAGAGAACCATTCCTGAGACATTTAAAACTGAATTGCAATCCGTAACCTGCTAAACTGCCATGACCGGTATTATGCTGATGTACTGTGTCGCTGTCATCATGTACTAAGTCAGATGCGTATGTTGTGTCTCTCAATGACATTTGAATCAGCAGAAGGATGAGGAAGGGAAAGGACGTTTTGTTCATGCTGTGACATTAGGTTCATAGGTTCATAGGTTGGTACTAGGCTATCGGCTCTAGGGCCTATACAAGCCTAGCCATAACAATTCCCTGGATATTTCTTCCTACACTATTTACTTCCCTAGGTAAAAGTAATATGCCATTTCTAATTTAGGTAATGTCATTCTGTGACAGCATAACCTATATCAGCGGTGCAGATAAAGCATGGGTATCCATGGCGGACTTTGTCTGATCGTAGGAGCATTAGGAGTACTGAAGGGTTTATCCACATCTTAACATGATTTATTGCCTATGAGGTAGTTTGTTTTGTATCTTGCAGATGCTGTGACACAAAGTCATCCTTCTTTTTCCCTTTTTTTAGGTTTAGTTGTAGTTGGAAATTTGCAGAACCTGTGTTAGATTAATGGGCTGCATTCCACAGACAATGATTTAAGAACAACTGAGTCTAATAGTGCCTTGTAGACTAGGTACTAACCGATATTTATGAGCTTATACAGCAGTAAATTCAATACAAGCTTCTTTAAAGTCCTTAGCAGATTAAACCTATAGTGTATCTATTCTCCATGTAGTTCAACCCATTAATGCATTGTATTTCACTTTGCTTGCCATAATGGCATAGCCGGCCTTAGGCATTGGCCAACTAGGCGGCTGCCTAGGGTGCCACTCTAGCAGGGGCACTTTTCCAGTATTTATTTAATGTAGGTAGACCAGGATGGGGGTGCTGGGTGGTGTGGTGTGGGGCGCCATGGAGCCCTTTTGCCTAGGGTACCAGTTGATCTAACGTCGCTCCTGCATAATGGTTGTGGGTTCAGTTTCTACCACCTTTGTTTGTTGCATCATTATTGGTACTTTTGGTAGGTATTTGTTTTTCTTTCAACTGTAGTACCTTTACTGTTGAGAGTCAGATGTAGGAGCTTTTCTTTGAGGACCATTTCAAAGCCTTGTCACTGTTCTCAGTGTCATACAGGCTACTGAGAGATGATCTTTGCCATGCATAGACAGCTTCAACATACCTTCCCCTGTCAGACCTACCATACATCTATAAGCCCAGTGTGGGCATACACATTTGATCAGGAGATCACAGTCTGTTTTGCAGTGTAAATAGCACATGTTGGAGGGAAATTTATGCATAGCAGAGAATATCACTTCTTTAACATCATCTTCCACTCTGCAAAGCACTTATTTTGCACCATTCAAACATAATCTGGACAAATGGATAGGTAACCATAAATTTTTCTGTGAATAATGCACTTGACCTCACGGCTAGGGACAACATGAATCTGAGTTATTTGCACTTAAAATTAAATATATGGGCTAAAAACTTCATGGAATACATGGCTAGGTTTCTAAAGATCCTCATGGATTATTAGCCTAATAGGTACCTATGAAAGAATATTTAAGGACCATCAAGAAGTTTTGCCACAATACCCCTTCTTAGTGGGAATATATTAGTTAACACTGGAAGGAAGACTATTACCACATACAAAGCCATAACTAACTCATATGGCATCCAGTGCAGCTCCCACACTGACATACCAAAGTTGATGACCTCCCCAAAAATGTCCTTTTACAAGGTTTTTGGGACAACATAACTATAGCAGGGACTTCTATGAGTTCCTTGTACAGTTTTTGGCATCCAAGAGCAGCCATTTATGCAACCTCAGTATCAGCTATGCCTGCTTAAATGAATGCCAATGCTATGCTCATGTCTGATCAGCAATTCTTCTGAGGTATCAAATATACCCCCTAAAAGCTTTAACCTGGGCAGCCCCACCATAATTATGCTACTGTCCAAATACCCCATGTACAGATTTACAGTCTGCGATCCAAATGTCAAGCCTAATTTTGAAAGACTTTGGGTGTTACTGTGTCTGACATATTCATACAGCTTATTCCTAAAACACGGAGTACACTGTGATACAAATTTGTCTTGCTATCAGATGGTGTTACTATTACAGAATAGATTGACATCTTTGTCATGAGTGGCAGACTCTTGATTCTGCAAAGGCAGAGGTGTTGAAAATGTGTAGGAACGTTCGGTGTTGAAAACATTTATCAGAGGTCACTCTCCCCAGGAATCCATGTGAGACTTTTTTATCAAAAAAGGGATTATCAATATATGTACTCAAGCCCCAGAGTATCATGTTTGAGAGTGGTTTCCCAAACATTTTTTTTTTATCTTTAAGGTGAACCTATGAGTGACACACCATGCTTTGGTCTGGTCTAGGTCCTGCTAGTGTATCTGAGTGTCTGAGGGGCATTTGTTAATTGTATTCAGATTGTGGTCCCTTAATTACCCACTGTTAGTAGACATCTGCTTTCACTTCTGAGATGTAGATGCTGAAGGAGAGAAGGCCAAGGAGATAGCGCTGTTGAACTCTGTTGGTGACACTTTTATGTTTAGAGATTGTACTCCTTGCCTAAACAGTGTGAGGTCTGCCGAAAATATAGTTAACAATTCAGTGAACTACTTATGAGTTTACATTACATTTGGAGATTTTATCTATAATATCAAAAAGGAGTTTAGAATCAAAGGCCTTGTTGAGGTCAACCTATACAGAATGGACTGTTAGACACTCCTCCAGGACTTCAGTGACCCTTTCAAAGAAATCAACAACGTTTAGTAGGCATAACCCACTTTTTTACAAATCCAGATTGGTTTAGGTCAGGTTTGAAGGCTACTTTTGTTAATGTTTATCATTTCAGTAATTATGCACTCCAAAACATTACATATGATACTCATGAGGCTAACTGGTCCATAGTTCCCAGGTTTGTTATTTGACCACACTTATGTAATGGTGCTGCTACAGCTCCACACTTTAGGTTATCTCTGTAACTTGTGTCTTACAGTTCTACTTTTCTAGTGAGAAACCATAAGGATATGGTAGCCACAGAAGACATTTTGTGAGACAGCTACAAATACTTCATTGCTCTGTATAACTTGCTGAATCAGTATCATATTCTGTAGTAAAAACTATGTTGCCGAATTGTCATGATTCCCATGAGTATCAGATAAAGTACCCCAAACAATTTTTTTAACCACTGTGTAGACATTTAAGGTTGAAGAGAAGACACTGATGGATAGAATCACAAGAGTTCAAGAAATACTCAGGACTGCAGCACCACAGGAAGAAGAGGAAGTAAGATGACTTGAAGAAGATTGTCAGCCTCTCATGACAGCATGTGTGAGGACTTTAGAACAGAAATATGGATAAGACAGGTTCAGAGGTAAGGCACATAAGGAAATCTGGTGGTGGAATAGATAGGTATATACACTAGGCTAATGACTACCAAGGCCTTTATAGCCTAGCTGTGCAATCCAACCCATGTGTTTCCCTATCTATCATGGGCATTTATTAAGAAGGCCTAAGTTAGTTAGGAAGTTTCTCAAGATTATGTGGAGGGTATGTAAGTTTGGGCATTACTGCCTGCCTCTCTCCCAGACCCAGGGTTAATTTCCAATTTCCTATCCATTGGTCAAGGTTAGCCTTAAATAGGGTTATGGTTGGATTCTGCTTTACATTGATGGGGACCCTGTCCCAAAGCATGGGTATCCTCTGAGACACAAGTCTGTTTTATCAACATGTCTTATTTATATCACAAGCAAAATTTAAATTATTGTATCTAGTGGTTCTGATGCTTTTTGTTTTGTAGATGTGCAACAGGTCCATCAGAGATGGATCCAAGGATGCCTTGTATGTGCCATGTGTAGATCACCTCTCAGTAACCTGCAGGAAACAGAATACAGAGACAGGGATTTAAGGTGATCTGTATAGGATGGTGCAATGCCTGTGATTCTCCTGGTAAGAAACCTTTGTGGGCATTCCAACTGTTGCACATGTTTGGTCAGATACATGTCAAAGGGGATATTATACTCAAAAAAGGGGCACTATGACTTCTTTTGACCTGGATGCCATGCCATTACCTCTAAGTTGGGTGACACAAAATGATTTTCTTACTGCCTTGGCCACATTTGGTTAAAGATCATATTACTGACTACATATGCTCCCAGATCCCTGACTACTGGGTCAGCTAATAGGGCTGTCTTATCGATTGAGTAATTAGTCTGGGTGTTACTTTTCCCTAAAGGCACTGTAATGCACTTCTTTGCAATGAAGTCCTACAGAAGTGAAAGAAGTTATCAAAAGAAAGAAGGAGTTCAGGAAAAAGTGGGAGATAGAAAAGACAGAGGAGGCTAAGAAGGAATACTAGTTGACCAACTAAGATGCTAAGAGAGACACAACAGCAAAGGACTAGGCAGGAGAGGCATGCTGTAAGTTTCTGGAAAGTGATTCAGCAGATGGAACAAATAAACTGCATAAGGTTGCAAGATAACAACAGAAAGATAAAGATGATAATCATTAGTCACCCTTCATAAGTGATGCCAGTGACAACCTGCACATTGGTCACCAGGATATCAAAGGCAGATGGAAGGAGTCCTTCCAGGAGCTTCGGAATGAAGAAAACACCAAAGAAGCTCTACTGCCCAGACAGACCCTATGATGAAATAGGAAGAATAACCCACTCTAAAAGAAATGAGAACAGCTCTAAAGTCAGGAAAAAGCAGTAGACTCAGATGAGGTCATGGCTGATATGATCAAGATGCTGAGTGGGTCAGATGAGAAATGGCTGCAGAAGGCAGTATGCAGAAAAAGTCACATTCCAGATTCCACTGTACAAGAACAGAGGACATTCACAACTGTGGGTAGTATAAAAGTATCAAAGTCCTGTCATACTGCATGGGCTGGAAAGGGTGATTAATAAACAAATACACAGAGTAGTAGAAAGAAGGATGGGAAATGAGTAATTCTTATCAGGATGCAATACAAATGACCCAATGTTTGCAATGAAACAGAGAGTTAACTTTGAAAATAAACTCTGAGTGCTCCGTTTTATGGGTTAGGAAGGTGGCTTAATGGTTAAGGTGTTTGACTTACAAACCCAATGTGCAGGGTTTGAGTCCCACAAGGGATAATTGGCTAGGCTTAAAATGGCTTGCAAGGGCAGTTAGCCTAGTACTAACCAATGAACCTATTAACATGAAGCTGGAGACGAGGAAAGAGTCCAACTGGGCATTCCTAGACATGAAGAAAGAATATGACAAGTACCCAAGAAATCTGATTTGTGATGTCCTGTGAAAGTCTGAAATGAAACACTGGTAGAACTAAAGCAGGTTATCAACAATGACTCAACTTCACAAGTGCAGTTAGACTCACAGAGGGTTTCTTGTTTGTAGTGAATATGCAGCATGGTTCAGCCCTGAGCCACAGCTGTTCATACTGTTGATGGACTATATTAACAAACAGGCTGGGGATGACAGATCAGAAAAGCTGTTGAATGCAGGTGAACTAGCATTACCAGCAGATTCTGAAAAAGAAACTTATCAAATGATAGGGAAACAGAATGTAAAGCTGAACACTCATGGGATAAAATGAGTATAGATAAAACAGTTGTTATGGCAGCAAATGAGGGAAATCAGAAGAAACTGAGAAATGTGAAATGAGAAAGAAGGGAAATAGCGGAATAGGTTAACAGCTTCAAGTATATGGTAGGCGTTGTTTCAGAGAAGGGAAGTCTGAATGAGGAGGTCAAAGCTAGAGTCAGAGGGCTGCAGCCAACTGGCATATGGTGTCAATGTTACTGTGTGACAGAAGAATGCCAAAGAAGCTGAAAAGTAGGGTATACAGAATAGTGGTGTGACCAGTACGTCTGTATGGTACAGAAACCTAGGCAGTGAAAGTAGAGCAGTTGAGGAAGCGAGATATTATGGAGATAAAGTACCTGAGATGGGTGGTAACAAAATGATGGCATCAGAGCAGAAGACAAAGTAGCTCCAGCTGCAGATAAGGTCAAAGAAAACAGATTTCAGAGGTTCAGGCATACTTGCAGGAAAGCAGAGACAACCTGGTGCAGAAGTCTTGAGAGAGACAGGAAGAAGACAAGAGGAAACAACAACATTCAGCAAATAAATGAATTGCATGAGAGAAGACCTGCAACAGTCAGGCATGACTGTCAAAGAAGGTAGGAAAGTGGCACTGAATCGAGAGAGAGAGAGAGATGGTGACAGTTGATGCAACATCCTGATGTCATATAGAAAGTAGAAAAACAGTAGTTGTTGACGACGATGAAGATGATGATATATATGTATCATACAGGATATGTTTCCTATAGAAAAAGCAGTCAAGGAGTTAAATTTTCAGAAATAGAAATTAATGAGTTTAAACATTCCACATTCAGCTAATTATAGGGAAACTATTACACACCAAGAGATAAAAGCTGAAATTCCTTTACAGTACTTTCCACCCTTTTAGCAATAAGTGAAGAAGTGAGAGCATGAACCACAGATGACTAATTTATTTATTTATGCTTTATTTACTTGCTGGTCATACTGGAAACTAACCCATTTCCAGGGAATATCCAATGGTGGGAATCCCCTCAGTGTGTATATTACACTTCAAAAATGGAAAACATCATAGGTTTCACTTGCACATATTTAATTGTAAGATGATCACATATCTGTATAGAAGTAAAATTCAACACAGACAACTGTACTTATAATGCTAAGTGATACATCCATAAACAGATTGAAGTTTGATGGTGGCATGCATATAAGACATATTTGTGAGTTGCAACAACAGTGTTTTCAGATGCATAAAATATGTATACATTTAAAAAAGAGTCAAGTAAGTATGTTCATAAGTGTCTTTCTATCTGCAGTAAAAGTAATGATATTTTTGGTGCAGTGGTACATTATCTCATTTAGACACAGACTGTGACAACAAACTAGGGATGATTGGTTACTCAGAATTCCAGTGTTCATGTCTGATGTTTAAATGACCATTTACACAACCAGTAACATCCTTCTGTCTACTCTACCTGCTTTACATCAGTTTCATGCATTTTTGCACAGATAACAGCTAATTTGTGTCAGTCTATTTAAATGCATTACATCTCTAGAAGGGCTATTCTGTTAATAGCCATTATGTATTTATTTATTTTGAAAAAAAAAATGCAGCAGACTGTTCCTAAACAGCCATTATCTGCATTAAAATTACACACCATAGTTCTGGCATGTTTTTCCCTGAAACATGCTTCCTGTATTTTTTTGCTGAAAGACTCGAAGAGCCTCATTGTTACTGTCATGAGTCACGTTCCACATAATTCTTCCTACACATGTATATTACATTTCTTTAGCCCGTTTTCATTGCTTCTACTGCAGAGCTAGCCCTCCTCGCATCAGAAAATTGAAGTGTAAAATTTGTGAAAGTAGTATGTTATCAATAAGCAGTCAAGTGACCATCTACTTACAGGACATATATGTTTGCAGAAAAACTTCAAAATAAGCAAAGAAGTATGTGTTGCAGACATACCTCTCAACTGTTCAGGTTTTCACAGAATGGACAGATTTTTGCCTCATGTCTTTCGTCTGTTACTCATAACATTTCTGTTTTTCTGGTAAATCATTGCAGATTGAAGTCATTAAATAATGACAGAGATTTGAATTTCAGGCTTCATATCCTTCAGAAAATGCATGCTAATGCAACACCTGTTATTCTGGAAACTTTTTAAGAACAATATTTAAAATCTGTCTCTAGTTTTGGGCCTATCTTCCCCCAGCTCAGACACAAGATTATCAATACACAGGGTGTCAACATACATGTCTTAAATGTCTACATTTTAATTATTTTCAAAGTTCTAGTCAGTTTTTTTTTAATGGACTATGGTTACATTTTATAACCTGCTAACCCATGAGATGTAAGCACTTAAGAAAATTAGAGAGGCATTTCATGTTTTTACATGCCCTTTTGTTTTCAGAAATAGAAACAAGTCACACTTTCTCAAGCATTGTGAAATCCATGTGACTAACAGGAAATAAGAAAAAAGAAGGAAAATATATAACATTGAGAAAATTAATTTCCCTTAGAAGGACATCAGTCCTGGCACCACAGTCCATCTTTGAAAAAAACTCTGAGTGCTCCGTTTTATGTTTTAGTAATTACTTAAATGTTCCTCTCTGTTATAATAAAAAAGTACTGATTGTGGATGGGAAGAAATGCTGACCTCAGGTGCTTTATCGAGATTATCAATGTGGCCTAGAATTGAGGGGGAGGACTTTTTTATGCAATTAAGTTGACTGTGTCTAGCCATCTTTTTATTCATCCATGACTACAACGCATGTTATACTACCTAATAACTCAGACCAATATCTGGTTATGGGATTGTACTTCCAGTGATGTATATTACATGGTCGCACTGTTTATATCCAGAAATGGCTTTGTGATATACTGAGGTGGAGCAGACTACAATTCCAGTGACCTGCTTTGAGTAGTGGCCTTTGCAATAGAAGAGCAGCCCGGGGACTGTAGATGTGAACAACTGATGTCATATTGGGTTTCACAGGGAGAAGGTCGAAGGGTATGTTACATGTCCATCACCCACTAATGAGTTTCCAAGGGTCACTGGATAACTAGACAGTGTTGTCTGCTCTGATGGAGCCAGATGTTATCTAAGGGGTTAGGCGACTCGTGAAACCAGCCGTCACATGCTCAGTTGTGATGGCCTTATATGGCAAGCAGTGGATGATAAAGTTACGGGGGAAAAAAAAAAACTTGAAGGTCCCCTTCAAGATGACTCACTGTAGTCAGTGATGTTCCAGAATGGAATGAGTGATCAGGGATCAAGACAATTGGCCAGATGGTCAGTAGATCCAAGTGGGGAGCCACAAATTTAAAACAGAGTTTAACAGTGATGTCTAATCTCCATCTCCTAATAACAAAAGCCAAGCACACCAACCATACAAGATTTTTTAAGACACATTGACAGCAAGTCTCCTCTGTTTGTAATGTTAATTTATTCATATGTTAGCTGAGTAAATTAACTGATCAAAGAGTGACCAGTTAGGTTACAACCTGAGAAACAAGAACAAGGGTAAATGTAATATACAGGCACACAATGTAGAGTAGTCAGTCAACTAGCAAGTTTTTGATAGGTAGGAGAAAATTAGGTTACCAACAGAAATCACACAGAGACCTGGGAAGACTTGCAAACTACCCATAGACAATGAAATGAGGGCAGCCTTAGGCCACAGAACATGGAGCCATAAGAGCAAAATCTCTCCCTCCACACCTGTATACACACACACACACACACACACACACACACACACACACACACACACACACACACACACACACACACACACACATGCACACACACTTTGGCTTCGTTAGTATCCCATACAAAAGCATAAGACTGACGATAGAGAGAGAGAGAGAGAGAAATGTGTATGTGTGTGCATGTGTATATATATATATATATATATATATATATATATATATATCTAGATAGATAGATATATTAAGAGCTTTATCACAGTTTTAATATACTGCACACATTATTCTTTTTATAGTAAGGCAATCAGCTGGTTTGGGTAATTGAAATAAATAAAATTGTACTGCAAAGTATGAAATGACAGAATAACTTGTCTGGTTTTAAATGTAGTACTTTATTTTTATTTGATTTGACCACCACCTAATGGGATTATAAATGGTCTGCAGTTAAATGCTGAACTGAAAAAATGGCTTTGATTTGGGAGAGAGGAAAACCCATTGCACGGGCATATTCAGACATCATACATCAAACTCAGATAATGTTCCTTCAACAGCCAGCATTTTTCAAATGGAGTAGAAGGCTGACAAAACTGATTTGCAATATATATACACTTGTTCATTTATTGTAAGTAATAGCTGGTTCTTGAGAAGATGACATCACAGTTTGCAAAGATTATAATTTCATCCATGTTAATACTCTTAAGCACAGACAGTAAACCAGATAAAAATCCTTGACTGAATGAGATCAGAGTTAATTTTGTTTGGACTCACCAATGAAGCCAAACGATATAGTGTCCAGTTTATCATCTTTCATCACTAAAAGAATATCAGACTGGGCAGAGCCTAGTAATGAAATCTCAACTGAGTACGTTTATCATGAAAAATGGACTTAGGGATCTTGGAAATGGAATAATTTGTAATGTATTACAATAATAGGCAAGAGTTTTTTTATTTTTTTAAGAAGCATGAAATAAATTGCTTAGGGCAGTTGATAAGTTAAGAAAAATTGTCATCAGTACTATCATTGCACTGAGTTGTTTTAGATGCAGCAGCAAAGGTACCCTTATAAAGAGCCTTAACGGGAAAAGCTGTGCCAGGAAAGTTAAAACTCAGCATCAAGATCCACATGAAGTCATTAGAGCAGTGAGTCATACTTATACACAAATATTCAAAAGGTACCTACATTTACTTGTAGACATGGTACACCAGATGTGAGATCGGTGCAAGGAAATAGGATGTAATTATTCTTTAGGAGGAGGGACCAAGTTTTACTTGAACAAAATAATAACCCTATCAGACAATTTCTAGCATTGTTGTTTGCATTCGGTGTGGATCCTCCTTTACACATGCGTGCATGTGTGTGTGTGTATGTGTGTGTGTGTGTGTGTGTGTGTGTGTGTGTGTGTGTGTGTGTGTGTGTGTGTGTATGCACAATGTGCATAAAAGATACACATCTATGTAAAAATCATATGTCTTCACTATGTATTAACATATTTTAGTGTTATTATATAGAAAAACAATTATAATTGTATTTTGCTATGTTTTTCCATCGATGAAAATGGATCCTCATGGCCTGGTCCTCCTCCCTAAAACTAACTGACTAACTGACAAACTGACAGACTAAGTAAATACATAAATAAATAAATCATAAGAAATGCAAAATACACAGAGTGCTCTACAATAAAATGGGTTTATAAATAAAGGGATTGACTTTGGAAACAGAAGAGAAGAAAGGTAAAGGAACTGAAAGAACAGAAGGAAAAACATATATTTGTTCACAGAGAAAAAAGGGGTACTGCGGGATGCATTAACAAGTAGATAAGACTAGAAACAGGAGAGGAAGTACTCTACAATTGTAAGTGTATCCAGTGCTGCTGGAAGGAATGGACATGCAGTTTATGACTGATAAGGACTTGAGGAAGAGCATTTTAAATGCAGAAAAGATGACAAAAAGCTAATATTGACCCAAAACAAAGTGTATATGAGAGCAATGCTATGCATATGTGAGTGAGTGAGTGTGTGTGTGTGCTCGCGCGCACGTGCATATGTGTGTGTGTGTGTGTGTGTGTGTGTGTGTGTGTGTGTGTGTGTGTGTGTGTGTGTGTGTGTGTGTGTGTGTGTGTGTGTGTGTGTGTGTGTGTGTGTGTGTGTGTGTGTGTGTGTGTGTGTGTGTGTGTGTGTGTTTGCGTGATTAAAGTAAAGGTACAGTTGTGTAAGCTGAATTTATAACAGTAGATGTTCAAATGATCACTGCTGCAGTAGACTTAGCTATATGGGTTACATCCTGCCTGGGATAAAAAAGAACAACCAGCTTCCAAAGCTGCAGGGCACCTTCCATGCATCCAGACTGTCAAGCATCTCAAGATAAGCTGACAAAAAGACAAGTTTGGGTGAAACCCCTTCACAGCTTTCCTGCAAACAAAGACAGGGAGGCTGAGCCCCAAAATGACAATACTAGGAATAACAAAAAACTAAATGACCACACCCTGGCATAAAAACACACCAAAAAACAAAAGGGATGGAGGGAAGGAGCAGCTACTTTAGCAGTGATTGTTTGGACATCTACTGTTATGGTAAGTTCAACTTACACACCTGTACTATGTTCTTGATATTGATTACTGCTGCAGTAGCCATAGCTATATGGGTATATTACCATAGCTAACTCTATTTGGGTGGAGTAAGGAGAAGAGGCCAGGTGTTCTGGAGAAGGATCCTAGCAAAACTTGATCTAGACCTGGAGAAAGAATCAAGCTTATAGTGCTTTGCAAAAGTATGTACAGAAAACCAAGTAGCAGCTTCTAGAATACTTCTAGTATCCAACCCATTCCAAATAGCCATAAAAGAAGTCAATGCCCTGGTAGGGTGGGCCTTGATCCTGCCTGGAAGAGATTTGTCAAGGTGAGTATAACAAAAGGTAACAATAGCCTTAGAGAACCATTGGAAAATAGTCTGTTTTGACAAACGTTGTCCCTTCTTACCTTTACAAGAAATGAGCAATTGATCTGAAGATCTGAAAGATTTAGTTCTGTCAAGACAGTACCTGATTTGTCTGTGGACATCCAAGAAATGAAGTATCATTTCTCCTTCATCTTTAGGTTCATGAAAGAAAATGAATAGATAGATATGTCTGGCTTAAAGTAAACTTGGATGCCACTGTAGGCATAAAAGAAGGATTATTTCTCAAATAAATCTTGTCCCTATGGAAAATAAGGTAGGGTTGACTCACCATAAGAACTTGCAACTCAGATATCATTCTTACAGAGGTCAAAGCAATCAGCAAAACTGTTTTCCATGTTAAGAACCTCAAAGTCAGCAAGATTAGCTGGTTCAAATGGAACAACTGTTAGCTTCTCCAACAGAAAATTAAGATCCTGAGGAGGGGCTACCAGTTTAGTTGGAAGCCTCTCATACAAAACCCCTTTCAAGAACATTTTGTCATGAGACTGCCTTGAAAGAGGAAGATTCATGGGCAGACATGCTGACATGTTTAATAAGTGAACTTTGATAGAGGAATAAGAAAGGTCATAGGATATTAACTCACAGAATTACTGTAAAAACATACATCAGATTGCCCTGAGTGGGTGCTGGTTATGCTGTTGGCAACAACTAGAAAACCTTTTCCATTTGCTAATATATGATTTTGTAGTAGCAGGCATTTTGCCTCTATTAGTACGTGCAGCAAGTCCTCAGAGAAGAGATTTCTACAAGGAATTAATACCCTATCATCCAGGAAGTCAATTGAAAATGATTCATTTTGGGTGCATCAAACACCCCTGTTCTTGTGTTAGTAGATCCATTCTGTGAGAAAGCTTGTGGTAATTGTACCTGGACATTTCCAAAAGAAAGGAGAACCACAACTGCCTGGGGCAGAAGGGAGTCACCACAATGATCTTGGGATATTCCTTCTGAATCTTCAGAAGTACCCTGGATATCAGTGGAAAGGGTGGAAGGCATACAGTAGCATTCCTGTCCAAAGAAAAGAAAGGCGTCAATCTTCCGGGCCTTCTTGCATGGAGTCCTGGAATAGAAGTTTGCCAGTTATTTTTTCAGGAGGAGGCAAACAGGTCTATTTGAGGAACTCCCCACGGATTAATCAAATCTTGTAAGACCCCTGATCTAGTTTCCATTTGTGAGGGTCTGTCCTGGTCCTGCTCAGCTTGTCTTTCACACTTTTTTTTTTTCTGGAAGAATGTAGTATACCTGAAGAGAGAGACAGTGTTGTGAAAATATATCCTGATGTAACACAGACAGTCTGCTAAGGGATTACAACCTTTTCCCCCTTGCTTGTTGATGTACCATATGACTGTATTATTGTCTGTAACCACTTGAACAGGTCTTGGGAATCAAAGATGGTTCAGAAAGTTGAATGCCTTGATCAGTGCAAGCTGCAATGATATAGGCAAGTGCCAGCATAGCCAACTGGAGTTTTGAAAAGAATGATATATCCTTTGAATATCAAACTGATTTATACAAGATGCTTGTTTTACAAATGTATTAGAACTGTATGTCATTTGTATATCAAGCTGATTGTACAGGTGCTTGTGCTGAAAATGTATTTTTGAGGTTTGCTTGTGTTGAAATATATCAACAGTGTACCTTGCTGAAATGAAGAGAAATGTACATGTATTATTGTAGCTGAATTAAATCTATATGTTTTAATAGTGGCTATTGTGACAGCAATGGTTAACCAGCTAGCTTGCTTTAAGAAAAATAAAGGGGAATATAAATGAGCTGTTAAACCATTAAAATGGCACCTCACAGTGCTGAATAGGACCAGAGATGCTAGGTCTGGAAAAAAAAAACCTTTGTTCATTAGTTCAGTAAAAAGAGAAGAAGCCCCAGGTACTACTTTAAACATTTTTAACAGGTTCATAGGTTAGTACTAAGTTTATTGCCCTTGTGGGCCATTTTAAACCTAGCCAATTACCATATGTGAGAATCAAACTCTGCACCTTGTATCTGTAAGGCAAGCAGATTAACCATTATGCTAACCTTTTACTATAAAGAGCATGCTGTAGACATAGGTTCATAGATTACTATTAGACATTTTGGGACATTTTAAGCCTACCCATTTAGCCCAGGTGAGAATCAAACCCTCTACCTTGTGTCTGCAAGGCAAACACCTTAACCATTATGCCAACCTCCTCACCACTAGTCAACCTACTCACATTTAGATGTGTATTGCCATCTATGCTAAATTTCTGCTTCAGCTTCAAAGGGGAATACTGTGGGAACATAGAGTCAGGTGACTAGATGAAGTAATTGTGCTAGCCCTCTTGGAAATTATATTTTAGATATTACAAAGAGAAATCTCAGAGTACTGAGTATTCTGTTTGGGAGCCTGGCTAGAAAGACTGTTCATGGATTTCATCTTGCCTTGCCCAAATAAGTTAATAGATGAACAAAATAGCAAACTAAGTAAAAAAGTATTGGAAGAAGCAGACCAGGATCCACAGATGGTCTTTATTGAGCGCTTTTGTTTTCTAAAATAAAATATTTGCCTTATTCTGATGAAGTTTTTTATTTTAGAAAACGAAAGCGCTCAATAAAGACCATTTGTGGATCCTGGACTGCTTCTTCCAAGTAAGTTAATAGGGGATCAATAAATTCATCAGGAATATAGTGAAGCTTAGTTTAGAGAATGCTTTTCTTTATTTGTATGAGTCTGCCCATTAATGTTAATTTCAATATGTTCTGTGATTTGAACTCTGTGGCTTACGGTAAAAATGTATCCAATATTTTCATGTTCTTTTATTGTGGCTGATCCTTGTAGAAAGACTCTAACCTCTGACAGTACTTATATTTATTTGGTGACACTGTGTGGGCCACTACAGAAGGCCTAGCCATCTTGGTCAACTAGTACCCTTTGTATTAGTATTAATGTTGTGTTGTGTCTTTCGGCTTTCCTGGTTAGGGGTCGCCACAGAGGAACTCCGGTCCGCTAATGATTGGCAGTAGATTTTTACGTGCTGGCTTGCCGGGCCTAACGCACAACCTTCAGTGAAGGAACGCCCATTCACGCATGTCACCACACAGAAGACGCTCTAACTGAGAATCGAATGGGCAACGTCTAACTGTGAGGCGACAATGCTACCGCAGCACCACCATTGCAGTTAATATTACTCAGTATAATTTGATACCCTTTGTTAAGGGCCTTATAGTAGCTGATTGTGGAGTGTCTGGTGGCAGTGATAACTACCTTGTAGTTTGGGCAGAAGGGCATAGCTAGTAAATCTGTGCCAGCCTTTCCCAGGTGTGTGTGTGTGTGTGTGTGTGTGTGTGTGTGTGTGTGTGTGTGTGTGTGTGTGTGTGTGTGTGTGTGTGTGTGTGTGTGTGTGTATGTGTGTGAAAATAAAATCTTAGAGAGTGTGTGTCAACTATCTGGGGCAGGGACACAAAGCATTGGGTTTACAGAGCGGGTGCTGGAGGACTTAGCTTGGACACTCAACTGAGGACCTAACCCTACCGCTGTAGCAGTGGGGAGTCTTATTGGGGACCTGGAGGGAGGCAGATATAGAAAAATCCAAACCCTGGGCTGTGTGTGTTCTCTGTGTGCTCTTAAGAGAAATTGTGCTTGATGCAGAGAGGGCTGCATCTGGAAATACTGAGTGTACTCATTTGTGCTCCAAGTGCACATCCCTCACCAGTGTTAGTGGTGAGGATTCAGGCTCTTTTATTACTGGCCGAATGTGGGGATGTAAAAAAATAAGAAGTTTTTGTTGCATTTGGGCTGTCATTTTCATTTTTTTACCAACATGGGGATGTCATATTAGTGGCAATGGTGGGCATTACACAAGCATTCCTTTACACTTATGTGCTTGCATATGTCCTTGGAGTCTCACACCCTGCACTTTTATCCCTCCCACAATGGCTCCCCAAGCAAAGTCTGAAGTGTCTATGGTGACTGATTGCTTTGAAGCAGGGATGTAGAAGGGGAGAATTGTACTTAAGGAAATCTATTGTCTCACCCAAAACACCAGTTCTGAGATCTAATACAATAAAGGGTGTTGATTCTGGGACAAAAGAGATTTTAGATACCACTGTATCTTTCAAATGTGGACTCTTGCCAGGGGTATCATGAGCATCATAGGGTTTCCCTCTCAGTGACCGAAGTCTGAGTGATAAACATTGGAAATAGATCTAGATAAAGATCTATTTATTCATGTGGAAGAAAAACTCTTTGAACTGGATTGTCTAATTAAATTCCCAGGAATACAATCTTGTATGAGGGAGTTAAGAAATAATTCCCAATGCTCTCTTGGAATCCCAGCTTGTGCAATAAATATCTCACCTAAGAGAGAGACTCCTATCATTCTAATAAAAGATAAGCAAGTCATTTAAATATGGAAATGAGGATACCCTGTACCCTGCTATGAGCTGTAATTGGAGCCAGTCCCTTTGTGAATACTGTTGGTGCAGTGGATAGTCCAAAGGGTAAGGCGGAGGACTGATAATGTGAACCAGACAGACACAACCCTAAGAAATGCCGTAAATCTGGATGAATAGAAATGCAATGATAAGCATCTTTTAAGTCTCGTTTTACCACAACACTTGAAAGTGAAAGAAGAGATAGGTTGTGAAGTGACATCATTTTGAGTTTGGGCAGTATCACAAACAGGTTTAGGAAAGAAAGATTCAGAACTGGTCTACAAGCATTTTCTTTCTTTTTTTGGCACTAAGGACATCCTTGAATAGAACCCATTCTCCAACTTGGAAGGAGGAACTGGTTCTTTTACTCCTTGTGACAGCTTTTGATGAAGAACAGGAGAAAACAAAAGACCTGACCTGCAGGGTGAGGAATAACCCCCTGGAAAGGAGGAATTTCCTCCCACTGCCATTATTAACACTGAATGATTTTTAGAACTCATTTGTTGGAAGCAATCTGTTGCCAAAGAGAAAACATGGAGTTTAAGATTTTCTGGAAGAGAATAGGAGCCAGTGTGAGAGAAGGTCACAATATCTCTTGAATAATCATTCAGACTTGTTGGACTGTCCTGGGTTTGGGGAATTTTAAGACTTCTTTTTGGAACCCCTTGCCACTTGTTCTTACAAGTCTGTTTACCTGAACACGGTTGGGACTGTTAATTCTGTTTTATTTGCAAAAACTGGATGAGGAGAATTTGTTATGGAAAAGGATGGTTTAAAAATCTTAGCGATTCCCTGGATCACTTTGCTCCTTTCATCACACTTTTTGATCACCTTTGCAGCAGAGGGGCCAAACAATACATTTCTATTTAAGGGATAATTTATAATCTCTCTTTTTAAATAAACAGGGAAGTTCTGAGAATGCAGCCAAGCAACCATCCTTAATATAGTAGCAGTGGCCATAGCCCTGGAAGAAGTATCAACAGAATCATACTCACACTGCAACAATGAGTAGTGATCTGTGCAGTTATTTAAAGCATTTTATTTCTTCACAAGAAGAAACTGTAGATAAAACATTCCTCATACTTTCACAATATGTCAGAACAAACTATAGCATATATGCCTGACAATTTAAAATTCTGAAGTTACAAAAGAATACACTTTCCCCATACCTATCAATAAATTTCCCCATCCTTATTAGAAAGAGTAAGATTAGAATTAACTTAAGAGTTTAGCCACAATTGAGTCAATTAAGACTATAGTTGCTGAGTCAAGTTTGGGAATAATGTATACACATTTAAAAGAATGAGGAACTTTATATATCCTACCTGCCTTTTTAGGGACAGCTGGCTGACTATCAGGAAAATTACAGGCAGTAAGACACACATCCTCTAGAGCAGACAGGGGAGGAGGATTGGGTATAGGTCTCTGGAAAATTCTTCTGCAAAAACTCATAGTATTTTCTGAGGGACAAATAATCCTCAATGTTCTCCCATTGAAAACATTTGAACAGTTCAGTAATAATCTCAGAGAAAGAGACACCCCTTGGGAAGAATCAGATACTGAGCTCTCCTCTGAGTCTGAATCAGAAACTGAAGGATAAAACCCTGAATCCATCCTGCATCTTCCTGTTCAGATTCAGAATATTAAACTTCTTCAGAAAAAGAGGCCTTCCTCTTTTTAACATAAACTACTTTACAAGAAGTATCAATAGCCTGAATTAAACACTGAGCCAATCTCAGGATGCTACTCCTAACCAATGAAATTTGAGGAGGAGTAGATATGTGTTTGGTTTTCTGCTACTTTTTGACAGAAAAATTGGGGCCAAACATTTTATTACCACTGCTTACCCAGAGAGGGGCACAGCATTCTAGCATAACAGAGAAA
Source organism: Protopterus annectens (assembly GCF_019279795.1). Taxonomy (NCBI): domain Eukaryota; kingdom Metazoa; phylum Chordata; order Ceratodontiformes; family Protopteridae; genus Protopterus; species Protopterus annectens. Next base: position 363,206,165 of record NC_056733.1, read on the forward strand.
ACTTCCCTATTCCTTGCTTAGGACCAAGTGACTCTCCCTTGCCCACTGAGAAGACTTTAACAGCCACAGAGGATGTGGCTAACTCCTAGTCCATAGTGCCTGTAAGTGATAATCCAGAGGGATTTGAGTAAAATATGAGTGGTCTGAGGTACAAGAAATGGCTACAAGCAGAGTCACCCACCTGTGGATGAGGCAAATTGCTAGCCTCCTCTGGTATAAAATACTGTTTGCTTAACTTTTTGCTTTTTGGCTAGAAGAAGGACAGACCATGTGACTGACAATCTGTTTGATGGTCAAGCTGAAAATGATGCCTCTTTCCCAGGGAAGACAAGAAGCAAATGCCAGTAAAATTACCAGTTCACAGAAGTTAATTTTTGACAGAAAAAAAACACAGTACAAAGCACTTTCAAAAACTATAGCAGCCCCACAATGGAAAAATTAGCAAAGGTTCTTCTTAGCAAAACTGGTACCAGTTAGTTTACACTAATTTAAAACTGCCAGAAAAATCATTGCTCCATTTTAAAGTATGTTGCTATTTTGAGACAGTCCGTTAAAACGCAACACTCCTAGCTTTAAAATAACTTTCCTGAAGAGTAATACAATAAAAGATCAGTAAATATATGAAAATTTAATTTTACCCCTAAATGTAATTTATCTGCCCTGCAATGGAAAGCACAAGCCAACCATTGACCTTCAAAAGCCTCAGAGGAGCATACTGTTCGGAGGTAGTAAACATCTGAAGGGCATTGTGACCAAAATTGTCTTTTAGTCAACTCACCTTGAGTTGCTTGACAGTTTGGGACTGGTGACTGTGCCCTGAAACTTTGGAAGCTGACCGGCTGTAATATCCTTGGCAGGATATAACCCATATGGCTAAGGCCACTGCAGCAGTAATCACTATGAAGAACATCAATAAAACGGAATGCAGGCTGATCAAAGAAAACTAAACAATGATGAGTTAAGTGATTAAGGTTAAAAAAGTGAAAATAAAAAGCAGAAGAAGCAATAGTAACATGCTTAAAGTGACAGAGGTACAGAGCCCTGAAAAAATTATTAAAACCTCTGCAGAGAAATGGAAAGAAAGGCCTTATATTCTACATCAAGACAACTCATAAGTATAAAGAGCTAGTGCATTTTCTCAAGCAGAATTTGTGAACCAAATAATCATACTATTCATCATGAATGAGTTGAGCTTTGCATCAAGATCTCTCTTTTAAATATTCTCTCATGTGGCTGTTTTATATGGGTACTGTGGCTATAAAAATTGATTTGCAATAATCAGACCAGTTGTTTCATGTAGGACGCAAGTGCATCCTACATGAACTCCAGGAAGAGCTAAACCCAAACATAAAACTACTGTTCAATCTCAGCCTTACTACAGGATATGTACCCAAAGAGTGGTGTACAGCAACAGTGGTCCCTCTTCACAAAGGTGGTGCCTCAACGGATCCTGTAAACTATCGCCCCATAAGCCTGACTAGCTTGGTCTGCAAAGCTATGGAAAGGATCATCATGGACCTCATAAATAAAGATATTGGGGACCTACAGACACTGGATCCTACCCAGTTTGGCTTTGTTAAGGGGCAGATCCTGCCTCTTAAACCTGGTTGATTTCTTTGAAACAGTCACCAAGGCCATTGACGAGGGGAAGGTGGTCCACACAGCCTACCTGGACCTCACAAAAGCCTTCGATACAATACCCCACTCGGGCATTATAGATAAGCTCACCAGCTTAAATATAAACCCCTATGTCACTAGATGGGTTGCAAACTGGCTCAAGGACAGAACCCACATGGTTAGAATTGCTGGAGCCATGTCAGACTCCAAACCAGTTACAAGTGGCGTCCCCCAAGGCACAGTCCTGGGACCTCTCTTATTCGGTATATATTTCTCGGAGGTACAGGCCAACACTGAAGGACTGTGGCTGACTAAGTTCGCAGATGACTGAAAATTGGGCACCATAATTGACTCTCCAGCCGACACAAGCATCCTCCAAAAGGGCCTCATAGAAACAGACAACTGGTGCCAGAGCCATGGCCTCAAGCTAAATGCCAAAAAGTGTATAGTCATCCCCTTTGGCAAAAACAAAGTGCCCACAAATTACCACATAGGTGGTAATCCATTAAGTACAGAAGTCATTAGGGACCTGGGGACCCAAGTTGATAGCAATCTCTCATTTGACAACCACGTGGCCAAAGTGGTTAGAAAAATATTCTATATAGCTCACCTAATCATGAAGGGATTCACATCTAGATCAGGGGAGGTCATCGTGCCTCTTTACTCATCCCTCATCAGGCCCATAATTGAGTACAAGGCCCCTTTTGGGATGTACCTTACCAGACACCTGCAGCAACTGGAAAGACCTCAAAAGTACCTCACCAAGAGGATCATAGGGCTCAAACAGATGCCATATGCTGCCCAGTTAAAGAAACTCCAGCTCTACTCAGTGGCATACCGCCTGCTCAGAGGCGATCTGTGCCTGACGTATAAAGCCATGTCCAACCTGGAATTAATGGACATGCTGCACCTCAGAAAATACAAATCCCATCGAGCTACGCGCTCGAGAGACTTGAACCTCAGCACTGAAATAAATAGGACATGCTGGAGGGACAGATTCATAACCCAGAGGCTCCCTTCACTATGGAATAAAATCCCAGTCCAGGTTAGGCAGAGTCCCTCATTGACTCTCTTCAAGAGGAATCTTGATGAGTGGATAGGAGATCGTAGGTTTACCCTGGGTATCACTTCTGTGTCACTGTTAGACAGAGGCACAGCATACTAACCTTGAAAAAGGGCATAGCAAAATTAATTTAAAATGGGTGGCGAAAGCCAAACACACTCTGGCTAGGCTTATAAATGCCCTAGGGCAGTTAGCCTAGTATGAACCTATGAACCTATGAACCTATAATAGAGATGTCTAGGTTAAAGTAGGGTACATGTCATCACTTCCACATCACAACAGTGAAAAATGTGTTGCTTCAAATGATTTTGCAGGTTATTGTCCCTGAAGGATCTTTAGAAGCCTATCCATGACTTACCATAATGTTTTGTTTAGCTCTTGTAATTTAAATATAAATAAAGAACTAAAGCATAGCAGGCAGAACATTTGCATGTCGCCCTTTTCTGTGAGAGACAAGGGTGCTTACTCCAGAGATGAAATTAGGTTTCCCATCTATCCATTCATACAGGTGACATTTGAATAGGGTAAGCTGATTACTTTGTTTATGTGGAGGGGAAGATGATTTCAATGAAGCAGAATCCTCCTTAATACATATTTATCCCTCAAAATGTTCTTTTTATGTTGTAGAAGCAATTAAGGTCTTTTGAGTTGGGTGTTCATGCTAACACTGGACTTGTAGGTGTGTTTTGGTCCGAGAAGATATTTATTTATTTATTTTACATTTGCTGACTGGGAGAGTCCAACTGGATTGCAAGTCCATTTTCAGTGGAGGCCTGGGGAGAAAAGCTCCAAGAGAACAATTTTTTACAAAACATAGTTTTAAGGACAGACTTTTGACTTACAATTTCCACAGAAGAGACTTTGACATACATATTAACTAATATATAGGATAAATTCATTCTCTACAATATACTATTACATTTTAGAAGATATTCCTAAGTTTAGGATTCCTGTGATAGATTTACTATCAGAGTAAAGGAAGAGAGATGTAGAATAAGGCTCCGAGAGAGCAGATGATGCTCGCTATAGTTGAGAGGGATGACAAATAGATTTACTATATGTCTTTACCTGGTTTTACTTGAGAAGGATAACAAACTGATTTACAATATGTCTTCTCCTGGTTTTGGTTACTTATGGAAAGCACAACATTGCTGGAGTAGTTTTCCTTAACTCCTGGAGAGATGGGATGAGCAGTAGATTAACAGTCCTAAGTGGGTATAGTACTATGATTGGTTGGCTTAGCAGAGTTACTTAAGTTAGGTGAAGTGTTCTAATGAGACATTAGCCAGGGGGGATATAGGAGCACACTCGATTATTCAAAAAGTGAGTTTTAACAAGTTTCTTGAACTGCGATGGGGATTTGTTGTCTGTTATGTGGGCAGGAAGGGAGTTCCAGGTTTTTGCTATACAGTGGCTGTAGACAGATTTACCAGCTTCATTGTTATATTTGGTTACTTTGAGGAGGTTTTGTGTGCTAGACCTCAAGGGCCTGGCGGTTGTATAGGGTTGCAAAAGATTTTGTAGGGCTGGGGTGTTTTCAGAGTTATGTATTATTTTGTGGGCTAGTGACAGTTGATTGAGTTGAAGTAGTAGTGGTAGTTCTAGCCAATTGAGTTTTTTTAGGCATTCACAATGATGTGTTCTGCTGGGAGAGGTTGTAGCGAATTTGGCTATCTTATTATAACAATTATCAAGTTTGTTTAGGTCAGATTTGCGGAGATTTGTAAGATGGGGGAGGCATAAAGTAGGGAGGATAGTAGATGAGTCCTCGCTATTGTAGTTTTGGAGTGGTCAGTGAGGAAATTTTTATTGCGGTACAATAGGCCAAGTTTTTTATGTACTTTTTTATACTTATAGAAATATGTAGATCAAATCTAAGGTGATTATCTATTTCAACCCCTAAGAGTTTGGTATGATTTGTGGGGGTGATTGTGGTCTTGTTAAAGAAGGAGATGAAGAAAGAATCAGTGGGAGGTGTGGCTCTGTGGGAGCTAAAGAGTACTAGCTTTGTTTTACTTGGGTTCAGAATGAGGCTTTGGTTTGTAATCCAAATTTCTGCTAGGGGAAGTGTGTTAGGGAGTGAAGGATGTCAATTGATTTGGCTGCGCATATTATGGTGGTATAATCTGCATATTGCACTATTGAGGCTTTAGGAATACTGTTTGAGAGCTGATTGGTGAAAAAGGTAAAAAGAAGTGACCCCAGGATGGAGCCTTGGGGTACTCCTAGGGGGACGGGTAGGGAGGGGGAGAGTTGGTTTTGCCACATGACAGCTTGTTTCCTTCCCTCTAGGTAGTTTTTGAACCAGGAGATGGCAGGGTGGTAAGGTTTAGAGTTGCTAGTGAAAGAAAGAGTTTATTGTGGTTAACTATATCGAATGCTTTGGACATGTCAAGGAAGGTGGCAGATACACAGAGTCCATTGTTTCTGTGAGTATTGACAATGTTGGTGAATTCTGTTAGTGTGGTGGTGGTGCTATGGAAGGGTCTAAAGCCATGTTGCTGTGTTGCTATTAGATTATTTTCTAGGAGATATTTCATTAATTGCTTGTGTATTACCCTCTCTAAAATTTTAGATAAAGGGGGTATTATGGCTATAAGGCGGTAGTTATTGAGTTCCAGGGAGGCTCCCCCTTTATGTAGAAGGATGATATGTGATATTTTCCATAGCTTGGGTACTATACACTCGGAGATGGATCTGTTAATTAGGCTGGAGACAGGATATGATATGGCTTCTGCAGCCAGGTGGAGGTATTCAGCGGGTAATTTATCTGCCGCTAGAGACGTTGGTTTGAGCTTGTGGAGTAGTTTTTCAATGGATTTGGCTGGTTCTGGGTGGAAGCTGAACTTGGGGCAATTGTTAGCTGGGGTGGGGGGTGGATTTGCAGGGGTTGGGATGTTGTCATAGGGTTGGTTGTTTGCAAGGGTCTGGATGGTTTCTGTAAAGTATTTATTAAATTGAGTGGGGATGTCTTCTTGGTTGTTATCTATTTTTGGGGTTGGGGTAGTTGTTTTACCTGGTTGTAGATTAGAGTCAATTGCTGCCCAAAATTTTTGTGAGTTGTTCCTGTGCTTATCCTGTAAATTTTGGTAGTAAGATGTTTTGTCTGTTTTGGTGAGTTTTTTGGCTATGTTACATAGTTCAAAGTATATTTGTTTGTTCAATTGGGATTTACTGTTGAGGTAGCTGGTCCAGGCCTTGTTTCTTTTTTTGAGGGGGGATTTTGTGTCTGGGGTTAACCAGTGGGCATATTTAGTTTTAATTCTTGTTGTTCTGGAGGGGGTGTGATGGTTAAGGGTGTTTAAGAAGGTAGTATTGAAATATAGTACAGCTTCATCAAGAGGTATTTTTTAGGGGGGGTCCAGTTGCACATTTTTAGGATGTTTATAAAGTTGGAGCGGTTAAAGTGTTTTTAGGTTTCTAATTAGACGTGTAGATATTTGAGTCAGTTGTGGTGATTTTGATCTGAGTAAGAATGTGGCTTGGTGGTCACTCAGGGACTCTGGTAGACACCCTGCTAGGGATATCAGTGATGGGTGGGATACGAGTATCCAATCTAGAGTGGATTGGTGTTTGCTTCTCTTGTCTGTTCTTGTGGGGGAGGTGATGAGTTGGGTTAGGCCATGTAGGTTAATATGGGAGAGTGGGTTATGACTGGAACAGTTTTGCCAGTCAGTATTAAGGTCTCCCAATACTATGCTTTCCTGGTGGAGGGAGTTATATATCCATTCTAGGAGTTTTTCTGTAAATGGGATATTGTTGCCTGGAGGGATGTACCATCCTATGATGTTGATGTGTTGACTATCATTAAGTTTTAGTTTTGTTAGAGTGAGTTCAACTTTATCGAGGTCTGGGGTTGTTATGTCTACTTTCTCAAGGAAGAGGTGAGATTTTTATACTATAGCAATCCCCCCCCTTTTTACCTATTCTATCACTACAAATTATATTGTAACGTGGTGGAGTGATTTCATTGTTGTGGTTGCCTGGTTTAAGCCAAGTCTCTGTTAGTATGAGTATTTCCGGTTGATAAAAGGAGAGTAGTGCATGAAGGTCGTGGACGTTGTTTAGTATACTTCTGACATTTAAATTTAAAATGAGGAGCATGGATTTATCTCGGTGGAGTAAGGTATCCTTCAGGTTGAGGGTTGGGGCTCCTAGATTTTGTGATCCTGGGTTTGGGTGTATATCACCGCAGCTAATGAGTTGGGGCCTGAATTAAAAATAGAGTTTGAGTAGTTTGTTTAGGGTCTTAAAGTTCTTTATAGTTGTTTGGGACTGGTAGTGTGATGGCTGTAATCTGTGTGCATAGTGGTGAATAAAGAAGGTTTAGTAGAGATATGGGACTAGTTGAGTAAAAGGGTGTGTTGTAATACTGTTAGTGGAAGTAGTTTTTCTTGGTATGTGGATAAAATTAAGTTGTTTTTGGTGGCTGGTGATAAAAGTTGGCAGTGGGAGGGTGGATACACCTAGGAGCAATAGTAAGAGGTGTATGTATGTGGGTTTGGATAGTTTGGGCATGGTTTGGTTGGGTTTGGTCATGAGTGAGAGATCTGCTTGGGATGGGGTGGGTGTGGTGGATGATGAGAGGTGTTGTTTGTGATTGTAAGGTAGTTAGATGGAAGACTGTGCTTTACAGGATGTGGAATAGTGGAAGACAAGGAAATGGGTAGAGTGGTGGGGCTGATTCAGTGATTGGTGGTTAGCATGAGGGGAGTGGCTAAGTTTAGTTGAAATGTAGCACTAGTGGGGGCAGTGGGAATAGGGGGCAGGGAGGGGAGCAGAGTGAGCCCAAGGATATACTAAGGCTCTGCATGCAAGGCAGTTATCACCACCTTAGCAACGTGTCTGATACCAAGACAAAACTCTCGATTGTTCAGACTTTCGCAGAATGTCCAGATTTTTGCTCATACTTTCAGTCTGTTCTTCATAAAATCTGTGGTCTTCTGGCAAGTAACTGAGGATTGTAATCACTAAATAATTACATACATTTGAGTTTCCGACTTCATATCCTTCAGAAAGTGCAGGATAATACAAATCCTTTTATCTTAATAACTTTCTAAGTGTAAGAACAATATTTAAAACCTATCCCTATTTTGTGACCTTTGTCCCCCCATTATTTTAGGCTTTGTCCAGATTTCTTGAACTAAGAGATTGAAAGGTATGTACCAAGAATAGGGACAATGTTTTATGATGGTGTGGTTTTTATTTCTTAGACTGTTGATGTTCTTGGTGAGAAAATGCTGCGGGCATTCAAACTGCATCAAGTATTTGGACAGGTGCATGTCAAAAGGGGCATTCTACTCAATGACTGGTCTAATAAGTGCCACATACAATGTAATGATCACATTTCAGGGCATGAACACCATTCCCTTGCTAATAAGCTGTGCACTGATACAGGACTTTCTTATATTATAGCAATAACCCACGCCTGGGTGTGGGTAATGCTAAATTTACCCACGGTTGGCGTGGTCGCCCTCGGGACCAAACAAAGCCAACCATGGGTAAATTTAGCATTACCCACACCCAGAAGTGGGTTATTGCTATTATACCATGACATTATTTAAGAAAAGAAACTGTTACTTTTCTTAAATAATGGCATAGTATAATGCCTGTTTACTGCCCTTCCGCAGATGTCTGGCATCCGCGGCAGTTCTGATGTACTGCGCGCCTGCGCAGTACATCAGAGTTGTAAGCAACGGAGAAAGCAAGATATCCATTGCTTTTTTTTTAGTGTCTCGCTATGTTAAATGAGTTTAGGTATGTTAAACTCATTTAACATAGCGAGACACTAAAAAAAAGCAACGGAGATCTTGCTTTCTCCGCTAACAAAACTGTCTCGCTATGTTAAATGGGTTTAACATAGCGAGACAGCTAAAATAAGCAACGGAGATCTCCGTTGCTTATTTTAAAGCTGTCTCGCTATGTTAAACCCATTTAACATAGCGAGACAGTGTTTTAAAAAAACGAGTTACACTAATGGAAAAAAGTCCAGGCGACCGGACCTTTTTCCATTAGTATAACTCGATTTACAACGGGCACGCTGGCCAATCAGCGTGCACGTTTTGGGGGGGGTCATGGTATAATATTGTATAAATGGTGATAGAAGGACAGCTCATTGCCTATATAGGTTCCTAACTCCTGAATTGATTTTTTCTTGTGTGTATGTCATACCTTGATTTTCTCCATTTCAGCCTCTTGCCCCTTTTTACTTCCTGTTTTCCTTTTCTGTCTTTGTTTGTATAATGTCTTTTTTTGGCCAGTATTTGTGTGATGTGGCACATAATGCAATTATGAGAACAGAGGAAATGAATGGAAGTTTTGGCTGTGCTTATGTCATTTGTGCAAAGTGTGACAGTGTGCAAACTGGATAACTAGACCACCTAGGAAGCAGACTGGATCCAGACAGCCAAAAATAGAAACTAGATATATTCAATTAATGCCACTGATGTCATGTAATTAGTCCTGAGGCAGCAGGTGTTAAGTGTAGAGCTGGATACAGATGGTCCTAGATTCTAGTACAGGGTGCGAAACCTTTGTATTATTGTTGTGACATTGCAATTTATAGCAATGAATTGCCATAAAAACAAGTGTTTTTTCAAATGTTTTCTGGCAACAGGTATAAGTGTAGGACTGGCATACACATGGTCCTAGGTTCGAATACAGCATAGTACATAAAGTTTTACTTTTGACCTGATTCCCATTATGTGTTATCACATTATTATCAAATGTATGACTGTGGGTATACTGTGTGCTATATCCCTGTAAGTATATTTCAGCTATCTGGACTGTCATGGCCTTCACATTTGCCTAACACACAAACACAGCTGCCTGTGTAATTTCTCACCTCTTGCCACTGTTTCACACCACTTACCTTTGCTCAAATGCAGGCCTCTGGAGTGTACACTGCTGAGCCCCATGGTAAGCAGTGCACAACATTTTCAAACAGTGTGCACACTCCCAGTAAATACAATAACTGGAATTGGAGGGGAAACCATCAATCTTCGTTGCCCCTGATCTGTGGTAGACATTACAGGCATTCATGCAGAGGGTGTGAGACTTAGGGCTCAGAGATGGGGTGTCCAGGAGTCCAAGATTTTTATTGGACTCCTAGTGAAACACCACAGTGCCAGGCTGCTTCATGGGTACTATTCTGGCTCCCAGTATAAGTCAGAAGCTTGGGATAGTTTGGCCCATGCTGTATCCAGTGCCACTGGTATCCTGCAGACTGCTGACCAATGTCGGCATTACTTTTGTGACCTATGTCACAGGAAGAGGGATACCCTTGATTCTTGGATTGAGGAATATAGGACTGTGGACATCGCACAAATGTGTAAGTGTCAACTACAGAGAGTATTTGTAAGACTTAAAAGCTGAATATAGGCAAGACTGGTATTCATAATGGTGTTCTGCTCTGTTCTGTTTTTTTTCCACAGCTGCCATGAAAAGAGAAGTCAGTGTTAGGACCCATGATGTTAGCTTGGTGAGGATGAGGGAGACATGCGGTATGTATGCAGCAGAAGAGTTGTGTTATTGTAGCATTAGCAGTTAAAGAAAACGTTTTTGGTATTTTACAGAGTTTTGTCAAGTTGAGCATGCATATCACAACTGTAAAACAAGTATGCATGCATTACTCTGCAGCACAAACCAAGAGTGCAATATTAGACTTTAGTCAGAAGTTGTTAGTTCAAATACCACACTTCCCAAATATACAATACTGTTAATTCTTCAATTATGTGTAACTTAAAGGTTTAAAGTAAAAGTTCTATACCAGTGAAACACATGCCCTGCTGTAAACTGTAATCTGTATAACTGGAACACGCATATGTGCAATATATGCACATGTAAAGGAGTACTTGATGCAATCTGTAGCGTAGTATGCATATGTTAGGAGCAGGCAGTTTTAAAAGTAAAAGTTATCTTTTAGAGGGTGATAGTCTTAACAGTAAATGTTAAGATTAGAGTAAAATAATTGTATTAATACATTGTATGTCACGTATGAAGGTACTTATCTTATCTCTTTTTTTTCTCACTACAACCCTTTTCTTTCTTTATTTTATTTTTTATTTTTTAATTTTTTGTTTTATTTTATTACATGTCATCAAAATGTGTCCTTGTCATCCATGTGTACCACATTACGAAATGCTCCGCAGGACAGTGGGTTAGGCCTGTCCCACAGGATCTGCCTGCTCCCACCCCACTGGCTATGGCAGTGTTGCCCAGCACATCTGAGAGCCATCCTGGCAGCACAAGCTCTACTGCTCCTGTGCTATCTGCCCCCACAGATAGTCTTGTTCTGGAGGATAGACCACTGGTTCCCTCCTGGAGCAGTGGCAGAAGTGGTGAGTTTATCACCCACACCAAGTTCCCATGGTTGATACATAGGGCCGTATGCTGCATTGTTGGTGGATGACTATACTGGCTAGAGAAGCTGCTCTCCCTCATTTTACCTAGTACTAGGAGGAGGAGAAGGAGACCTCAAGTACTCCAGCCAGTAGCAGAGTGAGGTGACAGTGATGACAGTCCTGTGGGTGAGGTCTCTATTCTCACTCTCACCAGCTTGACGACCATGGGTCCTAGATGTCCCTACCCTCACCCCATCCATGGTGTCCACTGACCTCTTGTGTCCATCACAATCCCTGTCTCTTGTCTTGTTTGTCTTGTCTGTCTGCAATTTCTACCTTCTCCAATATTCCTCTCTCTGTCAAAACAAAAAAAAGTGCACCTGTCACACAAAAAAAAAAATTGTCCCATACATAACTCTCCATTTCAACCACATGTCTTCTTGACACACTTGATTTGGTCTAATTGGCTATGCAACATGATTATGTTATTGTCACCCCTTTCTTTGGAGGTGACATTCCAAACTCAGCTAGCATTCTGCATATATTATCAGTTTTTACTGTTGATGAAATGTATAGCTGTGGTTCTTTCCTGCCTCCGTCCTGCACATTTCTATACCACTTTCCATTTGCTCTTCCCTCTGCTTGCTCCCCATTTTGTCACTGTCCTTTCTTCCCCATTTCTTTTCTTTAATGCATTATTGTACGATGGTGCTCATCACACAACAACACTCAGCAATGGTAATATGAAAGTAGTTAAAAGTATTAGATGCAGTTGTATCGAACCCAGTACCAGCTGGCCCCAAAAAGGAATGTATCACTGCATTAACTGCATTAACACATGCTGCCACAGAGTCATTTAAGTAGCAAGTGTATTCCAGAGACTAAATGCTAACTGTCAGACTTTAGCAATGTGACTCAAATGGCTCTCACATGCGTATGCACTTTACTATGGAAATGTATATCTAATGCTGTATTACTGCTGTTTACTGCCCATTTCCTTTCTATGACATGAAATTACATGTAGAAACAATTACAAACTGAGGGATCTATCTGTATGTCTCGTATTTGAAATGCATCCATGTGTTGGCCCCCTCCAAGCACTACAACCCCGGGGTCTCAGTGCGTTTTCCACACATATATCAACCACATTACAAAATGTAATAAATAAAATATAAAATGTTGTGTGCTATGCAATGCACATCAGTCTGGTAACATACAGAACTACAACTATTGATCCATATGCCTAAAAAGCCTTATCTTCAAGGCTAGTGCAGGAATCAGCATGGACCATATTCACAGGGACATAGGTGACCTTCAACACACTTGACCCTATCCATTTTGGATTTGTCAAGGGTAGCTCTTGCTTACTGACCTTTGTGGACTTGGATACTGACCCCAAAGACCTGGATGAGGGATAACAGGGCATACTGCCAATGGTGAGTTATCCAAGGCCTTTGACACTATCCCCATTAAAGTCTCATAGTGAAGATCTCCCATCTGGGAATTAGGCAATACAGTACTAGATGGCTAGCCAACTGGCTCAATGATAGAACATGTACTCTCAAAATTAGGGACTGCACTTCCACCACTAGCCCACTCACCAGTGAAATACCACAAGGATCTGTGCTGGGCCCTCAACTGTTTGGAAATGCTTCCCAACAGTAGATGGCCTATGGTTTACCAAATTTGCAGATGACTAGTAACTGGACACATTCATATGGAATTTCTCAATAAAGGTAACAGATTACAGTAGGGGCTGACACAGACTGATGAGTGGTGACAAAGTCATGGACTGAACTTTAAGCATACAATGACTCGTTGTCACCTTTTGTCAGTGAAGTACCCCTGCTAATTATGATATACATAGCACCCCTTAAGCTCAAACACAGTGTTGTGAGACTTGGGAACACATGTTTATAGCAATCTACACTTTCATCACTACGTGCCCATAGTGGTGAAACACACAATCTGTATTGCGCACATTATACATATGGACATCACATCCAAGACCAGAGTAGTCATACCGCTGCTGTACTCTACCCTTATCACACCAGTAATGGAATACAATGGTCACATCGGTCTGGACTTCACCAGACACCTGCAGCAATAGGAGAGAACATATGGTTGTATCTGGGAGGATCCCAGGCCTCCAAACATGACATATATGGAAAGACTGACAATACCTGTCACTGCATTTGGTATCATGCAGGCTGCTGATAGGTGACTTATGGCTGCCCTGCAGAGCAGTCTCAGACCTTGCCCTTTTGGAAATGATGGACATTTGCAGCTCAAATGGGACAACAATAATTTGCCCCAAGTTTCTCAACCTAGCATGTGACATAAACAGAACATGATGGGAAAACAGATATTTCCCACAACTATTCACACTCTTCTATAATAGGGTCCTACTGCATGTGAAACAATGCTCTTCAATGACCCTGTTCAAGTGCAACCTTGACAAATGGCTGGGTGATTGTAAAGTCACTTCTGGGCTGGTACCTATGTCCTTCATGGAAAGGGCCACTTGGTCCTACTCACAAATGTGCTCTGCTAAAAATGACCATCCAGCTATCCTCAATAAGGGTACTTGCGTTTCTACACATATAGGCTTCTAAATACACTGGTGCTATTAGGCTAGTAGCCTCATGAAGTTATGTGCCTATGCAGGCCTCTCAATCTCTTGTCTCCCATATAGATGTCATCTACTATACGTTCACCTTTACTCCTGTATAAATTAGGCTTGTGCCGTGGCACTTGAATTAAATATTGTGTTCTGTAGTCCCTGTGCTTAGATAGGTAGGGGTTCTGTTCTCATTTAAGTCAACAGGGTGTGTGTTTGTGTGTGAGCTGCTGCTTAACATTAGAAAGAACATTTTACACCAGCATGTGGGGCACTGTTATCTTCTCTTCAACAGACACTGCTGATGTCATCAACTATAAAATGTTGTCTGACACACTCCAAGTCAGATTTGAGCTGTGGCACTTGTGTAAAGTGCTGTGTTCTGTAGTTTGCATATTTAGATAGGTGGAGGTTCTATTCACATTGCATTCTACTGGATGTGTATGTGAGCTGTTGCTTGACATTACAGAGAGAATTTTACACCAGCATGTGGGACACTGTTATGTTCTTCTCACCAGACAGTGCTGATATCATCAGCTATATCACATTTTTGGATATATAGTACTCTCACCAAGGCAGGGTCAGAGACTGGCTTGTGGGCCAGCCAGAAGTCACTTCATCTTATACAATAAAGTTTACTGTGGCATGGCTTTTAATCTATCCACATACATCATGGCATGGTGTGTAGACCCTGTGTTATCTTGCTGAGAAAGCACTATGGTCTCTACAGTTGCTACATGTGTCTGGTGAGATGCATGTAAAAAAGAGGATTATCCTCTATTAGTGCTGTAATGAGGATTGGCTACAGTACTGTCATATAATCTTAAGATCGAAGTATGATGGCATAACATGATGTGTACAACACAGGCGTTTGATAGCAGCATGGACACTTGGTGATCAAAGCTCAGATTGCTATCTAAATATTTTCCCAGTGCTTACATCACTGAGTTTCTGCAAAGCAAAACTTTTGTTAATGCTGTGAGTAACATGGAACTCCACTTTTCACATAGACAACATTACAAACACACATTTCTGCATTTATTTGTACATCATGTACCTTGGTCACCATTCAGTTATTTGTGTTAGCTCCTCCTGTACTATGTTATCACCACTGGTGGACTCAATGATTCAACACAATATGCAAGAATCCGAAAAATTGTTAAGCCAAAGGATATATATTATAGCTGGACTGTCAAGAAATACACTTCAAACAGTGAAAGGCCAAGCACATCCTTGGAGTTCGCCAGTGGTGACAGCTCTACAGATACAGGTTGATTCACCAACTTTTACATGATGTGTTATGTCAGTGAGACAGTTCTTTACCCATTGACTGGCATGAGGTTTAATCCCAAACTTGCGGAATTTATCAATAATACCTGTGCGTGATTGTGTCAGAACCCTAGGTCAGATCACAATAGTTAGTATGTACTGTCTGACATTCATCCAGGCCTGTCAAACAGAATCAATGTGCTGTGACAACATCACAGATCACCTATGGCTACCCAGCACACACACCATCCTGATATGGTTGTATACACAATTCAACACACCCTTCACATGGCCTATGTTTTCATACAAGGGTGTACATCAACATGCATCTATCTGAGTTGCGGGGACAGCACCTGGCATATGCATGTATAGAGACATGCTGACTCTCCTTGACTGTGAGGGAGACCAACATGTCATCAGGGATCTCTTCTAAATGTCCAGTAGTAATATTTCAGGTGTGTGCAACAGACCTGTGTGAGTTGCTACTACTACATCAGTTTCTTTACATCTGATTTGTGGTCTGGCCTAACCAGGGAGGGCATCATGCATGGGAAAGAACAGTGGCAGCTCCATGTTAGTCAGTACCATGTCCAGAACATTAGATCCCCTGGTGGTGCTGCAGACTATCTGTTCCAGGACATTTGTGTTAATAAAGTCCAGGAACCACTGGGTGGGCAGGTTTTTGCTCATGTATTTCTTCCAGTCTATGGAAGGATAGTTGAAAACTCCCATGTCTAGGGTGTTGGGCTATATGGCGATGGATTCCAGTAAATCGAGGTAGGCAGAGTGCTTATCCTGGCTCATGGTGGGGGATCCATAGCTAGCAATGATGTGTTATGGGACTTTCCCAACAATTATTTGGACATGGAGTAGTTTAAGAGATTCTAGAGAGTCATGCTGTTTGACCAGTCTCAGAGTGTATTTAGTTTTAATGAAGATGGATACACCTCCACCTTTTGTTCCTTCATGCTCATTTTGAGGCCTGAACATGTGGAAAGCATTGTAGCCGTGCACTGTCTGCATGGTCTTAGTAGATGTGAACCATGCCTCAGTAACTGCACAGACATCTATAGCCTCCAAGTTGAGGAGTGCTTCCAGGGAGTGCATGTGTGTGTGGGGGAGAGACATGTGACTTTTGGTGGTGCACTCACCTTGGAGGAAAGGTTGTTGTTGTTTCACCCCCTCTGGAAACCTGGTGCTATAAGGAGTGGTGTCAGTCTCTTCCCCAAGAATTGCCCCTAGTTTGGGTGGGATCTGGTTGGGTTCACCCAAGCCAGTACTATAGCTTTTGTAGATGTGTGTTACGGAGCAAGGACACCTCTGTATCAGGTGGCCAGACAATTCCTCACTGGTGATGCAGAAACCAGCTTCACCAACAGATGTGGGATTAGACCTCATAACTAAAAATATCCTTATGGCTATCAGGATGATGAGTACACAATTGAATGCCACCTTACGGGGAATGAAAAGTCTGGGAACAGCTTACCCCCCTGTAAAGAATGAATTGGCCAAAAGACTACAGGGAGCTGATGGGTGGCAAGGTAGCAGGGCATAATATATATATATATATATATATATATATATATATATATATATATATATAGTTATAGATATATAATTTGAAATAGTGAAGACTCTGTTGGTAAAAAGAACAAAACAACAACAAAAAAAACAACTAGCATTTGTATGAGCATTCTTTCAAAAACAGTTTTTACTGGGAGCTATTTCTATGGGATAAGATTGCAGTAAGGTAAGTGAATTTGCACTTCCACCACTGTTGAGCTACCTCTAAGTTAGTATATATAATTAGCAGCGGTGGGGGGGATGGGGGACTTGTCCCATTCCAAAAAAAATCATTTTAGTCCATATTTTTTAATTTGCTCTAAAGCATTGCTTTTTTAATGCTTGTTCTTATAAATGTTAGATATTTCATGAGACAGTCAAATACATATATATATATATATATATATATATATATATATATATATATATATATATACATATATTATAGATATATACAAATATATATGGATAGATGGATATTGACATAGATAGATATCTGAACATACATTTTTGTGAAGTGTTCTCATGTCATGTACAGTGCTCCAAATTTCTTGCCACCCTGAGCATCAGGGGTACTCATATATTCTTACTGCAACATATGTACTACTTACTTTGGTGCTTTCTCTATAATGCTACCTGTTCTGATAAAAGGAACCTTTTTTCCTACTTAAACTGTCTCTTGCCGCATAGACAATGATGCCATGCTTGAGCAAGGACATTTTCATGTTCAGTGGTACCTAGTAGACCAGAAAAGAATAAAGGTTTATATTCATGGAATTTATGCATTTCCATCCAACACTTGAACCATTTTTGAGAGAAAAACATGCAGACCATCTTCTGTTTTTCCTTTTCTGTCTTTCCACACTGCTTCCGACTGGCTGTACCTGTGCTACATGTCCAATCCCCAACCCAGATCAGCAGTTGTCTGATCAGATGACAAACTTCTGTTCCATGAAATATCTGTTATGACACTATACTACATTATATACAAAGCAAAATGTGTGCTGTTGTTCTAGAATGTACATAACATATATCCTCAATCAAGCTAGTATTCTGCGCTTCTCTTATTTCGTTGCATTGTTTAATTAATCTTTAACTGAAAACAAGTCTTAATGCAATCAGATATTCATTCTTTTCATCAGATAAAAGGTATACGGGATTTAAATGCTTATTTTAAATAAGAAAGACATTGGAAATACCATTCTACAAGATAAGGCGTATGTTATGATAAGGGTTGTTCCAGTCAATGTCTTGAGTAGGGAGTTATTATAACAGAGCTGCAAGGAAAATATTGCTGAAAAGCATTTATTTTTTTGAATGAAAGTTTTCCCAGATGTTTACATTTTTTCAGCAGGGGTTTATTTTCTTAAAGATAATTTTCATAAATCTGTTGGCTTTCTGTAATTATATTTACACAACTGTGACAAAGCAAGGAGATATCTATAGCTGGAATTTCTTCTGTTAATGAAATGGAACCACTATTTATCTAAGATAAAATATCAAAGGCAACCAAGAACCGTTTTACAAGACTCAAATGAAATAAAGACTGTGATATTATGGGGGCCACGTGAAGCTGTCTGAAAAGTTTGGTATTCCATATGAAGTTAAGGATCCTGACTATAATAGTGCAGATTATAATGATGCATTTGTAACCATGTATAAATTAATCTGACATATATGCCATAGAGCTTGGCAGGATTTAATGTGACCTGAATTATAATAACAAATATATTGTTAAAAGAGCATAGAATTATATGTTCCCCAAGAAACTGAATGCAGAATTTCATGAATAAACAGGAAGCCAGCTGAAGTATTTCTGTTGCTGTATTATGACTATACATTTATACATGGCAGCATGTAATGCCAAGTGATGAATGGTATGATATCATGTACAGGAATATCTTACTCCCATACTGAATACTTTCCACAGTTATTTGAGGACACATCAATCCATGTAGGTGATTACACAAGGCTGGGCATTGCAGAATATATAATGGTACAAGGGTTTCATAACATGGATCCCTAAAGTCACCAGCTCCTTGGGCCACATGAATCTGTATTCAGGTCTACATAGAACTACAGATTGATAAAACTGCATGTAGAAAGTAAGGCTACATGCAAATAATCCATCAGAATGACTAAGAAAATGAAATAAAAAAGCAGATAGATATTATGGAAGGAAAAGAGCTCCTAGCCAGTAAACCTAAGCAATTAGTTAGGTACTTTCTGTTTCTTCTCTGTAAGGCATTTCAAAGTGAGAGTCCTCCCAAATCTAGCCAATACTTACAAATACAAACCTTTTAAATCTAAGAATTTCCAAACAATTATAAATAAACATCCAAACCAAAAGAGACAAAGATCACACAGATCAACCATTCAGTAAAAACTACAAGAAATACCTACCCAAGCTAGAGTCTTCATTGTGTTATATCTTAAACCTCCTGTAGAGAAGGCTTATAGGATATATGTAAATATCCCCTGTAGTTACATATCAGTGTTTTAGTTGCTTGGCTTCTGAATGCCCAGGACCATAGCTCTCAACCTTCTGTCTCCAAAAATGAGGAACACTACCTCTCATAATGTGGAACAAGTAGGCAAAATATGGCACACTTGCTAACAGCTTCAACTAGGAAACTCATAGGATGGTTAAAATGTGCTATTTTTTATTTCAAATGTTATTTTAATGAATTAATATGATTCCTTTCTATTTATCATGGATATGTGTTAAAAAAGTTCCTAACAGTGAATGTGTGATAGACCTTTTTTTAATGTGAAACTTCAAGGAACATGAACTTTTTAAGACCGCAAATGAGGAACATTCCACATAATGAAGTACACTTGAGAGGAATGTCCATGACTTTTTACTTTTTAACTCTTTATGGGTACTTTCAAGTCAATAAAGACAAACCTCACTAGCTGTAGACATGCACATTTCAGTGTTTTTTACCTCATCAGTACAACATAAGTAGAATATTTGGCTATACTTTAGAAACTCAGAGCTGAAGATATCCATAAACATTGGGGTTTCTGCAAAATATCCAAAACAGCATCCATATCAAAGGCTAAAAAAGTCACAGAGGCAAATAATTAAGTAAAAACTGCAAGAAAGCAAATAACATGCAATTTCTTAACATATGTTTACTTAATTCCAAATAGACTGCCGTCTACAAGACACTGAAATTCATCTTTCCCGTGTGATGCATAATCAAGGTTTAAAGTATACTAAATCACAATGTAATGTGCATTTAATGAAAGGAAGTCCCACCATACTTCTCACACTAAGAAGTGAAATAAAAAAAAGATAACACGTAAAGCATGTTTTTCAGGAGGACAAGCACCCTGCACCCCCACACCTCTTGCAACTTAAATATACTTACTCCTGGATCACTCTACAGTGAAGAGAATGGAAATACACACTGGTATAAAGTGCAGAACAGGAACGTTACCATTGTCTTTACTGTAGACCGATCTCGGAGTTAGTATATTTAAGTTGCAGGGGGTGTGGGGTGCTGCAAAAACATGGTTTTGCATGTTCTCTCCCTTTTTTTTTTGATCAGTACTTAGTTTCGAGATTTCACAATCTCGAGATTCTGGCCTCGAGTTTATGAATCTCAAGACTGTGATATTTCAAAATTACGTAGTGGACCCACCTGTAAATATATATATATATATATATATATATATATATATATATATATATATATATATATAAATATATGGATCCAGGATGTTTGCTGGACTGAGCAAATGTCCGAATTCATAAAACCCGAACACACTTTAATGAAAGCGCTTTTATTGAAAAATTGCTTTCGTTAAAGCGTGTGACCAAATAAAAAAAAAAAAAAAAACACTACATTTACATTTTAGCAGGGGGATTTTGCCCCCCCCTGTGCCCCCCACACCCTCCCCCACTTTAATATTCTCCCTCCGAGACCACACTACAGCAGGGAAAAGGGAAATCTCCCTTATCTGCACTGTCGTACAGCCTCGGCAACAAAGTGCTTCTTCGGCGAAAAGCTCTTTCGCGTAAGTATGTCCAGCCATTTGGATTTCGGTCGTTTGCTCAGTCGAGCAAACATCCTAGATCTCTCTTTCTCTCTCTCTCTCTCTCTCTATATATATATCTATATATATATCTATCTATATATATATATATATATATATATATATATATATATATATAAAATTTAATCTATAGTTGTGGTTGTTTTGGGATGATTTGGAAGTGGTCATTTTTAAAGGTTAAAATGCATGTATAGGAGTTTTTTTTATTTCTGGTGGAGGCAATTTTCATGGATAAATGTACTGTACTTGATATGTTTCTAATGTTATTGTGGCTGTTTTAAGGTACTTTGCATTTACACATGGAAATGTTTTGGGGCAGTTTGCACTTTTTGGGCAGAAATGTGTATAATTTATTTTTTAATGCTGTCTTGAAGTTAAGATGTACTGCTATGGGTATCTTTTATATGTTGTTTAGTGATGATTTGAAAGAACTACTTTTAAAAGTGAAAACCCGTGTGTGTATAACTTTATTTTTGAGGGGAAATGTTCATAGGTAAATGTAGTGCATTTGGTACTCAAGTAGGTACACGTTCTCAAGGCTGTTTTAAGATAGTTTGCTTTTATAAGTGGAAATGTGTGTACAGAAGAGAGTCAATTATCTGAACTAATTGGGACCGAGGGTAGTTTGGATAATCAAACTGTTCGTATAATCAAACATATAAAACGGACCAAAAATATGAGGCAAAAATCTGGACATTCTGCGAAAATCAGGAGAGATGAGAGGAATGTAAGAGCTGAAATGGAGCACTGCATAATTCATTGCATTCCCTGATTAATTGTGCTGTTTGTAGTGAGGAATAGCAAAAACATCCAATTATGGAATGATGTCTTTAAGAGTTTTTAAATGCAAAAACATTGTGTAGAAAAAATCAAGAACACAAGACAGTTCTGACAGTTTATATCAGGTTAAGAGTCTTACTGCTGTTTCTTTTTTGATTTTCAAGTTGACAGACTGCAAGGGTGGGTGGAGTTATTAGTGTGTGTGTGTGTGTGTGTGTGTGTGTGTGTGTGTGTGTGTGTGTGTGTGTGTGTGTGTGTGTGTGTGTGCGTGTGTATGTCTTTCAGGTTTGGGACATTGCTCTCCAAATCTCTTCTCTAAAATCAGGTACAATGCTAAAAGTAATTGAGAACAAAGGTCACAGATTAGGAGCCTTTCTGAAGTAGTGCCAGTATTCCCTTAGAAAGTTAACTGTATAGGAACACTTGCATTTATAAACATTTTCAGTCTTAACAATAATGCCTGGAATTATGTAATAACTTTAAATCCCTACTATTTTGCCACCAAATCACACCTTTTTTGAGGTCACAACAATATTTACTGGCATAATAAGGAATGTCCCTAAAAATCAGTAACACTTGAGAGATATGATTGTGTCTATCTGTATATGCCTTTCATTCTATTTGCATAATTATGCTGAGTGAATCAAATATTTCACAAGCATAACGTAAGTGCATGGTGCATTTAATAATCAACATGGTAAAATACCCGATCTGTGTAATATATCATAAGTTGGACAAAGATGAACCAGGGCACTTATCCCGAACATATTCAGATGATAACCAGTTAAATGCAGGAATAAAAATGGGAGACAAGGTTGCAATGTCTGCTAAGTCATTATGAGTGTTTCCCCATTTGCTGCCAAACTGCAATGTTTTGTTTGTTTTTTTTTTTTTTCAGGATGCAGTATGTATATCTGAAACACCCAACCCATATGATTAACACTGGACTAATTAAGGTTAGTCTATTATGTACATGCGACAGCAAGGTGGTAACTACACTAGGCTTATAGGAATAAATAAATTTTAAAGTACTACAAAGGCTGCGTTTGGATAATTGATGTTTCGGATAATTGATATTCGGATAATCGATGCTCTACAGTATTTTATTTTTAATGCTGTCTTTAATAAGTTTAAAATGTACTGCTTTCAGTATAGTGCGACTATGGCTATTCTGCTGTTGGGCCTGATTTTTATTGCATCATTGTGCTGGATAAATTAATGCTATAGGTTTATTGCTATCAGAATAGTCATGGTTAGTGAATATGTAGAATTTTAAGAGGTTTTCTTTTTGCTTTTTTAAATAAACATAATTGTTTAATATGAGTACTGTATTTTCTGCAAAGTTTAATTACTGATGCAACTGAATAATATGTGTGTTTGCAGTAATGTTTCATTTTTACTGTTAAAGCTGCATATTTTAAATGGTTTGTGAGATTTCAGTATGCTATAATAACTTCATACTGTTGTACCCATAACTACATCTCCCTCACCACTCCTGTGGTAATGTAATGGAAAAGAGTGTGGCCAGTTTCATATTGACCACACCCCTATGTCCCACTTTGGTCTACTTAAAAGGTGGCAAACCTATGAGAAATATTTGTCATAAGGTTACAAATGTTGTCAATCCAGACATATTTTTTTCCTAAGAATTTTTCCTGCTATCTTATCTTGTTTTTATAATGACAAATGACTTTGACAGCATTCATGTTTTCCTGTTAGATACAGAGCTGGAGCCAGCACTAAGCAAAATAGGCATTCTCCTAGGGCCCCGCGGCTATGGAGGTCCACTCTGGCCAGGAGTCTTCAACATAAAAAAATAAATAAATAAATAATTCTTAACACAGTGGCGATGGTGTCTTCTCCTTTAAGGAGAAGCGTGCATGTGTTGCATACATGCACGCCAACATGGATGTTAATCCATTCAGCACTCATGTGCAGAGTTTAAACAAGTCATTAAATTTATAAAAAGGTAAGTGCATATGTGTGCGTGTGTGTGTGTGTGTGTGTGTGTGTGTGTGTGTGTGTGTGTGTGTGTGTGTGTGTGTGTGTGTATATGCGTATGATTTAAACTACCAGTTCTGATTTTTCAGTATGTGAGAGAAAGTGTGTGCATGCATATGTATGTGTATGTATGTCTGTATGTATGTATGTATGTATGTATGTAATTTAAACTGGCCATTCTGTTTGAATGAGAGATAGTGTGTGTGTGTATTGCAGTATTAGTGTGTGTGTGTGTGTGTGTGTGTGTGTGTGTGTGTGTGTGTGTGTGTGTGTGTGTGTGTGTATTGCTGTGTGAGAGAGCAGGTATATGTCGCTGTATGACAGCAGAGAGAAGGTAGGTCTATGGAGAGATTAGGTGCGTATATGTGTATGTTGCTGAGTGAGAGAAGAGAGGAGGAAGGTCTGTGTGAGAGAGTAGGTGTGTGCATGTGCGTGTTGCTGCTTTTAAGCAAAGAGAAGGTAGATGTGTGTGTCTGTGATAGAGAGACCAGAGAGAAGATAGGTGTGTGTGAGAGAGAGCAGAGAGAAGGTAGGTGTGTGTGTGTGTGTGTGTGTGTGTGTGTGTGTGTGTGTGTGTGTGTGTGTGTGTGTGTATGTGTGTATGTGTGTATATATACGTGTGCGCACACACATATGTGTATGTTTGTGTGAGTGTGAGACCAGAGAGAAGGTAGGTGTGTGTGTGCATGTGTGTTTAATATACCACTGAACTGTGCAGATATAGCATCATAAGTTTGGTCTGTTTCTCATAAAATATTTGATTTTCTGGCAAATCACAGAGGACTGAAGTCTCTAAATAAGGACATATATATGAGTTTCAGACTTCACAGCCTTCAGAAAATGCATGCTAACACAAATCCTGTTATTCTAACAACTTTCTAAGTTAAAAAGAGCAATATTTAAAATCTCTCCCTTATTTTAGGACATTTTACCCCCATTATTTTAGGTTTTGTACAGATTTCTTACACTAAGACATTGAGAGGCATTTACACCCCTCAACTGTCCATATTTTTACAAAATGTCCAGATGTTTGCCTCATATTTTTGGCCTATTCCTCATAAAATGCGTGGTTTTCTGACAAATCACTGAGGACTGAAATAACTAAATAATGTCATACATTTGAGTTTCAAATCACCTTCAGAAAATGCATGCTAAGACAAATGCTGTTATTATAGCAACTTTCTAAGTCTATAAGAACAATATTTATATTCTGTCCCTATTTTGGGTCTTTGTCCTCCTCCTCCTCCCGTTATTTTAGGCTTTGACCGTATTTCTTGTGCTATGATGTTGAGAGGTATGGAGGTATGCCCTAGTTAGGGGGTAGTAGTTTAGTCTGTTAACTTGATCAGGCTTGACCCTTTAACTTAGTTATAGGAGGCAGAGTCTGAATCCTCTCTACACCATCTACCAGACTGCGGAAGGAATTGTGAGTTTGAGTTTCAGTACATTTTTAGAGAATTATGAGTTTCAGTGCATTTTCAAGGGATTATGAGTTCAAGTGCAATTCATGGAATTGTGAGTTTTAAGTGAAGAGAGGTTTACCGTTGCTCATGCTAAGTCTGTTTTCAATGTGCAACTAATGGTTTTGTTTATTAAATGACAATCACTGTTTGTACTGTAGAATTTGAAAGCAGTATTAGTAGCATAATAGCCTTTGGTGCAGAACAGTGTAGATTCTACTGCCACACTGCATATATGGAGTGCTGATATTGCAGTACCCTTTTGATTGTGGATTATTTGATGCATTTTAAAGGGGTAAGGGGGTTCTGCACTCCTGAATGTGTCTTCCTTTGTATGAGATAGCTAGTAACTATGAACTTTTGTTGGTTTGTCAATCATTCCCTACTGGAATATTACCAGCTTACCATTTTTTTTATGTAACATAGGTAATTAATTCTTCAGGGCAGCAGGTATTGAATTTGTAGATAAAACACTGAAATGTAAAGTTATTTGGCAGTAGCAACCTTTTCATTAGTTTCAGATCTCTTTAATGTGTTTTACTTCTGCAGGGATTGTACTTATTGACTGATGCTGGTGAATTGTAATGATAGAAGTTTGAGTAGCCTTTTCATGATTAAAATATTCTGAAAAGGGCAGGTTGTCATTATTGGGTCATACATTTTGTTTCATTGCTTACTGGAAAAATGTTCAAAACTACAAATTTAAAACACACTCTAACAAGTGGTGCTGTATTATACAAGGAATATAATTCATACTATCAGGAAGGTGAATCAAAGAATGTATACATATATGCATGGTGCTAAAAACGTGTGCAAGAGCCTAAGGTTTGAAAATAGCCCAAAGGTAAAATTAATTCTTCACTGGCCAGATCCATTCTATTTGAATGTGGGTTTTAATGCCATTTCAATGATTGTGAGTTTCAATGGCAGATAATTTTACTGCTCATGCTGAGTATATTTTCATTCTGAGACTGTATTATTTGTTTAGCAAATGGCTATTAGTGTTTATGCTATTTTATTTCAATAGCCTGCCTTAGGCATAGGCCAACTAGGTGGCCACCTAGGGCATCAATCTAGCAGGGGTGCTTTTCCAGTAATCTGGATGGTGTAGGTAAATCAGGATGGGGGCACCGGGTAGTATAGAAGGGGCTCCGTGGAGCCCTTTTGCCTAGGGCACCCACTGACCAAAGGCCAACCCTATTGTAGAAGAAAATAAGAAAACATCAAAATCCAAGACAAGACAAACCACAAATCAACATACTGGAAGGAAAAGCACAAGACCCAGTAGAGTAGCAATAAAATAGCATTTTTACTCAACTATTTAGCACTTTCATCCTAGGTAGTATGGACTTCATCAGAATACAGAATACAGATGACATAATGCAGTTGGTTTAAATACACTGCGAACCTCTGCCATTTTTTAATAGCTCAGTTAACAAAAATGATTTGAAAACACATGCATCAAAAATGCAACTTGTTCTGAAAAACGTTTGTAAATTACATCTTAAAAATGTCAAGTGAAATAACAAATATACTAGATTACTAATGAACAATATGTTAAGAAAACACAGTTGTAAAACTTAGCTATAAATAAGTAAGTAAGTAAATAAATAAATAAATAAACTTACTAATGGCAGCTTATGACTTGAAATATATAAAACTCAAAAAATCACCAAAAAAAAAGATACCACTGGAAAAAATATAAAAACAACTTTAATTACCAAAGGTTTAGCGCTTCCGACCTTTCAAGAAGAAGAAGGCCTTTTTCACAACAAATAATTACATCCAAATAAAGTTGTTTTTACATTTTTTTAAGTTTTTTTTCTAGTGGTATCTCTTTTTTTGTGATTTTTGAGTTTTATTTTTTTCTGTTTCACCTATCAGAGGCTGATTTTGAAGTAGTTTTAGACTTAAAAATACATGAATAAACATTTCTGTTGCTGTATAATATACAAACTATATGTGCGTATAACAAAATAATGTGGACATAGAGATTACAGAAAAAAAGCAGCTTTTAAATTTAATAAGCTGCTGATAGATATGTTTCATTGAGACCTGGACTTGTATTGTCATTCATTTTTAGCTACCATTTAAGTTCTTGAAATTCTAAAAAATCTTCCTTTGTTCCACCTCTCTTTCCTAAGTCTACATGATCTATCACTGTAAACTTGAATAAGTGGGTGTGATTGTCTTTGAGATCCTTATACAAAGCATTAAATTTATCTTCCTTTTACTCCATATAAATGTTGGTAAATTCAGATTGTAAAGCCCTTAACAGTTTTTCCTATATAAAATGCATTCCAAGTCTAGCATAGGGCTAAATATATCACACCCTTGCTCTCAGTGATATTTATGGTTAATGATTATTGCCCCATAATTAGCCAAGGTAACTTCAGAACCTTCCAATATATATTTACATAATTACAAGTACTTGATTACTCTGAAGTCTCAACTGAGCTTGTATAGAGTACATAGTTCTTTTTTTCAGATTGTTTAAGATTTCCAGCCAGCAGCTTTTTTGCTCACAATATCATTTTTTCCTGTAGTCTATTGTTTTTCCTAATGGGAAGGAGACAACTTATCCCATAAGGCTGGAATACTATTGTTCCTCACTATAAGGCTCTGTGAGTGCGAGTTTATATAATATAAGTATAGTAGTTCACTGGGAAGATTAGAAAGCATCCCCTGCAAAGGAAAGGAAAGGGAAGGACATTCCTTTGTTAAAGACAGAAGCAGGATTAAGTAATGAAGAAAGGCTACAAATGTAGTTAGGAAAGTATACATTTAGAGAAAGAACAAACACAAATAATAAAGACATGGAAAAGGAGTTAAAGGTGTGCAGAGAAAAGAAGGAAGGTTAAGTCATAGTCACTCACCATAAAGGGAAAGAAGTATATTAAATTCGAAAAGGCTGACATTGTCAGTGAATTCATTGCCTCATTCATCATGAGACACAAAATGAGAGACAGTTATATAATATTACACCATGGGAAGCCACAGAAATGAAATGAATGGACTTATCGGAGGACTGAGATCAAGGTACTGTCAATACACATGTCAAGAGGCTATGGACCCCAGTATGTGTGTTTATAAGTCCACTGATGGCGTTCTTCTGTAAGGCAATCAGTCTCAGATAGACACAAGAAAACTAGAAAGAGGGCACTGTGGTTCCACTCTATATGTAAGGATCTAAAACTAGCCTGGTATTGATGACCCAGAAGCTTAACATCTTTGGTAAGGAATGTCATGGAGAAAGCACTGTGGGAAATGTTAACTGCTTTCCTAGAGAAAAACAGTCTAAAAAAATGGTTTGTGGCAAAAAGGCCATTTCAGTCCAACCAGTTCCAGCTTTAAAACTCAGTTGCACTGAACGTTGACAAAAAAACCCCAGTGGGTGCTGTGTCACTAAATTTCATAAGTTTTTGACATTGTTCAGCCCTGGTGGATGATATGCAAAATGAAGACAAAGAGGAACTGAACCCAATGGTACAATGGCAGCTATGTGGCAGGAAGTAAATGATAGTAAGCAGGGAAATCCTATCAAAGAACATCAGAAAGGTCACTGAGAGCAGGACTGAACCATAAGAGAATAAATTCTAAGATAACAGGAATAATGAAGGATGTGAGAGTAATCCTTCAAAAGGACCTGGTGAAAATGTTATTTTGTAGAGTTTTTTTTTTTTTTTAGTCACCTTTGATGAATTATCACTTGCGACATAGTAATCATACTGTATTAACAAGTTAACATTTAAAACATTATACTTCACATGTATTGCTATATATCATAAAACCTAAGCAACATTACATAAATTATATGATTCATGCCTTTTTTTTTGTAAAACAAGAAACATCTTTATTAAAGCATCAGTTACGACATAGGCAATCATACATTCATATAAATGAAAACAAGCCATACTAACACAATCCTAGTTGCAAGCATTTTACATCACAAACCACACTGACATGCTCCCAGCTGCAAACATTATACATCACTTACAATCTACCTAATCATTTTCAGTCAAACATTACATGGATGATTTAAGTCCTGCCTTCTTTTAAAGCTCATTCTTCCCCTGTATGTATTGTTCCTAATATTCCCATTTTTTTTCCTTTGTAGTTTGCTACTACCCTTTTCTTAAAATCTCAGTCGCAGTTGTATTATCTCTCTTACTATGGTAACTACTTTTAGTATACTTGGCTTAAATTTTGATTTACATTTTCTAGTAATTGCTTTTTTGGCAGCCACCATAATTAGACACAGCAAGGCCTTTCCATGTCTAGGCAATTCCAATTCTGTATGCTAGCTCAGAAAAGTCATCTCCCTCATCACACCAATCCGTCCACTCAGTATCTCTGACAGTGTATCCCTCAGGGATTCCTTAAAGTCCATCAACTCAATGCCCTCCCAGAAAATACGTTCCCAATTATCTCTGTCTTCCCCATCACACCTCCAACATTTGATGTCTACCTGAGGAAAAATTCTCAGTAGTCTACTTGGGGTATAAAAATATCTATGTAAACATTTCCAAGCAAAAATCCTAAATCTTCTAGATTTTGTTGCATATTTGGGAGACATACATACATACATACATATAGCCTCCCATTGTTTCTTTGCGAATTGCTTATCCAATCTCTCTTCCCAATTCTTTCTAACCTCCTCTGATTGATTCTTATAGTTATCATGGAGCATTTTATATGCTCTGCTCATTATTCCTTTTTTAATGGCAACTTCTATTCCGGATTCTACCAAAAACTCTGCCAGTGCTGGTCTTTCCTTTAGGACCGCCACCCCCATTTCTTTCTCTTTGCCTATTCTCTGATATCCATCCTTGATAGGGAATGCAATCTCTAACCTGCAGTCCAAATAAATTCTTGGTGCCTTCCCATACTATCATCTTTCCCTCTCTAGTTATTTGCTCCCTATACCTTGGTTCCTTTGCCAGTTTTCTCCAATAGATTCCACCCGCCTCTTGCCTATTGTCTATACCCCTAATTGCAGTCATCCCTATCAGCAGAATCTCCTTTCTCCATTCCCATGTTGTCTTAGTTCTTAGGATACTTTATGCTACTTTATAGACATAATATTCTGTATGATTATTGTTATTCTCCTTAAAGGTCTGCATCCAAATTCCCCGTCTCTCCTTGTTTCTTGAGCTTCTCTCTTGTTTCATCATCATCTCTTTTCACTTTGAATTATATTTTTCTGCTTCTGCTGTGAATAAGATAGTCCCAATCTGCCCTGTTCTTCTGGAAGAATCAGCTTATCCCCCTTGACGCTTGCCATCTTCCCCTCCCAGATAAAGTCCTTATGCTCTTTTTTAATTGCTATCCAGAACTTCTCCTCTGGTTGATAAAAATATGTCTGACCTGTGTATAAGACTAATGGGACTAAAAACATTTTAACTGCTTGTATCTTACTATCTATATTCATATAGCAAAGTTTCCATTTTCTCAGTTTTTGTATTGTCTTTTGTTTAGTCTCATCCCACATATCCTTAGCTGCCACACCAGAATCATTTTTAATCCTTATTCCTAAAGACTTCATTTTATCATGTCCCTATAAATATGGATATTGCTGAACCATTTCATATGTAGGCACATAACTTACTGCTATTGCTTTTGTTTTAGCTTAATACATTTTGTATCCTGAAAAGATTTGAAACAGTCTCAGAATATTCCACAACACTGTAATGTCTCTTTCTGGTTTTGCTGGGTATAAAATATTATGGGTCTATATCACCACACTGAATGGTGATAAGTTCGAACACCCCCTTAGTGCCTTTTTTAGGCAAGGCTCAAAAGACAAACCCACCTCCATAAAAAATACCAGAAACAAAAAACTAAGGGTAATGCTACTCAACGCCAGAAGTCTAAACCTCAAGATGCATGCACTCGAGGCACTCCTCAGTATGGAGAAAATCGATATCTGTGTAGTAACAGAAACCTGGTTCAAGGCCCCAGAGAGCACCCCAGCACTACCAGGATTCAACTCATACCATTCTTTTTGGCTGCAGAACTCAGACCGAAATACTAAAGGTGGGGGAGTATCCATTTTCATTAAGGAAACACACACCTCCAGGTTAGTGGCACTGCACGAGGCAGCGGAAACCATCTATGTGCAACTAACAATAGATAAAACTGCTTTTTAGTTTGTAGCCTGCTACAGATCACCCACCTTGTCTCAGGACCCCCGTTCGGCATTCCTGAGAACATTGGAGAATATGAAGGTCTCACCAAACACCATGATATTGGGGGATTTCAACTACCCAAACATTGATTGGGAAAACTACTCAAGTCTCAACTCTTTCACCCAATGGTTCCTGGAGTTTATAAACTCAAACACCATGGAACAACTGGTCACCTCTCCCACAAGAGGGGACAACATATTGGACTTGGTCATTACCAACTTGGGGGCACAATGTTCCACACCAGAGGTTAACCCCTCGTTGGTAAGATCAGACCATAAACTAATCACAGTGGACATCCACATCCCGACCCCACCGCCAGCCAAGGAAACCACTGTGAAAAATTTCTCAAAAGCAAACTTCACACTTCTCAAGACAGAGTTGGAATGTTTCAAAGCCCCCGGGAAAATGGAAAATGCTACCCAAACCGCAGAATCCTTTACAAATGCACTCTATGAGCACCTACAGGAATGCGTGGATCGTGCCATCCCAAGTAAAACTAAGACTCACTCCTCCAAAAACAGGAGACCAGTCTGGTGGACCCCGGCCATAAATAAGCTATACAACAGAAGGAGGAAACTATTACATGATAAGGCAAAATCCCAAAAAGGGAAGGCATCCCTGATCAGTACTAGCAAGAAACTTCAATCCCTCATAAAATTATCAAAGGTTAGCTTTGAAAGAAAAACCGCTAAAGACTCTAAAGATAATCACAAGGCATTATTTTGCTATGTCAGGAATCTGGGTGGCAACTCTCAGATCTGCTTTGAGCTGGTGCAAAATGGCACAAAATACACTGAACCCACTGACATTGCCAACATCCTGGCGGACAGGTTCAGTGCAAACTTTACCCCCCCCATCCCCCCCAAAAGAGCCAGTGTCTATCCCAGAAGAATGCAGTCCCCCAGACATCACAGACACACAGGTGAAAGCAGCCCTCCCCAAGGTAAAAAACACAGCATCAATGGGACTGGATGGTATCCCAGGATGCATCTTACATGAGCTCCAAAATGAACTAAACCATCACATAAATTCACTGTTCCAACTCAGCCTTACCACAAGTTATGTACCCAAAGAATGGCGTACAGCAACAGTGATCCCGCTCCACAAAGGTGGCGCCACAAAGAATCCCGGGAACTATCACCCTATAAGCCTGACTAGCCTGGTCTGTAAGGCTATGGAGCGCATCATCATGGATCTCATAAACAAAGACATTGGGAACCTCCAAACACTGGATCCTACCCAATTCGGCTTTGTTAAAGGCAGATCTTGCCTCATAAACCTAGTTGACTTCTTCGAAATAGTAACCAAAGCCATAGATGAGGGAAAGGTAGTCCACACAGCCTACCTCGACCTTGCAAAGGCCTTTGACACAATACCCCACTCTGGCATCATAAATAAGCTTACCAGCTTAAATATTAACCCATATGTCACAAGATGGGTTTCAAACTGCCTCAGGGATGGAACTCACATGGTCAGAGTCATGGGTGCCATGTCTGACTCTAAACCAGTTACAAGTGACATCACACAGGGCTCAGTCCCGGGACCCCTCTTGTTCAGTATATACTTCTCTGAGGTACAGGCAAACGCTGGAAGACTATGGCTTACCAGGTTCGCAGATGATTGCAAACTGGGAGCCATAATCGACTCACCAGCTGACACAAGCATCCTCCAGAAGGGCCTTACGGAGATGGATACCTGGTGTCAGAACCATGGCCTCAAGCTAAATGCCAAAAAGTGCATAGTCCTCCCCTTTGGGAAAAACAAAGTGCCCACAAACTACCACACAGGAGGAAATCCACTAAGTACGGAAGAAGTAATTAGGGATCTGGGGACTCAAGTAGATAGTAACCTCTCCTTTGACAATCACATTGCCAAATTGGTTAGAAAAACCTTCTATAAAGCTCACCTAATCACAAAAGGGTTCACATCTAGATCAAGAGAGGTCATTGTGCCCCTCTATTCATCGCTCATCATGCCCATAATTGAGTACAATGCCCCATTTGGGATGTACCTTACCCGACACCTGCAACAGCTGGAGAGACCTCAAAAATACCTCACCAAGAGGATCATGGGCCTCAAACAGATGCCCTATGCAGCTCGACTAAAGAAACTCCAGCTCTACTCATTTGTTTACCGCCTACTCAGAGGCGATCTCTGCCTGACGTACAAGGCCATGTCTAACTCGGAATTGTTGGACATGCTCCACCTCAAGAAAACCAACCATTAGAGCTACACGCTCCAGGGATTTAAACCTTAACACAACAATAAATAGGACATGCTGGATGGATAGATTCATATCCCAAAGGCTTCCCTCGCTTTGGAATAGAATCCCAGTCCTTGTTAGGCAGAGCCCCTCGCTGACCCTCTTCAAGAGAAATCTTGACGAGTGGATGGGAAATCATAAATTTACTCCTGGGATCACTTCTATGGCCCTGCTGGACAGAGGCTCAGGAATCTAGTATAAAAGGAAGGCGAAATCCAATGCATTCTGGCTAGGCTTATAAATGCCCTAGGGCAGATAGCCTAGTACCTACCTATGAACCTATGAACTTATGAACTTAAAAGTCCAAAAACCCTGAACAGCGAACTCACGGAACAGCTGCTCCATAAAAAAAACAAAATCACAACTTTAAAACAAACTGAAGTGGGGGGCTGTGCTCCCCAAACCCCCTCTACTTAAATATACTAACTCCGAGATCACATTACAGTGGAGGAAATAGCAAAGCCCCAAAGACAGCCCACCAATTTTTTCCCTGGGAAAAAAAATTGATGTTCCGTAACTTGCGATTTAGGGCTTTTGGACTTTTCAGTTCCAACAAAGGCCATTCGAACGTATGGGTCTATATCAGAACATCGAAGTATTAAAACTTTGAATGTTCTGATATCGAACACTATTCAGCGAACACTAAAAATAGCGAAGCTGCAGAACAGCGAATTATTTCCGCGGGAAAGAATTCGGTTGGCTGTTGCTGTGGCTTCGCTATTCTTAGCGCTGTGGTGGAAAATTATGGGTTGGGTTCAGGTAAGTGTGCGATTGTTTGTACGTTAGGGTTAGGGGCGGGTTAAGTGAGTTATGGTTAGAGCGCGGGTTAGGTGTGTGTGTGATAGTAACAGACTTTAGGGTTAGGGGCAGTTTAAGTGAGTTAGGTTTAGGACACTGGTTAGATGAGTATGCGATAGTGACGGACCTTAGGGTTAGGGTTTGGGTTAAAGTAAGTGGGTAGACAGTAGTGTATGTTTAGTTTAGTGTAGCGTTAGATGTAGGAATTTAAATGTATGTGTGTAGTTGCTGTTTGTTTTATGTGCTTGTGTTGTGTGTATGTGTTTCGGAGCAGCGAATTTTTTCCATGGGAAAAAATTTGCTGTTCTGAATGTTCAATATTTTAATGTTTAGATGTTTTGGGGCCGATGAAATAGCATTCGCTATTTTCATCTTTCGATAACATGATATAAACGCAAACTTATCACCATTCAATGTGGTGATATAGACCCAAATAATAATATCTGCAAATAAAGCCAGCTTTTCTTGACCACCATACCAATTATATTCTTGAATTTCTGAGTGCCTTATTTTCTTTGTCAGTAGTTCTAAATATAATGCAAGTAACATGGGGAAAATGTTAAAGTGGGTTAAGAAGTGGCAGTGATAGTTCAATTCTGATACTGTCACCACACCAACATTCTTCCCCGAGTTACTTTATCACAACACTACCCTTCCTCCCTTAGGGATTTTGACATCTTACTACCCTTCTTCCCTGTTGCCTTTCCAGTCTTCTGCTATTAATCCTGTCACCACTTCACTCCACCCATCCTCTTCTACTGCCCTTCTTCCACTTTTAATTCTGTCATCACACTGCCCTTCCTGCACTGGTGATCCTGTCACCACATTATCCTTCCTCTCATAGATATCCTGTCATCACACAGTCCTTTCTTGTCTTATGATCCTTTCACCCAACCACCATTTCTCTGTTAGTGATCATGTCACAGCACTATTGTACCTCCTTTATGCATCCTGTCATGACATCACTCTCCAGTAATAATCTTATCATCAAACACCCTTCTTCCCTAGTGGTCCTGCAATTGTACCCACCCCTTTTCCTCTAGTAATCCTGCCACCATACCAATTTTCTTCCTATAGTAATTATGTCATCAGACAACCTTTTTTCCCCTAGTTATCCTTTATCCATACCAAACTTCTTCTTCTACTCGTGATCAGGTCACCACACTACCCTTCCTCCAATAATGATTTTGCCACCATCCTTCTATATCTAGTGACTATATCACCACACCACCTTTTTCTCTTATGGAACTTCTTCTCCTAGTTATCCTGTCACCACACAACTCTTTTTCCTAATGTAATGTTGTCAGCATAAGACCCTTACTTTCATAAGGATCCTGTTAACACAAAATTCTCTTTCTGCTAGTGTTGCTGTCACCAGAACATCCCTCTCCCCCAGTGATCCTATGGCCACACCACCTATGCTCTCATAATAATCCTATTACATTGCCACCCTACTTCCCATAGTGATCTTGACACCACACCACGCTCCTTCTGCTAGTGATCTTGTTATGACACCACCCTTTATCTGCTAGTTATCTTGTCAACACACCACCCTTCCTACTCTAGAAAATCTTTCACCAGAACTCCTTTCCTTCCCAACTGACCCTATCTTATACCACCATTCCCCTGCAGTGATACTGTTGCCACATAATCCTTCCTCCATTAGGAATCTTCCCACCACACAGTCCATCTTCCCCGATTGATCTGGTGATCAGAGTATCCATCTTTCATAGTGCTTGTGTCACAATGCCACCGTACCTGCTATAGGGAATCTGTGATTCCACCACCTTTCATTTTCAGAGCGATACAGTCTCCACACCACCCTTTTACCCATATTAAGTCTGCCACTGCACCATTCATCCTCCCACAGGGATCCTGCCATGACAAAAGCCTTCTTGCCTTAGTGAACATGTCACCGCATCATGTTTCTTTTTCTATTAATCCTGGCTCCACACCACCCTTCCTTCTCTATAGATTTTGTCAGTATACCACCTTTCCTCCCCATCTGATCATGTCACCACAAAACCCTTTTTCGCAAAATAATCCCATCATTCCACCACTGTTACTCAACCAGTTAGCCTGTCACTACTTTATTATTTTAATTCATCTAGTGACATGATCACCACAGCACCCTTCTTCCCTTAGGGCTCATGTCATCAAATCTCTTTTCTTCCCTTAGTGATCATTTCAACTTTCCACTCTTCAACCACTGTTAATCTTGTCACCACTCTACCCTTCCTCACCTAGTGATCTTGACACACCTTTCCTCCACAAGTAACCCTGTCATCACACAAGTTTTTCTCCACTAGTGGTCCTGTAACCACATCATTCTTTCCCCAATAAGGATCCTGTCATTAAATAATCCTTCCTTCCCTAGTGATCCTACTAACATACCACTCTACTTTTGCAAGTGATCACATCACCATACTACTGTATCTCCATTAGGATTCTGTCACTACCAACACCCTTCTGCCACTAATAATCCTGTCACCATACCATGCTTCTTCCCCTAGTGATCCTATAACCACACCACCCTTCATCTGCTAGTGAACTTCTAAGCATACTATATTTTCTATCCTAGGAATCCTACCACCACACTACCCTTTCCTTTCCTACTGATCACGTCACCACACTACCCTTCCTTCTGTAGGGATCTTGTCAACATACAACCCTTCTTACCCTTTTAAATCTGACATGACACCATCCTTAGTACCCTAGTGATCCTTTCACCACCCTTTCTGCCCTAGTCATCTTATCATTTAACCATCCTTCCTGCAATAGAGATCCTGTTATTACATAACCTTTCCTCCCTAGTGACTTTATAAACACATCATCCTTCCTCCAACAGGGGTAACATCATTACAAAATCCTCCCTCCCCTATTGATCCTGTCATTATAACATCCTTACACACATAGAGATCATCATAATACTATTCCTCTCCTGGTTATCATGCCACCACTACACACTTCCCCTGTTAGTGATCATATCACCATACTACTCTACCTCTCCAGGGATCCTGCCACCACACCAGCCTTCCTCCTCTAGTGACCCTGTCACTTAAACACATTTCTTCACCAAGTGACTGTGTCACCACACCACCCTTCTTCCACTACTGATCCTGACACCGCACCATCCTTCCCCCTATAGGGATCTTGCCATGACCCTTGTTCGTCTAATGATCTTATAGCCATGCCAGATATCTTTCCTAGTTATCCTGTCACCACCCACCCTTCATCCTGTACTTATCTTGTCATCACACCATCCTTCCTCTGGTGTTGATATTGTCTCCAAACCACCCTTAATCTGGTAGAGATCCTGTCATCATACTAGCCTTACCTACCTTAGGAATCCTGTCACCACACCACCCTATCTTC
Organism: Protopterus annectens; assembly: GCF_019279795.1. Classification (NCBI taxonomy): domain Eukaryota; kingdom Metazoa; phylum Chordata; order Ceratodontiformes; family Protopteridae; genus Protopterus; species Protopterus annectens. Next base: position 363,243,569 of record NC_056733.1, read on the forward strand.
CATAGGTATCCTGTCACAAGCATATAACCCTTCTTCTCCTTGTGATCTTCTCATGGCATAATCTTTCCTCACAAGTAATACTGTCAGGACCAGAGCCAGATCATGGTCAAGTGGGGACCTAGGCAGGGTAATGGATCAGGGCCTCACTCACGGCAGACCTCTCCCCTGGTAGCATCCCCCCCAGCCATTCAAATGTCCCGTTATTTGGCTATTTCTCCCCAGTTATCATAAACCCTGTTCAAACCTGTGAGTGTGCATACTATTTTCTTTATTAGTACTACAATGATTAGAGATAGTTAGTTCTTTTATTTCAAATGTTACAGCACAAACACTGACAGTAATTTGCTAAGCAAAGTAATACAGTATCATAATGAAAACAGACTTAGCATGAACAGTAAGCTTACCTAACCTTGAAACTCACATTAATTGAAACGGCATTGAAACACACATTTAAATAAAATGTATCTCGCCAGTGGTGGATTAAGTTTACCTTTGGACTGTTTTCAAACCAGAGGACCCTTGCACATGTTTATAGGACCATGCATACATGCATGTGTTATATGCAGCATCCTGATTTGAATTTAATTATATTCCTTGTACAATACAACAACGCCAGTTAGAGTGAATTTTAAAGCTGTAGTTTTGAACATTTCTTCAGTAAGCAATTAAACAAAATATATGAATCAATAATGACAAAACTAAGACTGCGGTGGTGGTGCTGCGATAGCGTTGGCGCCTCACAGTAAGATGTCCTGCTCGATTCTCAGCTAGAGCATCTTCTGTGTGGAGATATGCATGAATGGGTGTACCTTCGTTGAAGATTGTGTGTCAGGGCCGGCAACTCGGCATGTAAAAATCTACTGCCAATCAATAGCGGACCGGAGTTCTGCTGTGGCAACCCCTAACTGGGAAAAGCCGAAAGACACAACAACAATAAAGACAAAACTAACCATTACATAACATTTCAACCACAAAATGCCATTCAAACATTTGTCATTATAATCCATCAATATGAGTCAATATACACAATCTCTGCCGAAGTAAAAGTCTTCTGAATAATTCCACATTAAAGGCATCTATAACTAATGAAGAGGTTGCTGCTTGAAAACAACTATACATTTCAGTGTTTCATGTACAAATTCAGGGCCTGCTGCCGTTGAAGAATAAATTGCTAATGTTACATTAAAAAAAAAATGTTAAGCTGTTAATATTGCAGTACGGAATGGCTGTCAAACCAGGAATAGGTTCAGTTCAGAGTTACTAGGTATCTCATCCAAATGAGGACCACCCAGGAGTGTAGCACTCCCATCTCCCTTAAAGGTCACTGCAATATCAGTGTACCATCTACATGGTGTAGGAGTAGAGCCCACAGCCTTCTACACCAAAGGCAAGTATATTACCTGTTGAGCTACTAACTGCTTTCAAATTTTATAGCACAAACACTGATGATGGCCGTTTGCTAAACTAAACAGTTACATTGAAAACAGACTTAGCCTGAGCAACAGCAAACTTCTCTTCCATTGAAACTCAAAATTTCTTGGAAATGCACAGAACCTCAACATTATTAGAAAATGCACAGAAATCCAACAGTCCTTGAAAATGTACCTGCTGATGACAGTTTGGTAGTTGATGCACAGGATTCAGGCTGTATTCTCTAGTATAGGGTTTGAGCCTGAATAAGTTTACCAACCTGTCATTCCTATCTGGGCATTTTACACACACACACACACACACACACACACACACACACACACACACACACACACACACACACACACACACTTGATGACATACCCCTTGGCCAGTAGGCACTAGGCAAGACTAGGCCACCTAGTGCTAGATTCAGCTTTGGTAAAGACACATCTCTTAGGGATTCTGTCAGCATGCAATAGGGTTCATAGGTAAGTACTAGGGTAGTTGCCCTTCTGTGCCATTTTAAGCCTAGGCAGTTTTCCTTCCACAGGTGAGAATCAAACTCTGTACCCTGAGTCTGTGAGGTAAACACCTACACCATGACACCATCTCCCAATTCCCAGTTCTTCCTTTGCCAAGGATGCTGTCACCACACCACCCTTCTTGTCTTAGTGATCTTATCAAAACATAAACCATCCTCTTGTAGCACTCCTATCAGCACACCACCCTTCTTCCTGTTGTGATTTTGTTATCACACCTTCCTTCCTCTGCTGATTATATTTCCACATCATCACCATTCTTCTGCTTGTGATCCTGTTAGCAAACCAACACAGACTAAGCTGAAATACCAAGGGCAACAAAGAAAAAATGGACCATAACCAACACTAAATCACTTAAATCACATAATAAATAATAAAAATAACACATGATACATAAAAACATGAGAGCTTTCATCTAGCTATATGCCAAGATTTCATCAGAATTAATGAAATAATGAAAAACAGATGTTTAAATAACATGAACCTGTAACTACCCACCACTGGACCAGTAATTAAGGAGCCACAATCCTCACCACTGGCAAAAGTGGGGACGTACACTAGAAAGATGACAGGTTCACTCACAGTATTTCCAGATGCAGCTTTCTGCATCAAGTGCAATTTCCCTTAAGAGCACACAGACACCACAGTCTGGGACTGGTTTCTTCCTCTTTCTCCAGATCCCCAGTAAGAATCCACACTGGCACAGCTATAGAGTTGAGATCTCAGCTGTGTGGCCAAGCCAAGACTGCCAGCACCCGCTCTGTCCAACCAGTGTTTTGTGTCCCTGCCCAAGTAGCTGACACACACACTCTGAGGATTGATTTACACACACACACACACACACACACACACACACACACACACACACACACACACACACACACACACACACACACACACCATGGGAAACGCTGGCACAGGCTTACTAGCTATACCTCCTTTTGCCCAGACTGTAAGGTAGTTATCACTGCCACTAGCCAACTCTTATCAGCTACTTTAAGGCCATTAACAAATGGTGCCCAATCTTACTGTGTAATATTAATATTAATGCAAATGGTAGTTTGACCAAAAGCAAGGCTATTAGGAGAGGCCCACAGTGTCACCAAATACATATGCAAGTATTCTCAAAACATAAATATCTCTAGACAGATCAGCCACAATGAAAGGTTTAAATATATTTAATAATAACTAAAAGAACAAAATAATACTAAATGTATATATTATATATATATATATATATATATATATATATATATATATATATATATATATATATATATATGTATAGAGAGAGAGAGAGTAGAATCACAGTGACATCAGAGTTCACAGGATATATTTAAAACAGCATTGAAGGACAGTCTCAAATAAATAAAGAAAAATATCTAAACTAAGCTTCACTATATTCCTGTCTGAATCTAAGAGAATTACTATACCCCAGTTAACTTACTTAAGAGCAAGCCAGATGTGGCGAATGGATCTTCTAGTTGTTAGGTCCAAGACAGAATACAGAACACTGTGTCTCTCTAAGAGACTTATTAAATCAGTATCTCAAATATTACTGCTTTGATAGCTTGCAGAATGACACTATTTCTTGTCATCTGACTCTATCACAGGTAAACCCCCTGCTGCTGGAATCTGGCAGTATTTAGCATCTACCTGTGAAATACATAAACCTCAGATCTTTGGCAGATGCTGGAAGTCGTAAAACAATCACATTCCTTCACATTCAAAACTAGTAATTATTTCACCTTAAAAATAATACAGAAAGCTCCCTAGTATAGAAATCCTGTCTCTAGCTGCCATAAAGTAATTTAATTTCAACTATTATCTGAAGATAACCTTTTTGTATTCCAGTTTCCCCTGTTAAAATATATACATTTAAACAGTTACAATAGTGTATGTGCATTTCTATTCTCTTCCAGCAGGGCACATTGTGGGTACATCTTTAAGCTCAGTACTTTACAAAATACCTTTGCAACACATTCATCTGTACCAGCAGTTTGACATACACATGAAATACAGTTCTAATACATTTATAACACAATCATCTTATATAGATCATGTTGATATGCACAAATTACATATTATTACTTACAAAATTCCATATAGCTATGCTGGTAGTATCTCCCTTTGTCACAGAACCTACTAATAAAATGCCAGCAAACCACCTTTTCTCCCCTCAGAATCTAGTCAGCATGCCACCTTTCCTTCTATAGATGTCTTCTCACCACACAACCATTCTTCCCCAGACATCCTGTCAACACACCACCCTTCATCACCTAGTGATCCATTTACCACATAAGACCACATTTCCACCACTACTGATCATATCATAATGCCATCGTTCCTCCAATAGGAATCCAGTCATCACACCTCCCTTCCTCACCTAGTGATCTGGTCACCACACCCCATCCATTTGAATTTTGTCATCACATAGCCCTTCCTCACCTGGTATTCCTGTTACCACATTCTATATTCATCTACTAATGATAATGTCACCAGACTACTTTACCTCTCTTAGGAATTTGGTGACTACAGCATCCTTCCTCTCCTATTTTTTTATTATTATTTTTAATGGCTCCTAATTTTTCTGTCACTACACCACATTTATTCCTCCCCCTTCTCCTCCTCTAGTGATTCTGCCACCACAACACCTTTCTTCCTCAACTTATCCTGTCACCACATCACCCTTCCTCCCTTTGTGATCCTGTCACCACACCATCCTTCCTCTTCTATGGAGCCAAGTGTCAAACAGCCCTTCCTCCCCCAAGTGATCTTGCAACCATACCACTCTTCCAATTCTAGTGATCATATCACCATGGTACTCTATCAACATTAAGGGATACTGTCACTGCACCTCCCTTCCTTTCTAATAATCCTGCCACCACATCACTCTTTCTCTTTTAGTGATCCTGCTACCACACCAGCCTTCTGCCTCGAGTGTCCTTTTCTCCACAACACCTTCCTTCCCCAAGTGATCTTGTCCCTACACGACCATTCTTCACATTGTAATTGTGCTATCACATAACCCTTCATCCCCTAGTGATCCTATCAAATCAGCCTCCCTCAGCTAGTGATCCAGTCTCTGCACTCCTCTTTTTGCCTTAGGGAGCCCGTTACTACACAACCCTTCCATTGATATTGATCATGTCAGCACACTACTCTAATATCTTAGGTGATCTTATCACCACACAATTCTTTTTCCCCTAGCATTGCTGTCAGCACATCACCCTTTTTCTCTTAGTGATCCTGTCACCATGTTAAATTTCCTCTGCTAGGGATGGTGTCATAATGCCACCCTTATTCCCCTAGCGATCTCATCATTACACCACCCATCCTCTGCTAGTAGTCATGTCATCACACCACTCTTCTTCTTCCTGTAGTAATCTTGTCATCACACCAACCTTCCTCTGCTGGTGATATTGTCACTACTCTACCCATTGTCTTGATGCAGTCCTCTCATAGGCTCATAGGTGTTTACTAGGCTAATGACCACAAAGACCTTTTTAAGCCTAGCCATACATCTCAAATCTCTGACAAGTTCTGATACCCTTGATAAGTGAAAGCATGATCCTGGGAGATGAACCATTTACAGGTTACCTGTGTCCATTAGAGACATAGGTGCCAAACTGGGTATGAAATTCTGGTTTCCCATCCAGTTGTCCAAGTTACACTTGAATTGGGTTAGGGAGGAACTCTGCTCCACATGGATAGGGAGCCTGTTCCATAGAAGGGGTAGTCTCTGGGATAGATACCTATCTCTCCAGCAGATCCTATGTATATCACCGGCAAGGTTTACGTCTTTAGAACAGGTAATTCTGGTGCTGTTTGTTTTGCGGATATGCAGAAGGTCCATCAGAGTGGGGACTGAAAATGCTCTGTATGCCAGGCATAGATTTCCCTACAAAAGCCTCTTGAGACAGTCTGCATAAGACATATTACTTATACCCTGTATTCTTTTAGTGAGAAACCTTTGTGGACATTCCAGTTCTTGGAGATGCCTGGTTAGGTACATACCAAAGGGGGCATTGTACTCAATGATAGGCCTTATGAATGCCGAATATAGTGGAACAATAGCATTGCTGTCAGCACATCACCCTTTTTCTCTTAGTGATCCTGTCACCATGTTAAATTTCCTCTGCTAGGGATGGTGTCATAATGCCACCCTTATTCCCCTAGCGATCTCATCATTACATAAGACATATTACTTATATCCTGTATTCTTTTAGTGAGAAACCTTTGTGGACATTCCAGTTCTTGGAGATGCCTGGTTAGGTACATACCAAAGGGGGCATTGTACTCAATGATAGACCTTATGAATGCCGAATATAGTGGAACAATGACTTCCTTGGACTTAGATGCCATACCTTTGTTTATAAGTTGCGCAACACAGAATGATTTCCTCACCACCATAGACACTTGATGATCAAAGGCTAGATTACTATCTATGTGTGTCCCTAAGTCTCTGACTACTAGGTCAACTGTAAGGGGTGTGTTATCAATACGATAGTTACCAGGGATAGATGACTTCCCAAAGCTTTACCAGAAAGGCTCATCCGGACTCTGCTACACTTTGCTGTGAAGGAAAGGTTAGTTTGCTTTTATTTTTTGTATTACTGTATTGCCTTTCTATATTTTGAATACTGTAGTTTGTTTTCTTTACCTTGTGTTTTGCTTGCATTCTGTTTTAACAGCATATTAAAACTTCAAAAGAGATCACAGCTCTGTCTGTTCTGAGTCAGGCACTGTCTTTCTAGTTGCCCACCTCTTATGTTAATCTGACCATATATCTCATTTCTCTCTACTTTCACTGGCTTATGTGAGTAATCACAAAATCATCATTTTGAAATCCCACCTTCAATTATTTAAATTTATTGGCCATCCTACAGTATTTCATAGTACCAAAATACAAAAGTGACCACCCCTTTCAATCCATCTTGCTGTTTTAAAAATAGTAACTCTCCACTAAACCTTAACTTTTTAAACAGGTAAAACTCAAGTTACCTACTTTCACATCTAACTTCTCTAGTGCACACTGCAGAGTGCATTCTTTTCAATCTTACCTTTAAGCATCCCTGTGACTAGCACTTTCTCTAATACCTGCTGGAAAGCACTAGGAAGCCTTAAACTCATACAAACACTGAACTCTCCTTGTTAACAAGGAGAAATTAATAGTAGGCACTAAACAGCCTATAATTGCAAAGTACCTTGCTAAAGAAACAGCTCCTATACTTTACAAAGGAAAAAAAAAAAAGCCCCAAACCAGGCATGTCCAAGGGTCAGCTTCCGGTGATTTCTCCTGTCCACCTGGTGAATCTGGGCATACTGGGGCAATGCAGCAATTGCCTCATGTACACAGACAACCATCAACTACCACCCAACACTGCAACCTGTGAGAGATGCACTTACATAGCCAAAATGGAAGCAAAGCTCTCTCCATCCAAGATTGTGCTAAACAGTCAAGAGGAGAAGGTTAACACCCACACTACACCTCAAGCAACACATAGCCCTTCTAAACCCGCACCACCAACACCCACATATAGCAACACTAAATCCACATATGCAGAGGCCCTTAACTGTAACCTGCCCAAGCAACAAAGACCTCTGAAGCTGAAACGCAAACAAACACCAGTCACAACCAATGTGTCACATAGTTCACAACACCAGTGTGCCACCCAGCAACAGCCCCTAAGGCAAGACAATGTACCTAACACTTTAGTCATAGGTGACTCTATAGTCTGGCACACTGATGTCCCTCTCGCCAGGTTGAATAAGGAGAAAATTACAGTCAGCTGCCTGTCGGGTGCCAGGATCCTCCACATAACGCATGCACTCAAGTCACTCCACAACAAGTACAAATATGACTCTGTCATTGTCCATGTTGGAGTGAATGACTTGAGATGTATCTCCCTGGACTACATGAAAAGAGACATGGAAGAGCTCTCGGATCATGTGGCCCAGGCAGGTATGACCCTAGCCCTGAGTAGCATCCTGCCTTCGCCCAGAATGATACCACAATATAAGGATAAAATGATTGACTTCAACAATTGGCTAAGCTTATGGTGTCATTCAAAGGGGATCCAGTATCTGTCTGCCTGGGATGACATGATTGACAGACCACGATGCTTTGCCAGAGATGGTCTGCACCTGTCGCCCCCTGGGATTCAGGTTACTGGCTAAGGCTCTTGCCACCACTATAGTGCCTTTTTTAGGCAAACTTCAAAGGACAAAACCACCACCATAACAGGTACAAGCATGCAAAATCTGAAGATAATGCTACTCAATGCTAGAAGTCTAAACCTCAAAATGCACTCTCTCGAGGCACTCCTAAAAATGGAGAACATCGATATCTCTGCAGTAACTGAGACCTGGTTCAAGGCTCCAGAGAGCACCCCTGCAATACCAGGCTACAACTCTTACCACACTTTTTGGCCACCAAATCATGACCGAAACACTAAAGGTGGAGGAGTGTCAATATTCACCAAGGATATTCACACCACCAGGCTAGTTGGCCAACACAATGTGTCTGAAATTCTCCAAGTGCAACTAACACTAGGTAAGACTGCAAACAAATTGTAGCTTGCTACAGATCCCCCACCATACCCCAAGATTCTCACTACACCTTTCTAAACATACTGGAAAATATTAAGATAGAACCAAACACCCTAATACTGGGTGATTTTAACTACCCTGCCATTAACTGGGAAAACTACTCATGTCCGAGCACCTTTGCGCAACGGTTCTTGGAATTCATAAATTCCAATGCCCTGGATCAACTAATCCATAGTCCCACCAGGGGCTCCAATATCCTAGACCTGGTCATTACCAACATGGGAAATCAATGCTCCATACCTATGGTCACCCCCTCGTTAGTCAGGTCTGACCATAAGCTAATCACCCTTAACATCCACATCCCACCCCACCCCCAGTAAAGAAACCACCATAAAAAAACTTCTCCAATGCCAACTTCATGCTACTCAAGTCAGAAGTGACAAACTTCATGACACCCATGCAGACGGGAACTGAAAGTTCAACTGCTGAATCCTACACTAAGGCACTGTACGAGCACATCCACTCATGCATGAATCATGCCATCCCAAATAGAACCAAAATGCTCTCATCCAAAAAGGAAGCCAATCTGGTGGTCCCCTGCCATAAACAAACTTTACAACAAAAGGAAGAAACTTTTGCAGAAAAGAGGAAAATCCCAGGATGCAAAAACTCCTTACTAGCCTCAGTAAGAAACTGAGATGCCTCATAAAATCCTCCAAAGCTAGTTACGAAAATAAAATTGCCAAAGATTCCAAAGACAACCACAAAGCATTCTATAACTATGTCAAGAATCTAAATGGCAATGCTCAGATCTGCTCTGAGCTAAAACAGAATGGCATTAAATATACTGATCCGAAGGATATTGCCAATATCCTGGCAGATCGATACAGTGCCAACTTCACCCCCTCTCACCCCCTAAATGGCCCATCTCAATACCGGAAGATTGCCAAATTTCAGTAATAACGGCCACACAGGTACAAAACGCACTCTCTAAAGCCACGAATACAGCATCCATGGGTCCAGATGACATCCCGGGCTGTGTGCTACATGAACTACAATATGAACTGGCACCTCACCTAAGTGTCATGTTTAATCATAGCCTCACCTCAGGTTTCGTTCCCACTGAGTGCCGCAGAGCTACAGTTATCCCAATCCACAAGGGGGGATCCACCTTGGATCCCGGAAACTACCATCCCATCAGTCTGACAAGCCTTATCTGCAAGGCCATGGAGCGTATTATCATGGAACTTATAAACAAAGACATTGGCAACCTTCAAACACTGGACCCCACCCAGTTTGGGTTTGTGAAGGGCCGATCTTGTCTCCTGAACCTGATTGACTTCTTTGAATCAGTCTCCAGAGCCATGGACAAGGGTATGGTGGTCCACACAGCCTATCTAGACCTTGCCAAGGCCTTTGACACCATCCCCCACTCTGGAATCATAGATAAACTTACTAAGTTGGGCATTAATCCCTATGTCACCCAATGGGTTGCTAAATGGCTTACTGATAGAACCCACACTGTAAAAGTAGCCGACTCCAAATCCAGCTCCAGACAAGTGACAAGTGGAGTACCTCAGGGTTCAGTCCTGGGGCCGCTCTTGTTTGGCATCTACTTCTCTGAAGTACAGGTCAACACAAAGGGACACTGGCTAACAAAGTTTGCAGATGACTGCAAACTGGGAGCCATTATTAAATCCCCAAATGATGTGTATACTCTACAAAAGGGCCTTACAGAAACAGATGCTTGGTGCCAGAGCCATGGGCTCAAGCTCAATGCCAAGAAATGTATTGTTATCCCCTTTGGGAAAAAACATGTATCCATGAATTACCATATAGGTGGCAGTACACTAAATACAGAAAGTGTGATAAGAGACTTAGGGACGCAGGTGGACAGTGGTCTCACCTTCGATAACCACATCGCCACAACAGTCAGGAAATCCTTCTATGTGGCACACCTCATCACGAAGGGCTTTTCATCCAGAAAAAAGGAGGTCATTGTCCCACTGTACTCATCCCTCATTAGACCCATTATAGAATACAATGCCCCATTTGGTATGTACCTCTCAAGACATCTGCAACAACTGGAAAGGCCTCAGAAATACCTCACTAAAAGAATCACAGGCCTAAAGCAGATGCCCTATGCTGACCGCCTTAAAAAACTCCAGCTATACTCTGTCGCATATTGCCTACTCAGAGGCGATCTCTGCTTAACATACAAGGCCATGTCAAACCCAGAGCTGTTGGACATGCTACACTTAAAGAAATCCCAATCCCTCAGAGCTACACGCTCCAGTGATCTAAACCTTGTCATCATAATAAACAAAACATGCTGGAGGGATAGGTTCCTGACCCAGAGACTCCCCAGACTCTGGAATAGATTGCCCATACATGTCAAGCAGAGTGTCTCTTTGGACCTCTTCAAGAGGAACCTTGACGATTGGATGGGAGAAAGGAAATTCACCCCAGGGATCACGTCAGTCGCCCTGCTAGACAGGGGTCCAGGAAAGCAAATAATGTGGGAAGAAATAGCCAGGGAATTGTTATGGCTAGGCTTGTATAGGCCCTAGGGCTGATAGCCTAGTACCAACCTATGAACCTATGAACCTATAAGGATACTATTATGCATTTCTTGGCATTTAGTTTCAGTCCATGGCTCTGACAGCATATGTTTGTCTGTGTCAGCCCCTCCTGGAGGACATTTGTGTCAGTGTGAGATTCAATACACACACACACACACACACACACACACACACACACACACACACACACACACACACACACACACACACACACACACACACACACACACACACACACACACACACACACACACACAAATATAAACAGGAACATATGTTTTTGTGGTAAGCTTGCATAATAGGAAAGAAAAAGGAGAAATAACAAAGTACACTGTGCTCAAATAGAACAATGGCATTTTTCCAGTCATCTGTACCTCTCCTGAAGTGACTACTCACTTGCAAGTGTCTGAGTTATCAGATCTCATATTTTAAATAAAGCTGTCAGTTCAGTCTTTTCCTGAGCAGCAGATGGAATATATTCTAGTACTTTAAGATTAACATTTAGTGAGGAATTTTATGTTTCATCTCATGACTGACTCTCTTAATGTGAGTTACATATCTTGTACAAAGCATTCTTCATTGATGTGATTATATTGTTTTATGGTTTTGGCACTTTGAAATTTCAGAGTTGCCCATTAATCAAATACAATTGTTTGCACTGTTGAAGTGAACTGTTCACAGTTCAATATTTTCCATACTGAAGTCTCATTTAAATACTGGCAAATAAGAATAACTTCACATCGTTTGCAATGAAAGATAATTTAGTCTTTTATCTGCTGTATATCTAGTTACTCTGTGGGTTTGAATCAATAAATACTGATAAACAGTAGCACCACGGTGTGTGATAAACTACTTTGGTTTCATTGTTTTTTTTTATTTTGCTGCATGACATTTTCATCCTTGCATTATGTACATGGGATATAATCATTTGCTCGTCATGCAAGGTTTCCTTTAAATGCACTGTTTGTTTCTTAAAATTAAAATAAATAACATAAAATAACATAAACTGTTTTCAGGTAAGGTTTTGGATTCTGCAGGAGCAAGTCACGCATTAACTCATTATTACAGTGAAGATAATAAAAGTTTTTTTTTTTTCAAAAAACTTTTTATTGAATTTTTAACAAAACAAAACTAAATCAACAACAACAAAATTAGAATACATGTGAAAAATGAAACATTCAGAGATATTTATGAAGATACAATTTGTAAAATGAATGTTTTGTCACAATGCATTTTGAGAATATACATTTAACTATTTACATTATATACAAATGTTAACCAAAGAATGTATCTAGGTAAGTATTAATCTAAAATAAAAATAAGTATAAAAATATAAATGAGACTGAGGTCTACAAATCCCAAAAAAAAAAAAGTGGCCATCTATACGCTATTAATAATATGTAACACCTTTTCTATAGCTTTGTTAATAAATGTTAACTTCTTGGGACTTTGCACTATCATTTTCACTGATGTATGTGTGGACCAAAATTTTAAAATTATTCCAGTTCAATTTGGTACGATCCAACCAATTTTGAGAGATATATAATTTCATAAGTGAACATATGTATATTAACACATGCATATCCAATTTAGAGAGATAAGTATTTGGTAAGTGTAGTAGTGCAGTTTCCCAAGATAAGGTAGATTTATGATATCCCATTTTTGTAAACGAACTTTTAGGGATGTCCAAAGTTTGTGTGAATGATGACAAGACCAAAAATGTGTAAAAGATCTGCATTAGGATGTGAACAACAAGAACATGAGGGCGATTTATTAGAATCAAATTTATTAAGTTTAGAAGGAGTAAAATATGCTATTGTTAATCATTAGTTGAGTGTAGAAGAGTTTTTGAAGGGTGAGTATTCTAATGTAATTTTGATAGCTGAGAGTTTCTGATTTATAGATATGTGAGAGTTGTATTTGTCCCAATAAGTGGAAAAGAGACACACTGCATTATGAATTATTTGATTTATAAGATTATAAGATTTAGATAACATTTTCTCTGGTAGCATGAGGACTTTTAAAACACTTTATAATTATTAATATCTGTGCTATCTACAATGATGTGTATAAATTTAGCATTAATAACATCTCTCAATTGACGAGAATGGTTAGATAATTAATATTAACTTTGAGAGTTTTACGATATTTGAGAGAGTTTCATTCTTGTATTGTATCAGATCCCAGACAGTAAGATCCTTAATCAGAGGAAAATTTGAAAGATTAAAAGAAATACTATCTAAACTAATATTAGGATTTAAATGGAGAGGTTGCATTAATTGAAATGTATTTTCTAAATTTACAAGTTTTAACAGTTCTTGAAAAGCAATAATTTTTTGTTTTAGAGAATTAGGAATTTTTAACTTATTCATGGCACCTAATGAAAGGAAAGGAAGAGCTAGAGGATTGATGTTTTTAGTTAAAATATATTGATACCATAATTTTGTCCAAATAGGATATTGACTATATTTCTCAGTTTTTATATTTAAGATAGTTAATAATTTATTGGCCGAGATAATCAAATAATAAAGATTAAAATTGGGAAGACCAAGTAAAAAAATATTTTTAGGTGAGATTAGCTTGATGTAAGAAATTCTTACTGATTTAGGAAACCATAAGAAGTTAGCCAAAGTTTTATTAATTTTTGAGAAAAAGGATTTTGGAATCAGCTGATCCACAGCATTGAATTGAAATAACAATCTGGGAAGAATATTCATTTTATTATAGCTGCTTTTGATAAAAGTGATAGATTTAGCAGTTTCCATCTATTCAAGTCAAGTATAATCAATGACCACACTTTAGCTAGATTATTTTGAAATGTGGAGAGACCATTATGGTTTATATGAATACCTAGATATTTGAAATTTTGAACTATCCGAAAGTGAGGTCAGGAAATAAATATGACTTGTGAGCAATTGGATTTATGGGAAGAATATGTGTTTTTGAGTGTTAATCTGATATCCAGAGACCTTTGAGAATTTTTCAATGGAGCCAATTAGTTTAGAAAAATCTGAGCTGGGTGTTTGAAAATATAATATAAGATCATCTGCAAAAGCGGACAAACAAACTTTAGTGTTAAAAATCCTAGGAATATTATGGAAGGTATTTTGTGTTATATATAATAATAGAGGTTCTATATATAAATTAAATAGGAAAGGAGATAATGGGCAACCTTGCTTTGTGCCATTAATGATCCTTATATTTTTGGATATTTTCCTATTGATGTAAAGAAAAGTATAAGAGTTTTTATATAGTATTTTAATAGTGTCTATATAAGTAGATGGTATATTGAAACAAGACATAATGTGAAACAAAAGTCCCAGTTAACCCTATCAAAAGCCTAAGAATTAATGCATACATAGGATTTGAATTGTTTTTGGTAAAATGGATAAGAGCATCAGTTGTCAAGGTATTATCCCATGAATGTCTATGTGACATAAAGCCCGCTTGTTCCGTAGAAATTAAAGATGATAAAACATTTTTTAATCTGTAAGCAAGTATAGAAGCTAAAATTTTAATATCAATGTTAATCAAGGAAATAGGCCTATAATTATTAGGATCAGTTTTTTCTTTGTCTCTTTTCAGAATTAAAATGGTTTTGAGGTATTCCAATACAAATCAGATATACCATGAATCATTATATAATTAAAATTTCAAAGAGAAGGGGTGAAAGTTCAGATGAGTAAATTTTAAAAATTGGTGTGAAGCCATCTGGTCCCGTGATTTACTGGTCTTAAGTCTACTAATAGCTTCCGATATTTCTTTAACAGTCAGTGTGGCAGAGAGTGTTTTTTGTCGATCATTTAATCTAGGAAATTGATAGAAAAATTCACTATCTGTTGTTTATCCCTAGAATTGTTTTCCTTTGAGTATATCTCTGAGAGCAATGATGTAAAAAGCTGTAAAATTTCCTGATCAGTGTTGTAAATCTTGTTATTATATTTTAGTGACGAAATTCTAGAAAGAGATTGGTTACCTTTTATTATTCTGGCTAATACTTTAGAAGGAACCTGTGCCCATTCGGAGTATGTAGCTAATAACCTTTGCTAAAGATAATAAAAGTTATATTTATCGATTCCCCTTCCTCAACAGATTTTCATTTGTAAGCATGTTCAAGTCATTTATCTGCTTTTACCTGAAAAATATTGCATATAATTCCATTGAATTCAAGTTGTCCTCATATTTGCTACTTATCCAGTTAAGAGAGGATTTGAAGAAGCATTTTAATAGCAGATGCATTTGAGTAAAAAATAATATTGTGAAATAGTGCAGATTTTACTTCCCTTCTTTTGTGTTATTATGTAGATAATGATGCATTTTGTTGCTTGCTGAGACTGGTAATACCATTCCACATAATAAATGATGCATTTTTTTCCATGGTTGTATGGCACGTTTCTGCCGTGATCTTTAGGTGGTACTATCCTGTCTGGATGCATGTGCAATGCCATAAGTTGGAACACTATCCATGAAATACTTAATCCCATAACTAGATGAAGATAAACACATGCGTTTCTCTAGCTAGATAAATGTAAAGCCATATATTCAGCTACTGCATGCTTTAACACCATGGACACCACCTACAGAATCAACTCTTCTGACTAACAAATGAATGGAATAAAGCAGAATTTTAAGAAGAAATTTTTATGATTACATTGGTTATAAAGGAAAAAAGATAGTTGTCAGGAAAAGCAAATGCATCTGACTGCAAATGTTGTGTGCCCTCACACACCAAGTAAACTAAATTTCAGACTTTTAGAATATCATGCAACAGCTCTGTACAAAGGCGGGCAATTGAACAATTGGATGGGGAACAGGACGTTCATCCATGATTCAGCAACTATGTCACTAATGGACCCAAGTAACCTGCAAATAGTTCCACATGCCTGCTTGTAAATGTTTCAACTCCCAAACCCCTGCTTACACTAATCAAGGGTACCAGAACTTGTCAGAGATTTGGGATGCATGGCTAGGCTTAAAAAGTCCCTAGTAAAGACCTATGAACCTATGAACCTATAAAAACTTGCTTGATACATGGCTTCCATAGTGAGGGGGTTTCCCCACTTCAGGCATACTGTGCCATAAAGATGAGTAGGTAGGTTTTGCCCTCCAAAAAACAGGAATCAAAACTAATTCTTTAAGTGACAGAGGCCATGACACCAACTGTTATGTTTCATCAAAATCTAAGGAATTGTATCTCCTTATTTTTCCTTACTAATGAAGTCTTTTAATTCTCTGCACCACCGTCTATAGTCATTCCTGACCTATGGTTCTGCTATTCATGTTATGGTTTAAAGAAATCCATAAATTTTGCTTTGGATTGAAAGTAGAGATTCTCTATATGAATGCAAGCAGAAAACATGGTGAGCATTGACAGGCAAAAGGTGCTTCCTTCTACCACCAGGACATGTGTTATCTTTTTTTACAGCAGTACATTCCCTAACAAAGTTAAATGATTGCAAGGTGTGGTAAATGTACTCCTACTGTGATGTAGCCATAGCCTAGAATCACACCAGTTCCATATGGATAGAAATCAGTATTTTAATAGGTTCATAGCTGTGTACTAGGTTAATGACCACTGTGGCCTTTTTAAGCCAAGCCATGCATCCCAAGTCTCTTACAAGTTCTGTATCCTTGGTAAGTATAAGCAGTGGATTGGGAGATGAATCACTTACAAGCAATGGCCTTGGTGATGAACCAGTTACAGGCTACTTATGCCCATTAGAGACAAAGATGCCAAACCAGGGGTGAATTACTGATTCCCCATCCAGTTGTCCAAGTTACACTTGAAATGGGTTAGGGAGGAACTCTGCTTTACCTGGATGGGGAGCCTACTTCTGAGAAGGGCTAGTCTCTGGGATACATACCTGTCTCTCCAGCATGTCCTATTTATAGCACAGGCAAGGTTTAAGTCTTTTGAATGTGCAAGACAGATGCAGTTTGTTTAGCAGATATGCAGGAGATCAATTAAAGTGAGGTCTGATGATGCCTTGTATGCTGGATGTAGGTCTGCCCTCAACAGCCTGTAGGAGACGCAATACAGGGATAGGGCTTTGAGGCTGTCTGCATAGTACATGTTCCTTATACCCTGTATTCTTTTAGTGAAGAACCTTTGTTGACATCCCAACCAGAGAATGTGCCTAGTTAAGCACATACCAAATGGGACATTACACTCAATGACAGGTCTGATGAGTGCTGGATACAGTGAAAGAATGACCTCCTTGCACCTAGATATCATACTTTTGTTTATAAGTTGCATGATATAGAATGATTTTCTCACTACTATAGACACATGATGGTCAAAAGCTAGATTACTGTCTAGAGATTACTGTCTACATGTGTCCCAAAGTCCCTGACTACTGGATCAAATCTTAGGGATTTGTTGTCAATATGGTAGTTACCAGGAGTGGTTGACATCCTGAAGGATATTATTATGGATTTCTTGGCATTTAGTTTTAGTGCATGGCTCTGAGTTATTTCTGCATGTCGGCCCTTCTTAGGAAACATTAGTCTCCATGGAGGATTCTGTGACTTCTAATTTGCAATTGTCTGCAAATGTGGTCAACCAGAGGTCCTTGACTTTGGCTTTGACTTCAAGGAAGTAGATGACAAAAAGGAGCAGTCCCAGGAACAATCCATGAGGAACTTCATTGGTGACTGGCTTCTTTGTAGAGGTGGACTCCCTTAGTCTAATGCGCTATGTCCTCTCTGTGATCCATTTGGCTATCTACCATCTGACATAAGGGTTGACACTTAACCTGCTGAGATTATCAGCAATGCTTGAGTCAGGTATTGTGTCAGGTACCTTGGCCAGGTCAAGGTATGCAGTGTAAATGATGTTGCTCTCATCCATTACTTTGTTGACCATCTTAAGGAAGTCCATTAGGTTGAGTAGGTATGACCTGCCCTTGAAAAAAACAAGCTGGGTTGGGTCCAGTATTTGGAGGGTTCTTATTTCATTATCAAACATTTTCATGACAATTCTTTCCATAGCTTTGCATATTAG
This sequence comes from Protopterus annectens, assembly GCF_019279795.1. Classification (NCBI taxonomy): domain Eukaryota; kingdom Metazoa; phylum Chordata; order Ceratodontiformes; family Protopteridae; genus Protopterus; species Protopterus annectens. Next base: position 363,261,658 of record NC_056733.1, read on the forward strand.
ACAAGTGACACTTATGGGTCTGTAGTTTCCAGGGTCTGTGGATGGCCTGTCATTGTGCAGAGGTAGAATTGTTGCAATTCTCCATTCATGAAGCATGAAACCTGATTGCCGGCTACGGCTAAATATTGATTCTACAGGGTCTGGCAGGTCATGTGTCATGCTATTTAGAAGGCAGCCTGGGATATTGTCAAGGCCTATCAATGCAATTTTTTTGGCCTTAGGGACAGCATTGAGGCCTGTTCACTAGTGATAGTTGAGGGAGTTATAATGGTGGCATTTCCTGATGGGAGGCTGATGAGGAGAGGAGAGAAGGTTAACATTAGAGCTAAATCTCTGCCAGTTGGCTTGCTATATGTTCTGGAAAAGTGTAGGTGGCTTTATTAGCAATGAGCTCTGCAGATCATAAGTCATCTGATTATATAGGTGGACACTATACTCCATATTGCCTTTGAGGTTGAAGACATAGCTAAAGATGTATTTTGGTTATCCTTGGCCTGGAAGGCCAGATTTACCTCAAATTTGGCTTTGGCAGACTTTATTTATCCTCTGAGTTATTTGCTTAGTTTGATGAGAGCACTTTTAGTCTTCTGGGTGCTACAGATTTTAAATTTTGCAATTATTTTTTCCTTATGTTGTTCATCCTATCGATGTAATTTCACCAGGTTGGCTTGCTTTTAGAGTTATTTCTGTACTTTTTCCTGGTGGGTACAGCTCCCTCTATGCAGCTACCAACATGTTTGTATAGGATTTCTCTGAACAGTTCCACATAGACAACAGTGTTCTCAGAGTTTAAGGGTGATGGAAATTTTGGAGATTATCACTTCCTAGTAGGAAATTAGCCTTAGAGTAGTTCCTGAATACTCCAGGGTTAGCTGAGGTTCCTGGCTTTATTTTTACTACAAAGGAGACCATTTTGTGGTTTGACCTTATCAGAAAGAACATTACACTAGGGGTGTACAGTTTTCTCCTATATTAGTGAGGGCTAGTATGTTTGTACCCCTGGCTGGCATATTGACAATCTGGTCCTGAGAGTCTGTGTTTATAAAGGTGAGGAATCTCTATGCTTGCACATTGTGTGTTGCTAATGTAACCCATGAATATGGTATTGTGTTGGATGGTGAATGTCTCCATTAAGCTTAAATACTTAACAGTAAAACACAACAGAAAGACAGATCAAGAAAAGCTTGATGCTCATGCAGTTTATTTAGCATTTTTATCTCACAAAACCACAAGACTTCCTCAGAATGCTATGACACACCAACACATTTAAATAATGGTATCAGTTAATCTCTTAAAACTGCATAAAACTAAATTAAATTAAAGCATTCTAAAAAGAATCAAAAACATTTTAAAAAGTCATGCAGAAGCATAAATTAATAACAAATCCAATTTTGTTCAACCCCTAGATCTCAGGAAACATTTGATGTTAATGATGTCATTCATCCCCAGATGTTTGTCTGAGCTTAACTCAATTTGCCATCTGGCTTCCCTCTTCTCTAATACTATTTTTATAGACTCTACCTATATAATCAGATGGCTCATGATCAATAAACATGAACAGAAATATATTTTTATGTTGTTTTATATATATATATATATATATATATATATATATATATATATATACAGGGCATATTCATATCCTTTTTTCTATTGCAAAATTGGTAGCACCCAAATACCTTGGTATACACTAATAGGATAAAAGTAATTTATGACTATGGAGGGTGTAAGTGGTGTTCCTATATTTATGAGAGTGCCTTTATATTCTTACTCCATTTAAATAAAACTGTTTATAGCTCTAGTCATTTTATATGCAATTCTGTACAAGTGATTTAATTATCCTTTTGTACCCACTGTTATGACCACAAGGAAACTATCCCAAAGATTAGGTGCCACTACTATGACAAAATGTATATGAAGAATGCCTTATACCGACACACTGGGGGTTGAGGAAAATGTGATTTGTTATTAATTTAGTTTCTGCATGATCAGTGGCGGCTGGTGACTTCAAATTAAAGGAGGGCTGCAGGAGACAGTTGAATGGGTGGGGCCAATGGGAAGGGGTGGGGCCAACCAGAAAGGGTGGGGCTATGCTCAAAACCACAACAACTGGAACTTTAATTAAATACGCTACCCTGGGTGCCAAACAGTCATTACAAGAGTCCAATCAAGACAAAATGAAGTGTAGAAGAAAAAAATATTTCAATGCATTGGCTACATGACAACTTACTTAATATCCAGATGGAAACAGGTTGTGAGGCATGAAAAAATAAATTACTTTTTAAATAGATTACTGGAATGCCAGTCAAAAATCAAGTATAAAAAACAAGCAGCACTCAAATGAAACCACTACTCCTTGCACTGCAGTTCTAATTATAATTTATATTCAGCTTTATAAAATTACCAAGTAACATACTGAACGTAGCAATCTCAGTGATACCTCCACTTGTAAAAATGTTTCTTATCCAAAAGACCTGCTGCCTGACACAACTATCTACTTGTTTCATGGGGAAGACATGATCAAAGTAAAAAATGAACAGCAAACAAGAAACAAGCGCAAGATAAATTGCTTAACGGATTCCTGCACAAGTTATGGACCACACATGATAGATTGGCATTCTGTTTAGTTTAAGGGTAAAGCCTGCAAAGATGACTGCAAGTCTCCAACAAAATATGACTGCAAGTCTCCAACAAATGTAATGAGCTTCTGAAAATACTGTAATCCTGTACTTTTATTACAAATACTGTCATATGCATTTCAGTACCCAAGGCTTATACATTATCTAGTTATGTAAATATTCTCTGCATGACAACAATGAAAAGGCTTTCAATGCTGGTAATTCTTTAACAGTATGCTTATTAAAGCTTACTTGCATCTTACAATCTCCGACAAGCTTACCTGATGGTCATTAAATCATTGCTACTTAAACAGAGCAACAGGGCACTGTGACAGTATGCATTTCCTGAATAATAAGAAGCATAAATCAACAGTATAAAAGTATTACAGAAAACCAGAACATTCTGCAAAATCAAGGACAGATGAAAAGCCACGGTCATACTTGTGGTCTACATTGGATCCGGGAATACTCTGCACACTTACACTGCATAACTGCTCCTTGCTTTCCTTGGACACATCCAGAGCCACTACAATGGGGAGTGGGGTGCAACAAGTATGTCACAATTTGAAATGTCTCTGGCTGACAGTGATGGCTCTGACACTCATACCTCTCAAATTCAGAGCAAGAAATCTGGACAAAGCCATACATAGAACTAGAAGTGGGACACAGGCCCAAAAATAAGGACAATTTTTAAATATTGCTCTTATTAACTTAGATAATAGAACAGTAGTAGGTCTTGCATTAGTACGAATTTTCTGAAGGGTATGAAATCTGAAACTCAAATGTCTGCCATTATTTTCTAACTTCAGTCTTTAATGACTTGCCACTAATTTGCCAGAAAACCACAATTTTATAAAAAAACAGACCAAAAATGTGATGCAAAAATATAAAGTTGCCACACAATACAGCTGGGAACCTGTCAAAAAAGGGGAAACTTTTTAATATTAACACTGTTAACTTGAGCAGCTAACAAAATAAGAGCATCTACATGCATTTCTGAAATAAAAGTAATCTATAACTCTGATCATTACAGTTATATATAATTGTAAACCCTCCACGTTTTCTTCCAAAGTTGTCGTTTTGAAGAGGGATTATTAGTGGAGAGCAACATTTTGAGCCAAAATTGGGAACAATTGAGAGGTTTGGATATTCCTAATCTACAAAGTGATTTGCACCTACCTCTTAACCTCTTAATGCAGGAAATCTGGACATGGCCAAATATATTGGGGGAACATACAAACACTACTAAAAATTGCTCTTGTATAAACTTAAGACAGTTGATAGAATAACAGGTCTTGCATTAGCATGCATTTTTCTGAAGGTTATGATGTCTGAAACTCAATGTCTGTCATTTAGTGACTTTATTCCTAAATGATTTGCTAGAAAACCACAAATTTTATGAGGAACAAACCAAAAATAAGAAGCAAATATCTATTCATTCTGCAAAAATATGGACAACTGAGAGATATAGTTTAACCGGGGCTGTCTGAATTTGCTACCCTTCCCCCCCTCACAAAATCATGATCGAATGGAACCTCCCCCCTGCAGCCATTCCAATGTTCCATTCTTTGGTTATTTTGCCCCATTTACCATAAACACTGTAATGTGCATACTGCTTTACTTCTGCAATGATTTAGATTTCATTTGAAAGTTTTATTTTGCATTTTACAGCACAAACCCTAATAGATATCTGTTAAACAAAGTAATGCAGTCTCACAATGAAAATAGACTTAGCATTAAAACTTATCTGCCCTTGAAACTCACATGCATTGAAACAGCATTGAAACCCACATTCAAAGAAAATACATTTTGCTAGTGGCAGATAAAGATTAACTTTGGGCTGTTTTCAAAATCATAGGCCCCTTGAACATGAAACATACACATGCTCTTTGATACACTTTCCTGACTGTATTACATTATATTCCTTGTACAATACAGTACAGTTGTTAGAGGGCATTTTAAATGTATTGTTTTGAACATTTTTCCAGTAAACAATGAAACAAAATGCATGCACCAATGACAAAACTGCCCAATTCAGAACATTTCCATCATAAAAAGTCTACTCAACCTTCTATAGTCCACCAGTATCAGAAAATATGCACAATCTCTGAAGTAGCAAAATCCACATTAAAGAAATCTGTAACTAATAAAGAGGTTTCTGCTAGCAAACAACTTTATATGTCATTGTTTCATCTACAAATAAAGTGCCTGTTGCCCTTGAAGAATAAATTGCCTATATTGCATGCATTAAAAAATGATAAGCTAGTAATACTGCAATAGGGAATGGATGGTAAACTGATAACGGGTTCATAGTTACTAGGTATCTTCACCAAAGAGGACTGCAGCATCCATTCCCTTTACAACACAGTACAGTATCAGCAATGCATCTACATACTGTGGGAGTAGAACCCACAGCCTTCTGCATCAAAAGCAAGCACACTACCTGTTGTGCTATTAATAACGCAAGCAGACTTAGCATAAGCAGCATTAAACTTTTGTTCCCCTGCAGCTCTCAGCTCCTTGTAAAATCTACTCAACACTCAGCTGTATCTCTGAACTTTGCAGCACAAGAAATCTGGAAAAAGCCAAAATTTATTGGGGGGGGACCAAAGGCCAAAAACCAGGGACACATTTTAAACATTGCTTGTATAATGTTTGAAAGTTGCTAGAATAAAATGCTGTGTTACCACCATACATTTCACTGCCACGTCTTGAACCCAGGGAACCCTGTGCAAAACAGTCAGAGAAACATACCACTATGCCAAATCAGCTGAAAAAGAGGAAGACAAACTTAAATGACTACCATTTAGTGAATTCAGTTCTCACCATAGCTGTCAACCTCTTAGCAAAAAACACCTGAAAAAAGCCAATAATGTGGGAATACAGCTGCCAAACATATTCAGTGAATTCAATTCTCACCATTGCTCTCAACCTCTTAGCAAAAACATGTGGACAAAGCCAGTAATGGGGGGAATACAACCCCCAAACATTCAGTGAATTAATTTCTCACCATAGCTCTCAACCTTAGCACAAAATACCTGGACAAGGCCAATAACGGGGGAATACAGTGCCAAAAATATGGGCAAATTTCAAATATCCATTTATAAACTTAGACAATTGCTAGAATAAAAAGGTTGTTTTACCATGTACTTTCTGAAGAATATGAAGTCTGAAATTCAAATGCCTGTTATTTTTAAACATTTGTTAACCAGGAAATTAGTCTGACTTGGAACAAAACAAAGCCAATTTTCAGCACAGCAGGGAGAAACATCTTTGTAAGGAATGGGAGGACATGCAGACTCCACACAGAAAGCACCCCAGCCAAGAATCAAACCAGAGAACCTGTAGCTGTTAGGCAACAATGCTACCAGTGCACTACAAATCTTTGCAAGGAAAACTGAAGATACAGAAACCACAGATTTTATAAGGAACAGAACAAATACGAGGCAAAAATCTGAAATTTGTTACAAATAGTGGTTGGTATGGAATTCAGGTCCTTGCCACCTGCATCCAAGGTACAGGGTTCAAGCCTGAGTATCTCTACCCACCACTATGTGTTAACAGGGGCATTTCACATACACACACCACACACACCCTTACCTCTCTCCTGATTGAAGCAGTAGAACTCGACCGACTTCAGCAAACCTTACCTCTCTCCATTGTCTGGAATGCGCTCGACTGACTTCAATGCTTCCCTGCAAGCCACACCAGGTCCAGCTCAGCTTCAAACTCAACTTACCTCTCTCCTGATTGGTCCTGTCTGCGGATCAAGCAGTCTGGAGCTCCTCTGTTCTGTGTGGTTGTCTACTGCACAGATTGCGGGGCAGAAAATAGCTTGCCTGTATCTGGACTGCTGACTGGGGCAGTCAGAGTTCGCATAGATTCCTGGGCATCTGTGGGGCAGTCTGAGTGTGTCTGCGCCTGCGCGGAAGTTCCGGTACTCGTAAATTTTTTTTTTAATTTTATGTTTCACAATTTATTTTTATTTCTTTTGTTTCTAGGTGGGAGGGCTGCAGTCCTGCAGTCTGATAGCACCAGCCGCCACTGTGCATGATGTTTTTTTTTTAATGTTTTTGAAGCATTTTATAATGTGTTAATTTAATTTAATGTTATGCAGTCTTAATTAATTAACTGATAACACTACTTAAATGTGTTGTTAGTGTGTCATAGTATTCTGAGGAAGTCATTCTTCTACTGCCCTTATCAGACCAATCATAGAATACAATGCTCCCTTCGATATATACCTGACCAGTCATATGCAATAACTAGAGTGACTTCAAAAGTTCCTTACAAAAAGAATACAAAGCATAACAAAACCTGCCCTACTCAGAGCCTTTGCCTCTGTTCAGTCTCTTATAGATTGCTGAGAGGTGATCTATGACTGGCTTTCAAAGCATTCACAAACCCCACACTTATGAATCTCCTGCATATCCATAAGTCAAACAGTAGCAGAAATACAAGGTCTAGGGTCCTGAGTTTTGTGTGTGACTAAAACAGAATGTGCTGGTCAGACAGATTTGTGTCCCAGAGACTGCCCCTCCTATGGAACAGGCTTCCCATCCATGTGAAGCTGAGTTCATCTGTTACCCAATTTAAGTGCAACCTAGACCAGTGGATGGGGAATAGAAATTTACACCTGGCCTGGCACCCATGACCCGTATGGACAGAGGTAGCTTATAAATGTGTGGCCCTTGATGTTGTGTTTGGATATAGATTATCAATATTCTTTTGGGAAAACTTGGCTAAGCTTAGTAAGGTCCACCAGGTTGTTAACCTAGTAACACATTTATGAAACTATGAATCTTGTGGTTTGTGAGACAAAAAATTGACTAAACCAAGTGAGCATTAAAATTTCACCTTCCTGTGGTGTTTTGCTATTACTATACTTTTCTGGTTTCCTTTGATTTGGTTTTCTTTTTGTTTTTTGGTTTTTTGGTGTGAAGAAGTGACTCTTGAAAGTGATGACCATAAAAAAACATTTTTATCCTGGCCATGTTTCGGATTGTTCTCTTTTTGTTTAAGTACGTGATATATTGTTTTATAGTGAACAGTCCATTAATCCTAGTTGCTGGTGCCTTTCTTTGTTGAATTTATTGTAGAAGTTAATTAATGACATTGATTAAAGACATAAAAAGCTCAACAGGGAATTGAAGGAACTAGATTCTAGGATCCATGCCTTGACCAATTTTAATACTGTGGAATATGAAGCTATTTTTATTTTCACAGATTGGTACATCAAATCTATAATTGAGCTGAAGAAGAAAAAGGTGCTGTGCTACATCACAGTGTATGGCGATGGAACTGCTTAGTCTGCTCTTTCTTCCTTTCAGGCTGAAGGCCGTGGTATAGATGTTTCTACTAAAAAAATTCTTAGGGTTGAGAACCAGAATTCTGCCTTACAGAACACTCTACCTCCTCCTACTCTGAGACGGCCAATTAGGATTTCAGCCCAGGGACATCAGTCTACTGAATTCCACCCTTGGGCATTCCACTCAAGGGATTATTATAGCAATAACCCATGCCTGGGTGTGGGTAATGCTGGATTTACCCACAGTCGGTGTGGTTTGGTCACAAGGGCGAAGCTCGAGTGGCCAAACAAAGACAACCGTGGGTAAATCCAACATTACCCACACCCAGAAGTGGGTTATTGCTGTTATAGAATGACATTATTTAAGAAAAAAAAAATAACTTTTCTTAAATAATGCATTGTATAATGCCTCCTTGCTGCCCTTCTGCAGCTGTCTGGTATTCTGCGGCAGTTCTGATGTACTGCGCATGCGTATACCTACACAGTACATCAGAGCTGTGGGCAAAAGCAACGGAGAAAGCAAGATCTACGTTGCTTTTTACAAACTGTTTCACTATGTTAAATGGGTTTAACATAGCGAGACAGCTTTAAAAAAAGCAACGGAGAATCTCCGTTGCTTTTTTTTAAGCTGTCTCGCTATGTACATAGTGAGACAGTGTGAAGCAATGGAGATATTGCGTTTTCCATCGCTGTAAAAAAAGAGTTATAGTAATATAAAAAGTCCGGGCGACCGGACCTTTTTCCATTACTATAACCCTGATTTACAATGTGCACGCTGACCAATCAGCATGCACGTTTTTGAATATTAATGGAGGGTCATTGTATAATTGATAAAGAGTGTGATGTCTTGAAGGAGAGGAAGAGGGAACACCATTCCTTTAACTTTCTGAAGAACTTAGCAACCATAAACCTTTTAATTGTGGTATGGCCTGTCCACTGAAGCAATATTTTATTTTCAATTATATTCCTGAATCTTTTACTGAATGACAATTTAGCATATTTTCCCTTGGCTTTTCCTTTATACTCAGTCATAGGTGTAAAGTTACACAGGCCATCATTCATCTGAAATTGTTTGTGCATAAACTAAATTTGAGATATTGATTTAAAGATAATCATGTTCAACAAAATGGCACATTTGAAATGCCATCTGTATATAATCCATCATTGGCTGCAACATTACAAACTTTCTATGAAACCTGTTAAGGGGATATCATTAACCTTTCAGAACATAATGTTGTAACCCCCATATAAATGTTATAGTTTTGATTCTGATGATAGAAAGCCTATTCAACAGTTGAGAAGCCTACAACTAAGGTTTATGAAGGACAAGGCTTTGTTATTATGTATCAGAATGAGTATGCTGCAACCACTGTGAACCTGTTATCTAATGAAATGCAATTAAAAAGGTTTATGTGATATATATATATAAAATAGTTGTCAATATATATATATATTAGGAATATCTTGGAGGATTTATTATGTTAAGGGTATACTGATGCCACTTTGCTTGTTTTTATAAATGTTGACTATCCTCATTTAAGTGTGCTTGCTGTTCAAGGTGCCTAGAGTTCATAAGACTGTTTTTTCTCCTCTGTTTAGGATGATAGTTTCTGTCCCAGGATTTGTTATGGAAGGGATTTCCATATTTTTGGATCAGGTTTTTAAGCCATTTGATCAAAGGTTGGACTCCTATTTAAGGGATTCCTGGGACTTTTTCAATAAGGTCAAAAGCAAAAGTTATATTTTCCAGGGTGATGTGACATTTATGTTTACCTCGGATACTAAATGCTTGTTTGCTAGTATAGTAAACTCTCAGTTAACTGGCACCCGTGGGTAATGGTAGATGCTGGATAACTGTAGTTCCTGGTTGCTTGAGAGTTATTATTAAAAATAGGTCTGACTAATACTGTACCCTATACTATTTGCTTGGTTTGACTTGTTCTCAGGTTGTGTAGAGAGGGAATTTAATCCTGTCTTACTTTTTAAAACTCCAAAACTCTAGAAATGTGCGGTATGTTTCTGCAGGGGGGACAGAAAGTGCAACGCATGAAAGTTGTACTGTATTTCTTCGATATGTTTTGCCAGTTGCTTGAGAGAGCAAGTTGCTTGAGTTCTGGTTAACCGAGAGTTTACTGTATTCCAAAAAATGAAGGATATGAATTTATTAGATTATTATTAGCTCACTATTCTTGCCAAATACTATGTTTATTAATACTGTATGTACTCCACCTAGGGTTTGCTTGATAACAATACTTTTATTTTTCATTACAAATACTATCAGCAGGTTAGGGGTAACCATGCGGCCCAAAGCTGCCCCTTCTTTTATCAATCTTGTTTTCGGATGGTGAGATTGTTTTATTTTAAGTAATATTGTTTATTTACTAAAATTATATTTTACAAATGCTTTGTTGATGATTTTTTGTTTTATATGGACAGCACTAGGGAGGAATGTTATGGATTTGTGTCCAGTTTAAATGTTAGTACTAGTTATCTGGAATTTTCTGTTGCACACATGGATGGATACTACAATGTTTTTGTATGTCTTTTTAACTATGATCATTATTAGTAGGAATTTTGAATTTTGATAGCTGTATTCACCAAAAGAATACTTTTCTGAACAGTTATGTACATTTTAAGAGCAATCATCTGCTTTACATTAGAAATAATATCCCTAAAGGTCAGATGATATGGGTGTCTCCTTTAACCATGAACAAATGTTTTTTTTTGTGATGAACTTGATTATGTTTGTCAGTTATTTTAAGACAGAGGATATAACCCCTAAACTAGGAACTGGATTATTAATAAGAGAACTTCTTTATAACTTCCTTATTATTTGCTGGGTTTAACAATATTAAATGTTTTATTCATAGCAAAAGTCCCTTTAGCAAAGCCAAGAGTTTGTGTGTGTCTGTTGACAGTGGTAATACAAGAGACAGTATTAAAAAACATTGGGAAATTATTAGTGGTGATTCATATTTAAATGGCATACTAAGAAACACCCCTATTTGGGCATATAGAAAAGGCACTAATTTAAAAAGTTTATTACAAACTGATAGTGCTCAAGTACCTTTGATATACACTAACAAGAAGGGAACTTAATGCCTGTAGATGGTGTATGTGGCGTTCCTGTATTCATGAGAGTGCCTTTATAGTCTTATGCCATTAAAAAATGTTTACAGTACTGATTGCTTTATATGTAATTCTATAGGGGTGATTTATTTAACTTTTTATATCCACTGTTATGATTACTATATAGGCATGATCAAAAGGAAGCAGTCCACTAGGATTAGGGAAAACTACTAAGTTATTAGAAAAAAGGATATGAATAATGCATTAAACCAAGAGACTCAACAGTGTGTGTATAAAAAGAACATTTTTCTCATGGTTATTGATAATAAGTCATCTGATTACAGAGCTGGAGACTATAAAAAAGGGAAGCCAGATGGCAAATTGCTTTAAGACTGCACAAATATCCATGGATGAATGAAGTTATTAATGTCAAATGTTTTTTGACATCAATGTAGTTGAGAAAAAAGTGATTTATTGTTAATTTATGTTTCTGCATGATGTTCTTTTTAATGTTTTAACTGTTTTTGAATGTGTTAATTTAATTTAATGTTATACAGTCTTAATGTATTAATTAATGGTAGTATTTAAATGTGCTGTTGCTATGTCTTGGTATTCTGAGAAGTCTTGTGGTTCATGAGATGAAAACACTGAATAAGCTGAGTTTGAGTTAAACATTCCTTTGTCAGCCTTTCTGTAGTGTTTTGCTGTTTTGTTTTTGAGTTACTCCAATTTGTTGGTTTCCTTGTGTTTTGTTTTTGTTTAAGCTTAAATACATGTTATGGGTTTCCTGTGTCATAGAGGGATACCTATAACCTGCAAGGAAGTGGTATGGGATTTTTCCTATACAGATTTTTACATGGAGAAGCTCAAGTGCATTATCCTGTTTGTCCAGCCTTGAGGTATACTTATTTTAGATGAATATCAAGACACCTCCACCTTTAAATCCTGCCTGATTAGTAGCTGGTCTAAATAGGTGGAAAATGTTATAGCCTTGCACTGCTGGGGTGCTCTCCATGGCTTTAAGCCATGCCTCAGTGACTGCACAGACATCAGCATTCTCTAAGGTATGGAGAGCTTGTGGGGAGTAGAGTTTCTAATTCAGACTCCTAGCATTGAGTAGTTACATCTTTTGATTTTCTCATTTTTCATTAGCTATGTTGGAAAGATTGTCAAGCTGGCAATGTCTAAAAAAGGTACCATGGAGGAGAAAAATGTTTTAGCCAATATACAAAAGCCTAGAGGGGAAAGATGCAGGCTATCACCACCTAAGTAATGTCCCCTGTTGACCATCTCCTTACATGCTGACAAATATTGCACCCCCTTATAATGACACAGAAAACTAAACCAATTATTGAAGTTAGTTACCTTCTGTTCATATTGTGGCATCATCCTTGGAGAAGGAAGAAGGCTGCTCAGTGATAGGCTCATACTGTCCTGGAACACATATTCCGAGAGCTCCATGGTGTCTCTCTTCATATAGTCTAGGGAGGTATGTCTCAGGTCATTTACATTCACATTTACTATGACTAAGTCATATATGTACTTTTGATCCAATAACTTAACTGCGTGCATAATATGACAGATCCTGGCCTCTGATAAACAACTGGCCATGACTTTCTTCTTACTCAGCCTAGTGTGATGGACATTAATGTGTCTCTCAATGGAGTTTCCAATTACCAGAATTTGTCTCATGTTATGGCTTGCCTTATGGGCTTAGAAGTAGAGGCTCCATGATATGTGGGTGTTATTTTGAAAGAGTGCATCTAGGGCTGCTGAGACCATCTGTTATATATACTTCATCTAAGAGGTATTTGGGGTTTAAAGAGAAGAGTATATTTAAGTGCCTTAGCATATGTGGGTCTATGTGTCTAGTTTGTACTGTGTGTGATGGATGCAGCGTGTGTATTACTGACAGTGTGATTGACACTGGGAGTGCTTTACTGTGACAGGTTTTCCTTCAGTGACATTCTGTAAATGCATCTCTCACATACCTTATTAATTAATTAATTCATTCATTCATTCATTCATTTATTTATTTGACATTTGTTTACAGGGTTGGTCTGACTGGGTCTATAGAACCCATTTTCAGTAGAGGCCCAGGAAGAAAAGCTCCACATACAGTACAATACAAATACAGTATAATCCAGTACAATACAAATTACATTAGAAATGCTATACAAAAATGAGTTGAAAGAACAAACTGTGTTACAAGATGTTGCAATATATTACTACACGTCTAGAGAATTCTATAGAGTTAAAACATTACAGACAATAATAGTCAATCTCACCATACATGATGTAAATAGTGTCCAAAAAAATAGTACGTAGGTAGTGCTATGTGACATTGACTATTAGAATACATGAAAAATAGAATGTTAGTTTCAGTTAGGAAAATAGCAGCCAGAAAGTTAGTGATGCATATAGACAGTGAGAGTTAGTTAAGAAGAATAGAAGCAATAAAGCCTGAGCAGTAGCTTAAAGATATGGTACAGAAACAGAGGAGAAGTTAGAAGAACCTTAGGATCTTGCAGTCTGTGAGGGATTGAAATGTGACAGAAGAGGATGATGAGGTTAGTGTGGAAGAAGAGGAAGACCTGAGCATTAAGCAGCCTTTTTGCAGCAGCAGAGCCATGTATTTTTGAGCTGATTTTTTTTAAAGAGGCTTCAAAATGGGTTAGGCCAGGCATAGATCTGGTAGCTAGAGGTAGTGAATTCCAAAGTATAGAGACAGAGTTTGAATATAGAGAGTGACCTGGTTTTCTTGTGGGTTTTGAGATAGCTAAAAAATTTTTGTCTTCTGATCATAGGGATCAATTTGGTGTGTAAGGTATGATTAGATTGCCTAGTGCAGGGCAGGCAGTAGACTTGAAAATAAGGTTGTACAAGGTGTATATCTGAATAAAGGCAAGCTGGTTGGGGAGTTCAAGCCAGTTTAATTTTAGGAGTGGTTTACAGTGGTGTGTGTGATATTTAGAGTTTGTGCCAAACTTTGCAACTTTGTTGTAACACTGTTCCATCTTGCTTAGGGTAGAAGTTTGTAAGTTAGTTGAGATAGGGGCACCATAAAGAAGAGAAGGAAGTAAAAATGTTTTTGCAAGGGTGGTTTTGGTTTCTGCAGTAAAGAAATGTTTCTATATAAGAGTCCCAGTTTTTGTTGTTATATTTTGCTGTATATGGGGTCAAGTGAAAGTTTATCGTCAGTGATAACACCTAGAAGTTTGGTTTCCTGCACTATTTCTATGACAGTGTTGTCAGATGCAATGATATTGAAATGATCAGTGACAGGGGAGGTGTTTTGGGGATAAAAAGTACTAGTATTGTCTTCTTTGGATTAAGAAAGAGTTGGGGATTTCTTAGCCTGGATTTGACTGCAGTAAAGGACTGTTGAGTTTTTGAAAGTAGTTCTAGTAGTGATTGAGCAGTGCAGATTATGGTGAAATCATCAGCATATTAAATGAGGGTCCCAGCGTGAGAGGCAGTGTGAAGGTTGTTTGTGAAAATATTGAAGTGTAGGGGTCCTAGGATGGAGCCTTGATGGACTCCAGTAGGATTGTGGAGAAAGGGTGAGAGTTCATTGGACAATTTCACTGCTTGTTTACAATCCTTGAGGTAGCTCTGAAACCATTTTACTGTGTTATGTGAGAAGCCTAAGTTAGACAGTGTGCTCAAAAGTAAGGGGTGAGACACTGTGTCAAAGGCCTTGGAGAGATCTTGGAATACTGAGGCTGTATAGCATTCTGCATTGCTGGCCTTGTTCAATGTGTCTGTAAAAGATAATAGGGCTGTAGCTGTGTTGTGGCTAGGTCAGACGCCATGTTGGGTTTTGGTTAAAAGATTGCTTTGCAATAGATATTGCATTACCTGCTGATGGATACCTCTCTTGAGAATTTTGGATATGGCAGACAAGATGGCTATAGGACAGAAATTGGATGGATCAAAAGAGTTGCCTCCTTTGAGGATGGGGGTGATGTGAGATTGTTTCCATATGGTAGGTACATCTGATTCTTATCAGTTTTTTTGAGAATTAGTTGGTTGTCAGTGAACATGAGACAATCTCTGTATTGCCTCAAGATGTCCATATCCACCAAGCTGACATCAGAGACAGTGTGAAAATTCATATCCATAGAAGTATGCTCTTTTCTTATCAGTTAGATGGTAAGATGGTAATATTTGATTTGTAACTCTGTGGGCAGGCCTTGTCACTGTGCAAACTAGTTTCCCTGTGCACAACTAAGTATTGGTGAAATTGCAAAGATGCTTTTATGGGAAAATGTGAACTCAAGGTACCTGCATCTATACAGCGCACTGTCAAAGACATGAGGGACATTATGTTATAGACTTGACCCTGACAACTTATTAATGAAGAATTGAGGTAGATACTCTAAGGTTAAGTTAGACAGTAGCTATTCAAGTAGTACTTATTGAAAAAGAGAGAATTAGCTTTGTCAAGAATGGTGAATAGTAGGAATTTAGTTAATTGGTTACTACCTGGCTATTATTTGTGCTAGTTTTACCACAACTCCACGCTGCTGGGATTCAAAGGCTCTGTGCTTCTTCTCTTACCAGAAGAAACACAGTAGCACTAATACCAAGAAGAGAAGGAGGCCGCAGGCTTTTTGGTGACCAACAGTCACATTCCAGATGATGCAGGGATCTGTAGGCTTGCTGTAGCCTTTTCTTGGTAGGTACCTTGAATAGATGTAAGATCACTCATGAAGGTCCCACACTGACTCTGCAAAATCAGAAATGGTCAGGAATTAATGACCCAAAACAGAAACACAAATTCAAAGCCGGTTCCTATGAAACACTTATCTGTTTTTTTTTTTTTCCTGGTGATTAGCAGACTCCAGGAAATAATGTCTCTGTACTCAAAAGTGAAGAAATACAGCACTATTATTTCCTGGGTTAATATACCTCCCCAACAGTTCAGAGACTGCAGTCCGAAGTGTACTTAGGTTATGGTGTACTCTTTGCAGTTTTCTGATTTGGAGTTTCAGATATGCTTTGAAAGGACCATGTTTTTTTTGTCCTCATCTTTTTGAGAGATTTGAGAGAACTTTTTTTGCAGGTACAGACTGAGGGAACAGGATCACATAAGAAATGAACAAAACATATTTATAGATACAAGGATATGCTAAAAAAATATATATGTGTGTGTGTGTGTGTGTGTGTGTGTGTGTGTGTGTGTGTGTGTGTGTGTGTGTGTGTGTGTGTGTGTGTGTGTGTGTGTGTGTGTGTGTGTGTGTGTGTGTGTGTGTATTTTAGATGCAAGAATACACTACAACATTTAGTTCAAGAAGCAGTTAAAAATGTCAAAACATGGATTGAAAAATGGAATTATACTTAGCAGCTCTTTATGGAAAAGATGTTAATAATAATTTTTATCTTTTTTTATAATTTTCATTTTGCTCTGTGTTACTCAACTGTTCTGTTTACGACTTTAGTATCCATAGCATTGAAGATTGTAGGAAAAAAAAGTTCTGTTTTCCAACAAACTGATATAAACACTGTTTTAATTAAATTAGAAAACTGTCTAAATCTTTTTACTAGAAGCAATTAGAATAACAGTGAAAATGTATCTTACAGTATGGTTCCTAATGAATACATGGTTTATAGTCTAGTAGGAGAGTGCATAATGTTTGTGTGTGCTCAAATGTGTATACTAAAACTGCATTCATTAAAAGGAATTAATAAATCCTAACAAGGCTATAGGTATGAAACAGATGAAAAATGAAAATACACACACTAGTAAAGCTGAAACTTGGAGAACTAAGTATACAGTGAATGGGAATGTAGCAAGGGAGGTACTGGATCCAAAATGAAAATACACTATTGTTTATACAAAAGTATTAGCAATAGTAAAACATGTAAATTGGATGCTATCACTGCAAAATTGATATAAGGTGATGTACATATATAAACTGCTTTGAACCTGTTGCTATGGCTTCAGGCTTGCATTACGATATAATGGTAGGAAGAGATGTCTCTATACCTGAAAATTCTGGAAACTCTGAGAAAAAGGAATAAACAATGATGCCTTGAGCAACAAATGTAAAGAACAGAAGGTTTGTACACTTTCAAACCCTTCCAATCATAGTCTGAATGGAATGAACAACAGGAAAATGACAGTCTTTTCTAACATCAGATGCAACTGCTAACAATGGAAATGGGATTGAGGAATATTATTTAGACTCCTGAACAAAAGTTATATGAAACTGTAAGAAGAAAAGAAGGTCAGACAGCAATAAGAATGCTGATCCAGAATTAAAAGACAGCAGTATTTAGAAGAAAAAAAGAAAAAAGAAAACAATTTATTGCATGAATAGATCCTTGAAGAGGATGGGCTTACACATGAAGATATTGCAACTGAATGTGACAAAGCAGCATGCAAAAGCAGAACTGATAGAAATAAAGGCCTTAACAAAAGATACTAGTTTGGAAATAGTTTTACAAGGTAGAGAGCAGATAGTTAATGCAATCTGAAGTAAGAGATGTTATTATAGTTTGAAAGAGGGAGTTGAGGTGTCTTGCAGGACTGAGGAAAAGGAATCATTCTCTGAAAGGTTGCATTTTAAAGAAGTCTAATTGTGAAGTACAAAAAAATATGCTATTTATCTGAATTCTAAACTTTCTGTAAAGCTAAAATAAGTAGCACGTAGGTGGTCAGAAGGAGAGGTAGAATAATTACTCTGATTTCACCAAGGTAGTTCAAGAGGGAAAAACCGTGATCAGAGAGAGATTTACTCTGCTTACACTAATTGGCTAACATGGGTTCGTCAATTAGCATGATGGAAAGGATCTAGGTTAGAACATCGACTATCAAAATATTGACATTCATAACATGACTCCACATTATTGAAATGGCACAACATCAAAGTGCCAGAAAATTGAGCATCAGTACATTTAAAAACAAATATTCTTTAATGGGGACAATCCACCCTCTGCACCCCTCATACTTTTTGATGCTTATATATACCAACACCATGACTGCACTACAGCTGAGAATGGACAAAGCCTCAAAGCCAGCTGTACTGCAGTCTCTTATGTTCACCTACTTGCACTGTTCTAGCATTTGACTTCAAGGCACTTCACTGCTGTGCCATTTTGATGATATGGGATCGATGTTATGAATGTCAACATTTTTCAACATTCTTACACAGATACAATGGGAAGAATCTCTGCTGTAGAGACAAGGTTAAGACATACAGCAGAAAGTTATCTTGTCCTTGAATCAAACATTGAGCTGTCAGATCTGACTATGGTAGTGTTTCTTCCCACCATGCAATGCATCACAGTAGCTAAGGCACCCATACCACACACACACACACACACACACACACACACACACACACACACACACACACACACACACACATTTGCACATGCATACATGCATACACATGGAAGCACGCACACATAAATACACACGTGCACACGTGCACACACACTCACATTTGCACATGCATACATGTGCACACATGCAAGCACAAGCACATACATACACACACGTGCACACACACACATACACACACACACACACACACACACACACACACTCACATTTGTACATGCATACACGCACACACATGCAAGCACGCGCACATACACACCCATACACACACACACACACACACACACACACACACACACACACACACACACACACACACTAACACACCTCTATGCCCTTAAAACAAATCCCTCGACTAACAACCAAATGTGGAGGATGAATGATTCTTGGAACCAAATATAAAGGTAAGCTGTAACCACTGTGTCCAAATGGTGAAGCAATATCAAAAAAAGTGCAGACAAATCTGCTTCAGTAACTAGTTTATAAAGTATAACATGGCACCCAGATTATAGAGGAAATATGGACTATAACTCTGGGTGTCGGTTTCCAACATCCACACCAAAATTGGCTGTTCACCTGCCATTCACAGAACTGGATCTTTGGCCCAGCAATCGTACCCCCTGTCTCACCACTCTCTCTGTGAACCAATGTCCTTTAGTGACCCTTTATTCATGGTACTGGTAGGCAAAACTTAAACTCACCACGACTGTTATCAGTAAAATTAATGTTTTTATTTAAATTTTAAATTATAAAATTTGTTATAAATAGAAAAAGTTCTGCACTACCTACTGTTTTGCTCAGATGAAGCTTTTAGCATGCATAGTCATGTTGCTTTAAGCGTTCCTTTAAGGGTTGATTGTTTTATTGTTAAATTAATTGAATAATTTGAATGTATCTTCACTATATATTCTCTGAAACTTCATTCACTGTATACATGGTCTGAAGAAGCGTATCAGGAGATACGCGAAAGCGCTTACCTTTGTTAAAATAAAGTCTTTTTTCTTTTACTGATAACAGTCATGGTGAGTTTAAGTTTTGCCTACCAGTACTTTGCATAGTTTTTAACTGAAAAGTCTTCAGTAGCTGTGGTTCGTCTTTTTGCTCCCACCCTTTATTCATGGTAACTTTGACAAATAAAGATACACACACACACACACACACACACACACACACACACACACACACACACACACACACACACACACACACATATGTGATTCCCAAGGAAAGCTGGCAGAATTCTCTAATTCCCCTTAGCATTCTTTCTGCCATCACTATAAAGAATATCAGAGATTTGTAGTCACATGTTGCTCTAAAATCAGTTCAAATGTGAAATAAACCAATTAATATATTTTTCACTTGTAGTTGGCCTAAGCAGACTAATGGATGATCTCAGTAGGTCAACAGGTAGCACACTTTTTTTTTCAAATGGCTTTGTATTTATTTTCCATAAAATCAAAACAAAAATCAGAACAAGAAACTGCTGATGTTACTGTTTACACAATGTGAGCAGATTATCAAAACTAGACATCTAGATATTTTAATGAAACTTACTTCAATTCAGAATAAAGTCTACAGAAGAGAACTAACAAAGTTGAGAATATGTTTGTGACTCAATCAAGAGGTAAGATTATATAGTAACAAATTACCTTCACATACTGGTAATAAAATAAGAAATTGTCATGAAACTTAACACCAACACAGAAACACACAAAAAACTAAGCTACCTATACAGTATATACATATATACAACAAGCTGTCACCTTTATTCATGTTGTTACTACTCTTGACTGTAGACTATATTTAAGGTCTATATGTGTCTTTAACATATTTTACCATTCATGATAATATATCAGTCAGGGTTTTAGAATAGTTTTGGTAGTATGCTATGTTCTTTTGACTTTTTGTATAAAGTTTCTTAACCAATACATGTTTTTTGGACATGTTTTATACTCTGTCCAAGTAAGCTTGGATCTGTCCAACCAGTTTTTAGCTATGTAAGATTTTAATAGGGCACATAGTGTTATTATGATGTGTTTGATGAGACTACTGTTATTGCCTGTAAAAATATGTAATATTGCTGTTTCCCATGAAAGAGTAGATTTTGAATATCCTGTTTTTCTAGCAGGAATCTTAATGAGCACCATAATATATAAACCTTTTTTGCAGCTCCAGAAAATATGAAGAATGTCTGCTTCTTTATTGGGACAAAAAGGACAATATGGTGAATTCGATGGATTAAAAATGTTGAGAAGGCCAGATGTATGATATGCATTATTAAAGATCATGATGTGAGTGTAGATTAGTTTCTTAAAATGTGTTAATTTCATGGTGTTTTCAAAGGCTGATTCCTTCTGATTTACTGTCATGTTACTACTTTTTTCATCCCAATATTTTGAAAACAGAATTGTATTTTGAAATTTAATTTTAGTTATTAATTTATAAGTGTTTGAGAGCATTTTTTTTGTATAAAAGCATATTTTGAATTTGTTGTGCTAATTTGATATCTTGCTCATTTACTGTGATATCTGTAGTTAGTTTGTTAACTAAGTATAGGATTTGTTTAATTATTAAGTTGTATTTATCACTTGCTTTTAATAGGATCCTGATATTACCCATTGATAGGCTTTGTAATTGGCAAAATTCCCATACCGTATGATTCTTTATTAATGGATAATTATCTAAGTTTAACATGGAGTTGGCTAGTTTTATATAAGGGTTGCTGTGCTTTGGTTGTAGAAGAATGATCTTCTCCCGGATTCTGCAAGCCTTGCACGGCATGCCGGATTAGTGTAGGAGCTCCAGCAGGCAATATGCCTGCCGTGCGATCCAGGAATAACCTGTAGGGGCATGGATGACTGCTCCTGCTCTAGTCCTGCATGGACTCAGCCCCTGTATGCAAATTACCCCATTTGCAGGAGAAATCCATGCAAATGAGGTGAATTTGTGATCCAGGAAGCTGGAAACCAGCATTGCAGGATTAGTGTAATCTGCAGAAATGTACTCCGCCAGTAACGGAGTGCATTTCTGCACATTACAAAACGGAGCCATGACAGCTCCAAATAAAGGGTGGATATCATGTAGAAAGCATGCCAATGGCCAAGTATAAGGCCATTGGCATGGAAAACACTTGAATAAAAAAAAATCAACTTTTATTTTTTTTAGTTGATATCGGCTATTTAAGCGTAGGACAGCGGCGCACAACTGGGATCAGGGGGGTGGGAATAAGAAAATAAACCTAAAATAAGCATTTTAACTAAAAATCACTATTCTGCCATTATACCCAATGGCAGGCAGAAGACAACATGGCCACTGAATATTGCTTGCTAAGGGGAGAGGCTCAGTGCAGGACATGCAACTATACATTAGCAGGCAATCCTATGCAAATGAGGGGAATGCTAGTGAATCCCAGATTTCCCCTGCATGCTAGTCAGCTCCCAACAGTGTAAGAGTAGGAATAGCTTGGTGAAAGCCCAGGAGTTAGCTGACATCATGGGGAAGGGGGTGTCAGGCATGCTGTAAGTGGATTGGAGCCCTGAGTCTGGGGTTTGCTCCTAGCTTAGCATAGCTAGGCAAGGGGGTATGTCTGAGGTTGCCTAGCACTCTTTACATTGCCTAAGCTGGTGTGCATGCCATGACCATTTTAAAGGAAAAAGATAAAGTAAACCAGGAAATAGCAGCTTTGTACACATTTGTGCACTGTGTTTGTGCGGCACACCCCTGGGCTTAAACAGGAAGGCAATGGGAAGGGAAAACAGCAGTAGGAAGGCTATCTAGGAGAACTAGCATAGCTGGCAGGTGAAATGTATCAGAATCCACCAATTACACAGGCAGCAGACCAGCCCAGCACAGAACACTACTATAAACTATGCAAACACCTTTCCCTCTGTTTTTTCCCATACTCTACACGACTGATGTATACAAGCGTGGAAGTTTTAACAAAGAAAACAACAAAATGATAGGGGATGCAATAGCTATCATACAACAACATGTGGAAGAGGCTGAAGGTGGTGAGGATGTGAATGCTGTTGACTAACCCACAGTAAGGAGATGGAGAAGAGTGTACAAGTATATCCAGTTGGACTACCTTGGTAAAGAAATGCAAAATAAAAATAAAATATTTACCTTGTATCATAATGTAAAATGACTTGTCTTATCCTGTATGTCAATTTTTGTTAGTGTAATTTTTCTTCATTTTAATGCTACTTTGTTAGTATTTTGAAATCCTCTCTTTTACTTTGTGATAATATTGTCTTTTTAAATTATTTGTGCTAACACTGGAGCTTTTCTCCCCGGGCCTCTACTGAAAATAGAAATATATCCAGTTAGACTAGCCCAGTAAACAAATGTAAAATAAAATAAAATAAATAAACAACATGTGGAAGAGGCTGACGGTGGTGAGGATGTGAATGCTGTCGACTAACCCACAGTGAGGAGACGGAGAAGAGTGTACAGACCCAGAGTAACATACCAGGGGCTACATAAGCTTGAGATAGGGCATTACTATAGGATGGACAGGGACCTCATACAGCAAATTGTTCAGCTGTGCTGGCCACGCCTGACACAAAGAACTAACAGAGGGGAACCCATCCCAGTGGATAATAAGGTATGTGTAGGCCTAAGAATACTAGCTACAGGTACCTTCCAAAGGCCAACTGGAGATATTATGGGGATTTCACAGGCATCAGCATCCAGGGTACTCCACCAGTTCCTGGAGCCCATGTCAGCACATGCCGGTGAGCACGTATATTTCCCCAACAGCCATGAGGTGTTGGCCAGCAATATGGAACTGTTCCACCAAATAGCAGAATACCCTGAGGTAGTGGGTGCAATAGACTGCATGCACATATGCATCAAAGCACCACCCGGTGAGCAGGGTAGGGTCTACATCAACCGCAAGGGCTTCCCCTCCATCAACTGCCATATCGTGTGCAATGCCCAGGGCATAATAATGAATGTGTGTGGTGGCTGCCCTGGAAGCTATTATGATTCCCACATCTGGCATCTGGCATCTGGCGCAGCTGTACCAGAGATATGCCAATGGGGACACCCCTTACGGTCACCTAGTGGGGGATGCTGGTTACGTACTGGAGCTGTGGCTGATTACTCCCATCAGAAATGCACACACACCCAAACAAGAACTCCATAATGAGGCACACACACAGACCAGAATTATAATAGAGCATGTGTTTGGGATGCTCAAGTCATGGTTCTAGTGCCTGGAAACATCCAGTGGAGCCTTGCACTACTCACCAGCTACATGTACCCAAATTGTCATTGTATGTGCCATGTTACACAATATGATCCTGTGGAAACAGCTGCAGCAGAAACAGCATGGTGCAGGGCTATACAGCCCCCCACCATTGCCAAGGCCTGCACAGGCACAGAGTGACTCAGAGAAGGAACAACCTGAGCCTGCCCCAGTAGGCAGAAGGAGGTCTGCCCAGTGTGCCCTGGCCTTGACAAAGAGGCAATACACAGCACATACACTGGCACAGGAGGGACCCAGGGAATGACACCTCTCTCTGCCTCACACATACAGTAAAAAAGATGCCAAACATGACACTACCTGTGCTCAACCATGTGTAGGGTGTGTACTATGTGCTTCTGACATAGGCAGCCCTGCAGCACCACCCTCAATACTAGCACACACACAAGGTAAGTCATTCAACCTACCAATTGCCGAATAGAGTAGAATGTGTTGTTACCTGTATCTATGGTATGGATGTGAGCATGCAAGGGAATCGGGTGGCTGAATGGTATGCCAGTACATAGTAGACACCTATAGTGGCACCATGAGATCTGTAACAAATACTGGTGTCACCATAGTAGCCAGTACTACACAGGGTGACAAAACACACTGCAGGAAATGTGCATATGACTCACACCTGCCAGTCAGGGTGGTTCACATACCCAACAACAGTCTCAGCCAGCAGGACAGGTGTAGACAAACACAGACAAAGGCTGTGCTATGGCCTCTGAATGATGCCTATTGGTAACCCCCCCCCCCCCACCAGGCCTACACAGACAGACTACAGCAGGTCAGGCAGTGGGATGTTAGTTCTGAAGGGTAGAAAGTCAGAAACTAATATATAGGTCAATCAAAGCTAAGACCTGTAGTACACTGATATGTCTCTATTCAACATGATAGGTCAGAATATAGAATGAAATGGAGTACCTGACATACCAGTACAGTCATAGCAAATGTGTACAAGTGTCAGGTGTGCCCCCCATCCTATGTAGAAATGTAGAATCAGTCAGGTGTGCCCACTAATCCTGTGTAGAAATGTAGTAACAGTCACGTGTACCCCCAATCCTGTGTAGAAATGTAGTAACAGTCAGGTGTGCCCCCTGCAATCCTGTGTAGAAATGTAGAAACAGTCAGGTATACCCCTCCAATCCTGTGTAGAAATGTAGAAACAGTCAGGTGTGTCCCCCTACAATCCTATGTAGAAATGTAGTAACAGTCAGGTTTGCCCTCCCACTCATATGTAGAAACAATCAGGTGTGCCCCTTCCCCCAATCCAGTGTAGAAATGTGGTAACAGTCAGGTGTGCCTCCTCCCAACCACTGTGTATAAATGTAGAAACAGACAGCTGTGTCCCCTCCCCAATCCTGTGTAGAAATGTAGTAACAGTCAAGTGTGCCCCCTCCCACAATCCTGTGTAGGAATGTAGAAACAGGCAGGTGTGCTCCTCCAACCCTACTTAGAAATGTAGTAACAGTCAGGTGTGCCCCCCAAACCTATTTATAAATGTAGTAATGGTCTGGTGTGCCCCCCAATCTGATGTACACACGTCGTAACAGTCAGGTACACCCCCCCACAACCCTATGTAGAAATGTTGTAACATGTATGTGTAGGTATAATACCAGTGGAGCACAGATGCACAGAGGTGGCCAAGGTAGCAGGATAGGTTGTAGCATCTGCACAATATGCAGGTATATGTGTGTTAGCTTGGTGCGTGTTTCATATTGTGTGAGAGTGGTCAGTATGTATGCATGTTGAGGTAAGACCTGGTGGCCATTGCCTACTACTGCTGATGACAGGAACAAGTCCTCACAACTGCAGTGCCAAAGACAATACCCACCAGTATAACACATGCTAGCAGTAAGCCATTGTAACTGTATGATGGTAATATGTGTTATCATCTGAAAGACTGACAAGGCATGGCTGTTGGGCAAGATATACAAGCAGTACACAGGGGGAAGTACCCCAGACATACAGTATATATTATGTCACTGTGAAATGGAAACACCCTTGGAATTGTACATACAAGTATGCATCACATTAACTGGTCCTGTAGTAGGGGATACCGGTGTTGTCTGCCCGAACACTTGCAGATCACAAAGGAGGTAGGGCTGATGTATTGGGAAACAGCTGATGTACCTGCACATGCCAGAATACCTGGAATGCCCAATGCATATCTGTGTGTCAGATGCAAGTAGTGTCCATAGCACACATGCACCCAGCTGAAGCAAACACCACCCATAGATAACTCTCTGGTCGTATCCCTGCTGTGGGGAATGGGTACAATATGACCCCACCTGTATATGGCAATAGCGAAAGAATGCAGCATGCAGTGCAGGTGTCCCATGCAGGTGTGTTGCTAGCCATAGGTAGCACTCTGCCAGCATCCAGACTACCTGAACAAGACTGATAGAAGGTATTGGCATGAACACCTAGCACACCTACCCTGTCACCCCAATGGAATATACTGTATGGTGTTATGAGACTGTAGAACTGACAGAATGCAACAGTCTGCCACATCTGGCCCGCATCAACACCTAATAGCCCACAGACCTCTGCCGAGGGCCTGTGTCTCACACATACTGCCAATGCATGTTATGTCATGGACACCCAAATGACAACATAACACATTCCACAAAAGTCATATGCAAGGCCATGTGGACAAACCACAGTAACATTTCCACGATGTCCTACTGCATGAACTGTGGACCAAAACCAAGACACAGCTGTGACTGGGTGATAACCTTAGGGAAAGTATCAGAGAATGTATGCATAATGTATGGAAGAGGAAAGAATAATGGGGGGGGTGAGTGAGAGCATAGGCAGCATGGAATGTGCAGGGTCCTACACAAAGCTGTGTACACACACTATCCCCGGCTGCAAACACATAAATGGGTGGCTACATACCGGCCCGTACATCACAATAGGGGTAATGTCCTGACTCATGGCCCCTGCCTCTGGGTAACCTATGTGAATATGTACAGCTGTGAGGTATTGCCACAGCAATATACCCCATACTGTCATGTCAATGGATGTACACGTATGGGATCCTCTGCCAGCACTGTACCAAGGTGCTGAACCGGATACATAGACTCAACAGCAAGTGTCTGCAGCTTCCCCTACAGAATGACATAATTTACCATGAATATGTAGGCATCTGCCCACAATACTGCATACAGCTGCAGTCACCCTTGTCCCCCAAGACATCACTGTGAGCAGGAATGTTCACCTGACAGTACATGAGGACAGAAAACATCACAGTGTATAACAATACACATGCCTGAATAGCTCTGATAACAGCAGTACCATGCAGCCAAAGCAGCACAGACAAAATCAGCTACAGTACACATTATCCCCTGCACACTTTGTCCCCATATTGCCAAATGATTGACGGATACCCTGCAGAAACAGTTTGCTACCTGTAGGTGTACATCACAAAGGTCTGCACTGGAGTACAAACTACCTGGAATCGATCCACTCATTCAATACAGAAGGGAATACTGGGCATGCTCACACATTTAGAGAAATGAAGGCAATGTCAGACAACAACATACTGAAAGATCATACTGGGCATGCTCACACACTTAAACAAATGAAGCCCATGTCTGCAAACAACAGTGGGCCATACATACCTGGCAGTTGCAGATGTTAGTGCAGACACTCCTCAGTATGCACCAGTCATACTTCGCACACACAGTGGATAGGAATAAAGACATATATCCATGGACAACACACGATAATAAGCCAAAAGTAGACGTACATAGATGTGTGGAAGAGAGTGACTGTAACAAGGAGCCATCCATTATGAGGCCTGTCCCACCCAGCACACAGCCAAATGGCTACAACCACATGAGGTCTAAATGTCACTCAATGTGGACATTAGCCACAGGTATCCATCAGTATTACAGACTTTGTGGTGCAAGTGCTAGCTGTGCAACATGACTGTACAAGGAAGTAGTCATCTAGCAGCTGTATACATGTACCTGTGGAATATAACCCTGTGTGTGCCCGCATGTGGTGTATCAACCTTTAGATGAATGGGTTACGGCCCATGCACACACACTGCCCTCCCCATAGCCCTATTATGACAAGGCTGCTGAGATCATCCACTTTGAAATTCACCTTTTGGAAAATTGTAGCCCAGTAATCTCTGTGGTGCATCATATAACAGTGTACTGTTGTAGTGTGATAAACTAGTTAGGTAGGAGTTATAATACCAGACATGGCAAATGTGTGTGTGTGTGTCTCTGTGTAGAGAGCAATGCTTTTTAGGCTAGTCACACTCACTTCAAATTCAAATGCCCTTCTTTGGCAAGGCTGCTGATGTCACTCACTGTGAAATACACCTTTTGGAAAGCTGTAGCCCAGTAACCTCCGTAGCACTGCTGTAGTATGATAAACTAGTTAGGTAGGCATTCTAATCCCAGACATGGCAAGTGTGTGTGTGTGTGTGTGTGTGTGTGTGTGTGTGTGTGTGTGTGTGTGTGTGTGTGTGTGTATGTTTGTGTGTGTGTGTGTCTGTCTGTGAAGAGAGCAATGCTTTTTTGGCTAGTCACACTGACTACAATTCATATGCCCTACTTTGGCAATCCTGCTGTCAGTCACTGTGAAATACACCTCTGGGTAAAGAGTATTCCAGTAATCCCTGTGGTGCATCCTATAACAGTGTAATGCTGTAGTGTGATATAGAACTCTGGTAGGGCTTCTAGTCCCACACATGGCAGTTGTGGATGTTTTTGTGTGTGATTCTATGCCTGTGTAGGGAGCAATGCATTTTAGGCTACTCACACTCACTTCAATTCAAATGTCCTATGTTGGCAATCCTTCTGATGTCATTCACTGTGAAATACACCTTTGGGGAAGGAGCACTCCAATAATCTCCCTGACACATCCTATAACTGTGTACTGCTGTAGTATAATAAACTAGTTATGTAGGAGTTCTAATCCCAGACATGACAAGTGTGTGTGTGTGTGTGTGTGTGTGTGTGTGTGTGTGTGTGTGTGTGTGTGTGTGTGTGTGTGTGTGTGTCTGTCTCTCTGTGTTTGTCATTTGTATCCTGTGTGGAGGTGATTGTAAGTGTGTAACAACTGGATTCAATGTACAGTGGGTTTTATGACTTTCTTATATATCACAATGTCCACCATACAGGAATAACAGATGTGAAATAGCTGAGAGGCTGGGGTGCAAATCCATACCCCTAAACATGACATCAAGGCCAGGTGAACAAAGTTAGCAACCCTTTTATTACCCAGAGAACACACTCAACTCATGTCTCATACACACACACACACACACACACACACACACACACACACACACACACACACACACACACACACACACACTTGCTTAGGCAACAGCCGCTATGTTGGTAGTACCCTGCATATTGCCCATTGATAGTAACCATGGTGTGATTGCAGTGTGCTACAGAGGGCATGGCACCCTGTCCATCAGTACACTAGGCACATACATGCCAACAATGCACCTTCCCTATGTTCCCCACTGGACACCTGTAACACCTGTGGTGCCATAAAATTTGACCCACAAAGGACATACCATGCCTGAAAAAGATGCCCTGTATGGACAGATGCCACTTACACCAGGGAATACCTGTATCATGCTATCAATGTAGGTGCAGTGTTAACCTGCTGCCCATTAACAGTTCCTGTCACAGGAAGCCAGGACTGACACATCTGATGATAACAATCTGTGTACACAACATGGGCCAGACACCCCGGGTACAGTTCCACATGTCATTGTACATGCATGTGGGAGGTGTGCACATCCCAGACACCTTCCATGTCATGGACTAAGGAACACAAACATGGCAAGCAATGCACAGCAATGACCACACACAATAGTTACCCAGGTGACTGGATGGTGAATACAATACCCACCTGTGTGGGCAACTCCAGACACTACACCCCTGAGCCACACTGCAGTCCATTGTCATGTTGCCTGATGGCAAGGTATACCCATCACCTAGCCTTGTATAGCATCTGGAATAGTCGACCACTACACACCCGTGAAGAATGCACCCATGCATGTCACTACTGGCACCCTGTGTCTGTGTGTGTGGTGTATGATGCCTATGACCACATTCACACTCACTACAATCCCCACTGGCATACTGAAGCATGCTGTCTGATGTCAGAAACCTCCACATATCCTTTGCCCATACATCCTCTGTATAACCCCTGTGGTGCATGTGATATCTACACAGTACTGTGTTGTGGCAATCGAACTAGTGATGAGTTGTATTCCTGACCCTGCCAAGTGTGTCAATTTGTGTGGGTCCCTGTGAGAATGTGGCTGTGTTGACACTGACACCTGTTCATGTGGACAGGCACGTGCACTGCACCTACCATATAGCTACCATATCACTGTTGCAGACGTCACTCACCATCACATATATGTTTGGAGGGCTCCTCAACATGTAACCTATGTGGCACATCAAATAACTACATAGACATGTAATAGCAATACTTAGTTAGTCAGGGGTTTGATACACTGTACTGATAGATGTGTGACACAAACATGCTTAAGTTTTACTCTCCCACCCGTCCCTGACTTATTTTAGCCTCTGTCTGCTTCTCTCACTCCCTCTCTGGTGGATATGGAGACTTACACCAGCTTTGCTTAGGCAGCAGCATGTGTATTGTAAGTGATGCTCATGATCAGCTGATGACCTCCGCACAAATTTCAGCCCTCATTTAGTTGATTGCATGCGGAACAGCTGTGGTAACATTCCAATAGCCAATTGCATGGAAACACAATCCAATGTCTAGGAACATCATGTTGGTGTTGGGCCTTTTCATTCACTGTGAGCAGAAGCTAGATCTGTTGTTTGGCAAACAGCATCACAGATGGATTGGGGATTTACCTCTAACAACATACACTGTGTAAACAGGCCAACACACAGGAGGGGGATGTGCCTGACTTGACAACAGACTGTAAGTGCTGCTATACTGCATTTGGAGTAATGTTGGTTTAACAAGGTGTGCATGGATATGGCTGTCCTACATGTTTTAATACCTGTCATGTCAGAGCTGTGTTTATGAGAAATCCCCATCTGTAGGGCCATCTCCAGACTGGGCAGTATGTGGTGTCTTGTGTTTCATGTGTTACCCACAGAGCACCTATCTGTGAACTGCAGAAGGTGGTGTGAGGATTGCAGTCAGTAGATGGTGACAGCCGTGAGAGTTACTGGCTTCATATCCCTCATAGGACATATCTTGCAGCAAACCCTGTTACAACAGTAAATGTATGAGGTTGTCACAGCAACATGTCAATACTGACCCTGTGTTTGTGCCTCCAGCCACAACCCTGTCAACCTGTGCACATATGTCATGCAGTAAGAGGTGCATATGTTCAGTACACCATATTTATTGACATCATATCTGATAACAAGCCAGTGAGATATCAGACTGCTACACATGTTATGTATAGTAGGGGTTATATTTGAGGACATAACCTGGGCATTCTGTGGTTGTGTGTACAGTACTGAGGTCTGTGTACTTATGGTGATTGTCAACAGTGTGTGCATTGTGAATATGTACCTTGGCCTGTGTACAGACTGTGGTAGATGTCACTGGTCTTGGTCCTGTTCTATCTGATTTTACATGCTGCTCCACTGTATGTTACCCTATCGGCTCAAATGTTTGTAGGGCCAAACACACACATGTCCCATACCACAGACAGGCATCGGACCACACTGTGTAGTGGCCCAGTATATGTAGGGTGGTGTGTGAGTGGCACATATGAGGATGATGTTGATCAGATAGTCGATATACTGCAATATTATGCTAGCTTACCATACGTGGCTGTGGATGTGTTCACATTAGTTGTGGTTATGCACTTTCACACAGGTGTCTGTTACTCTGTGCTGTGATATGCCTGTAGAGCCTGCTATTTATGCAGGTACATGTGTATTCCCCCATAAGGAATGCAGGCCAGTGTTGAGGCAGTCTGCCTGTAGCCTGCACAATGCTTTGTAAAATGCCTAGTAGCTTAGTGTACTTACCCAGTGAGATGTTATGTCCAGATACTTGCCAAATGTACTGCTGCTGGGCCACCATAACAGTCATGTATGTCAGACAAAGCAGTGGGATGCTGTACAGACATATGTCACTAACTAGTGGGTAGTATGTGGCCATGGCACCTCTGTACCAGTGGTTATTATGTGTCAGGACAGACAGGGGTGTATGAATGCATAATCTATGGGGGCAAATGTATATCAGTATTTACGTGATATACCCATCTACATGGCTGTTAACATCCACATTGCAGGCTTGGTCCACATGTCTTGCACTAAAGGGTTCTGTGTATACCTCTGGACTGACCAGAGTGTGTCAGAATGTCCACATATATTGGCCGTATCTCTGCTGTAGTCCATAGGAGCATTACTGTGCTAGCAGTGGTACTGTACTATGATGTCCATAGGATGTATGTCAGTAGCCAATGGTGCACATGTTAAAGGCAGATGTGACCTCCCACATACACCATGTCTGTGAAGACAATCCCTATTACAGTAGCAGTAGTCTACAAATATACCTGCAATACATACCCTTGCACTAAGAGGTTGGGACTACTGGGCCTGAGGTAGGGCTCCACTCCATGTTCAGGACATATGGTGAACATATATGTATATATAATTATCCATATATCTGTATAGATATATACACATATACATATCAACATACATAGATGGATTTGTATATGTACATATATATATATATATATATATATATATATATATATATATATATATATATATATATAAACACACAGATATATACATATACAGAGCAATATAGGTCTATACATATACAGATAGAGATACATATGCAGATATACGTATGGATATCAACATATATATATTGACAGTAATAGGCATATCAGACTAGATATGTATGCACATATATGTATAGGTATCTACATATATATCCACAAAAATGGGCATAACTGTACACATAGTATGTGCATGCATATAGCTATATATACATATATCTATATATACATATATGTATATATATGTGTATATATATATATATATATATATATATATATATATATATATATATATATATATATATATATATATATATATGTACACACATATACGGAGATATGTACACATGGCCATATATATGTTGCACTAAACAGATGTGTATACAAACATGTATGAATATACTTGTAGATGTAGACATATATAGACCTATTATATGTATATAACCATATTCCTTTCATGTGTAAACCTCACGGTTGTGTATACCCTTACAGATGTATCTCACTGTATGTATCTTCTATGTGTACATTATGGTAAAACAACATATGTGATGCAACAATCATATTCATAACAAGGACTACACCATTTAGGAAGTAAAAGCAATTGTTCAATACTACTCAGTTTGTGTATTAGCAGCTATACTGGTGAAACAATAGCTGTCTTCACAGTGGTCATGGCGTAATGGTTAAGTGTTGTGACTTTAGTGTACAGGGCCCTGGGTTCAAGTCCTGCAAAGGCTATTCATTTTGTTGCTGGGCAAAACAAGGACCGTTGGATACAGAGTGATTAAGACACTTTTAAGCAGTTGGAAGCGGGTTTTTGTGGGTTTGCATGGAGGTAAGCACTGCTAACCTCCGGTTACAGGTTCTCATATTCAGTTAGCTTTTCAGTTGCTTTACCTGTGTAGGCATTGCTTATCCCTGGGCAAACAGGCTTAAACCCGCTTACTGCTGCTTAAAAGTGCTTACTCCCTCTTACCCCCATGCTAATTTCTTTAAAAGAAAAGAAAAAAGGGTTGATAGCAAAGTGGTGAAAAAGGGGCACAAAGAGGGAAAGTTAGTAGGGAAAATAGCCAGGGATGTGCAGGAAGGGTGTAGGGAAGGTCCACAGCTGCCCATTTCTTCTACAGCAACAGCTGTGCATATACACATAATTTGGAGGTAGATTTGGACACTCAAACCCCTGAGAGAAGGG
Organism: Protopterus annectens; assembly: GCF_019279795.1. Lineage (NCBI taxonomy): Eukaryota > Metazoa > Chordata > Ceratodontiformes > Protopteridae > Protopterus > Protopterus annectens. The sequence continues at coordinate 363,295,235 of NC_056733.1, forward strand.
TGAGGACAACAATAATATGTTGTGATGCCAATTAGACTAGATTACATGTGTCCAGTGGACATGTGTGCGAAATGGACAGCTATGTATGGTGCGAAATTTTTTTTTTGGAACAGATTGCCCCTTTTTTTTAAGTGAAAGTGGGATGTTAGGGAGGGATAGTAGGTATATTTGGAGAGATAGGCTGGGTAGGTTAACAGACAAGACAAACAAGATGCATACAGAGGTGGTATATGACACATGTGGGGTAGACACCTTGATGGGGAGGGGTGTTGGGACATTGGAAGCTCATGAGTCCCCTAGTGGAAACAGTGGGACTGAGATCCCCACCCATGGGCAGTCAACACTGCACCTTCACAGCCCCGAAGGTGGCTGTGCTGGGGTCTGCGTCGCAGAGCCAGGCCGACCCTCTAGTTGTGACATACGGCCCTTGAGCTGGTGTAGCAGATCTCTGAACCTCCCTGTGGAGATTGCTATGCACCATGACCTAGACCTGGTGTTGGGTGACAGGTTCCTGTCTGCGCCGGCTCCCAGGGGGGGATGAGCCCCATCCCCTGAGGCGGTTCCACCCAGAGGTGGTGCAGGACCAACAGATGAGGAGGTCCCGGGTTGGGCACTAGACATGCTGGTGCCTGGTGTCACGGCCAGCTGATGTGGGACATGTGGGTCTGCTGGGACCGGCCTTCCCAAGTGTGCTATAGTGTTTAAATGTTATCATCATATGTGGGTTAGTAATAGTCAACACATTCCAGGGTTAGGTATAACAGCATGTATAGATATTCCCATTAATCCAAACACCAGATATGGAACAGTTGTATAGCAAACAGAACACATGCATATATGGGACCACAGTGGTAATAACAACAGCATGCAGATACATTGATGGCACCATGCCACCAATCTTGGAGTATTTCAATATAGCACATGCATGGAAATATGTTAAAATAATTATTAACCAATGGGACATATGTCCCAACAGAACAGAGCAGTCATTACATACCAGTTGAGGTGGGTATGTAGTTTATTGTTGGAGATATGGTGGAGGGGAGAGAAGGATATCAATTAACAACTAGTATATTCCTGCAGTCCACATTGTTTTCCTAGTCAGTGCTGTTTTCTGTACCTTACAAGTATTACTACACTACCCTATAGCCTTAGTTTGGACAGTGATATGGCTGTCATCATTGTTATACATGAACTGGCTTTACCTGCTGTATACACCTCTTACCTGGTATACCTGTGGAGGAAATGTTTGTTAACACTAACTAACTATTTCTACACATACTCCCAGATTCCAAGTTGATGTTGTGCACATAGCTGTCCATCTCTTTCTTACACAGACTCTGACCATGTCTTGACCACATGCAGGTGTACTGGGACATATCTAGACTATTGCCCTCTTCAACCTTTAGTGAACTACTACACTCTTATACAGGCTTTCCTACACAGTTATATTATGTAGCACAGTGTGGGTGACAGTGATCAGTGATACCTTATTATTCAGAGCAACTGCAGCACTCACAATTCCATACAATACCAGAGTAAACAGTACCAGTACAGTGTATCAAGCTTTCTTTTTCTCAGCACAGTGTTTGTATCTGACGTACCTGTGGGAGCAATGCTTGTTAGCACTTCCTGAATGTTGCCACACAAAGCATCAGATTACACATTAGTATTATACACATACATCTCACTCTGTTACTGTACGCACTCTGGTCACAGCTTGACAACATGGGGGTGTCTATAGGACATACTAGGCTTATTAATTTCATAACAGTTTCGGGAGTTGCTAGAGTGACATGGTTGTTCTCATAGATGTGTGACAATCAGTTGTATTCCCTGTTTGCTGCCTAGATATCTGGGATCATCCCACAGACTTCCCAGTCTCACTTATTCCTTTGGCCTTTTTGCAGTTCTTCATTTCGGGGGTATGTATATTCTGAGAGCTCTGCTCTCAGACATGTCCTCTGCTGTCTTATATGCTCCCTGTAAGATTAGGAGCTCAGACAGTACGCCTTCATTAATATGCATGGAGCGCTGCCATCCTGCTCCTAAACGGCTGGTTCCGTGCAGGACTGAGCTAGTCCTGCATGGAAGAATATTAAATCTGGGGAAGTGTTTTTTAGTTTTAGTGATGTTAACAATTTCTTGAATATTTCACTTTTATTTATTAAAACTTGGTGAATTTTTAATGTCTTGAGAGTTTCTTGGTTTAGGAAGGGAATAGTTCTAGGGTTAACTTTAGATTATATTATATTTTGGTGAAATAATTTAATCCATAGTGGGCTCCAGTCTTTTCCCAGTGGGTCATAATTTGCTATTTGGATAATACGACTGGCACTAATGATTTCATGGTACAGTTGGAAGTCCAGGAGGCCTAGACCTCTTCTTTCTTTGGGAAGCATTAGCTTATGGTAGCTGATTCTAGTGCTTTTTGGATACCAAATGAATTTTGCTAGTCAAACTTCTATCTTATTAAAAAAGGTAATTGGAATTAATGAATGTGGCATTCAGTTGACATAAAATGTTAGGGAGTATATTCATTTTGACAATTCAAGCCTTCGAACGGGTATAGAGTTTAAGTTTTTTCATCTGTTAATATTGTAAACTATATTAGACCAAGATCCAACCAAGAGACACACTGAGGCACAATGAGCTAGCGCTTTCATTCACTTTTAATGATGTGAACTTCTTCAGAAAAACACGTAATAACCACCTAACCACCTTTTAAATGATTCATTACAGGAAATTATGTCATAGTCTGCACAATGAAATAAATTTAAAGTAATACTATGTAAAATAATTGATATATCTATAAAAATGTATATACATACATATAAATAAATAAATACAATATATCAATATGTTATTCCATGCTATATTTATCTATACTTTAAAAAACATTTTATGTTAATGACTTCATTAAGCCCTGGGTAACAACATATTAGAACAGAGGGAAGCATTTTGGCACTCCTTTTTGGGGCTGATACATACCCAGGGCTTAATGAAGTCATTAACATAAAATGTTTTTTAAAGTATAGATAAATAGAGCATGGAATAACATATTGATATATTGTATTTATTTATATGTATGTATATACATTTTTATAGATATATCAATTATTTTACATAGTATTACTTTAAATTTATTTCATTGTGCAGACTATGACATAATTTCCTGTAATGAATCAATTAAAAGGTGGTTAGGTGGTTATTATTTATTTTTCTGAAGAAGTTCACATCATTAAAAGTGGATGCAAGCGCTAGCTCATTGTGCCTCAGTGTGTCTCTTGGTTGGATCCTGGTATTTTCATTTTCAAAGTTACTAGTTTGTGCTTTCCAGCTTGGTTTACTATATTAGACCAAGTTTTATAGATGTTGTTGTTAATCATATCTGATTGTGTATGACCAAAGACTACTCCTAACTATTTCAGAGTATATTCTACTTTGATTTTAGTCTCCGGAAACTAAAATTCCTTATGACGTAGGGGGTTTAGCGGATAAATAATTGACTTGTTAGGATTAATTGCATAATTTGATAGTTTGGAAAATCTGTCTATGGATTCTAAGATTTTACCAAGATCAGTACTGGGGAACTCAAAATAAATATTATGGTCATCTACAAAGGCTGTGTATTTTATTTGGGTTTTTGATATTGAAATAAAATGATGATATGTTCTTTGACTGATTAATAATAATATTAGTTTTTCGATATAGAAATTGAACAAGTTTGGCAACAGGTAGCACATTTATCTTTGGTGCTGGAAGATCTAAAGCCTATAGGTTCTATTGCCAACCTAGGGGCATGGATTTATTTTCCAATCCTGACAGTGCAGTGCAACATAAGGGATGATATAGTATTGAGTCTGATGTCCTTCAAATGAGATGAGATGATAAACTTGGCTCTATGAGTTGGTGATAGTTCAAATGTTACTAAATGATCCCATGGCAGTTATCAAAAAAAAAAAAAAAGAATAGAAGAAGCCCTCTGATATCTACTACATCAGGTCTCAACTGAAAAGAGGCCACTCGCGTATTGAGGCTAACCCAGTCATCAAAACAAGCGTGCATGCATAAATAAATAAACAAATAAATAACTAAATAAATAAACACCTACTGATATGCTGCCATTCATGACACGGTTCACACACATACACATAAACACACACAACTGGCTTCCTTATATTTATATGCTGCAGTGCAGCCACACATACATAGACATATACACACATACACACATGTGCTCCCACACACACAGCTACAAACATTCACTGGTCCAGTGTACTTACTTGTATTTGTGGCAAAAGCTGTGACTAGTCCAATAGGGATGAGTAGGTATATGCCATCAAAAGATGGTGCACAGTCTTTCCTCCTTATGAAAAAAATAACTTGGAACAACTGTTCTCTAAATTGCTTTTCCATGTTAATCTGGAGCTGCCACTGCTTCTGAAAGAAAACTCATTAGCATTATCTACTCCAACAGACCGCCGTATTTACACACAACTTCCCCAGTGTAACCATTATCCAAGCTACATCCACCATTAAGGGAAAATAGTAGTGGGACAGCTGCCTCTGAATTGGTCAAGCTTACTGAGCTGCAGAAACCTTATGAGTTAAGGCTTGTGCATTGTGGTAAGTTCTAAATCTCAGGGAGTACTGCTGAGAGTTCTAAACCCAATGCTGCAAATATAAAACAGAGACATCAAATAGTGGAAAACTCCAGGTAACTGATATTTATATCGAACTAAAAATAAAGTGAAAGCAGGATGTTTCCAGAGGTACCCTTTTCAGAAGGAAAGTATCTCAGAGAAGAAAACAGTGAAAGGGTGGTATTCATGCACACTAAGAGAAAAGGAAAACAAACGAGAGAAAAAAGAACTAAATCAAGAGAGTAGTTCTTAGTTACACTGAAACTAATGAACAGCAAGATTGAAAAGTGAAAGAAGTTGAGTGGCTAGTGTTCAGCCATTCTGAAACAGAAGGTGTGCCACATAAAGGAGAGGAAAATAATGTAGTATATAATGAGAATCAATATAACCTTAAACAGAGACTGTATGGTGTTTCCACTGAACCAGAATACAGAGCATCTAGGCAAAAAAGTGGGTTATATACATTAGAATCAGGACAAACTAAACAAAAAAAGGGAACAAGGCATGGCTAGCTATTGGCACAAAAATACTGGTATAAATTACCCTATCGAGGTAAAAGTAAAGACAAAGAGACCTCTGTGCCCACACTGCTAGGTGAAAAGGCAGTGCATGCTATCGCAAGACATGCTGAATTTAAGGAATTTCCAGAGTTGTCTGACCTTCAGGTATGCAAGTCAAATTTTAAAAGATGATCGTTGGAAAATGACAGTTTGTACAGAGCTTTTGAACCCTGATGATTGGATGGGAGAAAAGAAATTCCCCCCGGGGATCATGTCAGTCGCCCTGCTAGACAGGGGTCCAGGGAAGTAAATATTGGGGGAAGAAATATCCAGGGAATTGTTATGGCTAGGCTTGTATAGGCCCTAGGGCCAATAGCCTAGTACCAACCTATGAGCCTATGAACCTATGAGGTTATCTACAGAGGGTGAGAAGGATTTAAGTTTGGATTAACTTTTTATGAAGGATGTAAAAATTATCTTCCAGCAGAATACCTCAAAATCGCTGCTAACAAAATTGCATATCTAGTTTCCATTCTTATAAATAAAGCAGTAAAGGAATCCTATATTTTTACCATCTGGAAAAAATGTTATATGATTCCTCTCCATGAAGGAGGAACTTCTACCAGGATGTCTAATTTCAGGGCTATTGCCATCCTATCCCCCCTCTTAAAAATATCGGAAAAATGTGTCCTTAAACAGCTACTCTAGCATCTCTCAAAGGAACAGTTACTAAGCAATACTTGGCCATAATATACCAGCTGCCCTCCTTACTTATACAAATAACAAATACAGCCAAGGGTAGAGGTAAACTTGAAGCTTTCTTATGGCTAGACTTATCAAAAGCTTTTGACACTGTATCCCATAATAACCTCCCACTACAACTACCCACATTTGGTATCTCACAACCTGCTCTTCAGTGGTTTAATAATTACTTGTCAGACTGCTACCAGCTGTCAAATGGAATTCTATCATTCCCCTTATCTACCCATCAATACAGGTGTCCAACAAAGATCTATCCTTGCGCCTCATCCACTTAATACCTTTATACACAATCTTCATACCTCTATACAACAAGCATTCTTTCTACAGTATGCAGATGATTCCTCCCTTATCTACTTCTCAGACAATCTAGAAAATCTAGAAAACATCACACAACATGCCTTTAACTCTATTGCAAGTTACCTTTGTAACCACCAACTCCTTTATAATCCAAAGAATACCAAGCTCCTTTAAATTTTGCCTAAATCACTTAGCCATGAGAATAATAAAGCTAAAATCACATCCCCAAACAATATGCCAATTGCAGTAGTGCCCGATACAAAACTGCTGCTCGTTAAAATACATGAAATCCTTAAATATGACCTCTACATAAAGAGTAATATAAAAAACAACTCACAAAAAATTAGGCATGTTATATAGAGCCAACAAATTCCTTACTGCTTCCATCAGTCAAACTTGCCACTGCATACCTTCTCTGCTCTCTATTATATGGTTCTCCAGTTTTGAATAACCTTTAGGCCATCCTAAAATCTAAACTAGAACAGTGTTAGAAAACGTTAGCTAGATTTTCAGCTAATACAAGTCACAGAACATTTTACTATTCACTAAAAACTCTAAATTGGCTAGAAATATTCCATCAACTAGATTATACCCAGCTTCTCTTAATATACAAAATTATATTTAAACACACTTTCTGCTCAAAAAGACAACAGAAAGCACTTGAAAGCACCAACAAACACCAAACAAGTGCTACGAGCCAAAGGAAACTGCAACCACGAGTCCACTTCAAATCTTTTAATAGCAGCTCCACGAACCATCCACATAATAAAGCACTAGTCTCTTTCCCTTTTTGCATATCGTATACGTGTTCATATATTCTTTTCTTTAGTTCTCGTTCTGTTTTTCCCACGTAATATGAAGGACACTTATCACACATTGCCAAATACACCACCCCTTTTGTATCACAACTGTATTTACCTTTACTCTTAATTAGGATATTTCTACTATTTATAAATATCTCACTCTTATTACTGATATATGTACATTGATTACACCGTCCACATTTGTACGTTCCTACTTTCTTTCCCTCCAAATCATTCTTCCTATACTCCATATCCTTTTTGTTTTCTAACATATTTTTTATACTTCTTGAATTTCTAAAAATAATCTTTGGTTTGAAACAGTTAATTCCTTCTATATCCGTTAAAGCAGCAAATTTGTCCCATTCTTTACTTAAAATGTTTCTTATTCCCATGTTATAACTGTTATATTCAATTATGAGATTTTTATGGTACTGATTATCCTCAGTCACCCTATCCTTACTTTCTTCTCTTATAGTTTTAAAATCCATTCTACCCATAATTGGTTTGAATCTGTCTGCCCTACCAATTTCCACTTCCCTTCTAATGTCATATACAAATTTCTCTGGGTATCCGCTTTCTATGAACATTTTTTGCAGAGTGTTACATTCAACCAAAAAGTCTTCATCCAGGGTAGTCATCCTTGATCCCCTAACAAACTGCCCTTTAACAATATTACGCTTGCAGTGTAGGGGATGCGCACTTTCATAATGCAAATAGGAATTGACATAAGTTTTTTTCCTATATACCCTGGATGAAAAAGACTTCGACATATTATTTTTAACCAATTCAATGTCTAAATATTGTAATACCTCATGGTTCATATTATATGTAAACTTAAGGAAGTTGGTAGTTTTACCAATATATTCTAGAAATTCATTGAATCTTCCCCTATCCAAAAAATAACTATATCGTCTAGGAATCTTTTGTACAGGATCCATTCCTTCCTAAACTCTGATTTTAATATGTATTCTTCTTCCCATTTGGACAAGACTATATTAGCAAATGTTGGTGCATATGCTGCACCCATGGACACCCCAGTCCTCTGTTGAAAATATTCTCCATCAAATAACAAAAAATTGTATTTTAGGACAGTGTCCATGAGTGCCACTGATAAAATTTTATCTTCTTGTGTCATAGTCTTGTCCAAGAATACACATTCCTCAAACCACTTCATTCCACTAATATGTGGTATGCAGGAGAAAAGATCCACTATATCTATAGTTATAAATATTAGGTCGGTACTGTAACATTCAGGTGTTAATTGTTTTAAAAAATCCCATGAGTCTTTAAGTATTACTTTATTACTTGTCCAAATATGTTTCGTTGTGATATCTATATATTTTGCTAGGGGTTCTGTTTTGGACCCTCCTGCAGTAACTATAGGTCTTAAGGGTGGGTCCATCACATTTTTATGGACTTTCGATTCGAACATAGTGGCCATCTTAGGTTTTATAACTGTTAGAAACCTGTGTGATTCAGGTTTCAACACTTTTCTAACACCAAATCATTCAGCATGTTGTCTATTCGAAAATATGCCACATTTACCTCATTTCTAGATACTACTGAATATTTAGTTTCATCTCTTAATATCATATTCATCTTTCCCTCATAAATTATATTGTCCATAATGACACCCCCTTATCAGGTTTCATTACTCTGATCGTGTCCTCATTAATTAATTCTGTTAATGCTTCTTTTTCATCTTTATTTAAGTTACTATCGCAAATTTTCCTATTATAATTTTTATGTTCAGATCTAATACCTTCTTCCAGAATTCTTTCAAAATTTCGTAACTGAGGTAACAAAGGTGGATTAAAAGTAGATTTCTTTTTCAATTTATTACCTCTAATGTCACTAATGTAACCATTACTACTTGCCAGGACACTCAAATTTATTCTACGCATGAACAACTTGGTGTCCAGAATTGTGGTGGCGGTGTCTCCCTTTGAACTAGGAATAAATTTAAAACCTTTACTAAGTAATTTGAAATGGTTAACCTTAACCTCAAAATTACCATAATTATAAATTGAAAAGTCCTTATATGTATGAGTAACCTTATTAACAACATTAATATCGCTTACTTCATTTCTATCTAAAATCAAACTATTTGAAGAGAGGGTGTTGATCAATACCTCCCCCTCCCCCTTCTCCCCCCCCTCCTGTAAAAATTTTTCCTTATAATTATGAGGCTTGTATACTTCTTCTGTTTCCCTTACTAAGGGAGGAAACTCTTGGTCATAGGTAAAATTATCCTGAAAGTCTAAGTGACTAAAAATGGGTTTGTTCCACTTCCTATTATTAGCAAAATTATTCACATTCTTTTTAGACAAATTAGGTTCTGGATAGTTAGTTCCATTTTCATATTCATTGATGTCCCTATGTAGTTTTCCTATTTTACGTTGCATAACCACATTACATTTCTCGTCAATTTCATGCCTAATATTATAATATTGTTGTTTCTCTTCCTTTATGCTAAATATTAGGTCGTTTTTAATAGCATCATCCAATTCATCAATGTCCTTAGTCAGGCTCTTAATACTTCTATCATTCTCTTCCATTATTAATTTAATGACATCTAAACCACATTGATTAAAAACCTTAAGCAAGTTTTTATGAAAAATAGAACCACTAATGACATTGTTTGGATATTTACAGATACGCAAACCTTTAGGAACAATTTCCTTTTTTAAGCATTCAGATAAATATGCATTTTCTATATGTAGCGTTTTAAATCTAGTCATAAGGCTTTTAAGCTTGTCAATTTTGACCACATAAGTCTCTCCTTCTTGTCTGTCCACACCAATGTGTGAATCAAAACCAAAGTCAATATTCTTGTTTAACCAGTCTCTAATACTGACATGGTTAGAACAAACAGTACCTTTGCTTAGATCCGTGCGAGCTGGTTTCTTCCGTTGAGCTCCTACAGCTGTTCCTCGTCGCTCATCAGTCTCTACAATCCCTTCCGATTCCACCCTAGGATGTTTGGAGTAAGTAAAGGATTAAAATTGGTTGCTGAACCCTCGGAAAAGTCGTCATCATCTTCGCCCATAAGCTGCCTCTTCCGTTACCGTTATGCTGCCATACTTCCTCAAACTCAGGTCCACCGCAACCAACCTTGGATTGACTCCCTACCATCCTGTGGCAAAGGGGAGTGAGTAGATCTATGAGCTCGGTCAACTGTCCAATCAGCTTCCTTGATTGGCCGAGCTCCTCCGAAGCTTCCGAACTCATTGCTATCCTTTTCTCTTCTTTTGAAAGTTTCCCTTAGCCCAAAGACCTCACGAACTGGATAAAAGACAACAGAAAGCACTTGAAAGCACCAACAAACACCAAACAAGTGCTACGAGCCAAAGGAAACTGCAACCACGAGTCCACTTCAAATCTTTTAATAGCAGCTCCACGAACCATCCACATAATAAAGCACTAGTCTCTTTCCCTTTTTGCATATCGTATACGTGTTCATATATTCTTTTCTTTAGTTCTCGTTCTGTTTTTCCCACGTAATATGAAGGACACTTATCACACATTGCCAAATACACCACCCCTTTTGTATCACAACTGTATTTACCTTTACTCTTAATTAGGATATTTCTACTATTTATAAATATCTCACTCTTATTACTGATATATGTACATTGATTACACCGTCCACATTTGTACGTTCCTACTTTCTTTCCCTCCAAATCATTCTTCCTATACTCCATATCCTTTTTGTTTTCTAACATATTTTTTATACTTCTTGAATTTCTAAAAATAATCTTTGGTTTGAAACAGTTAATTCCTTCTATATCCGTTAAAGCAGCAAATTTGTCCCATTCTTTACTTAAAATGTTTCTTATTCCCATGTTATAACTGTTATATTCAACTTTCTGCTCAGCTATAAGTACAATTCTCCACCACTACCTCCCAAATTGTCTTCTTCAATCTTCTGACAAAAATCTGCTTGACATCCGTAAGCCTTACAAAAGCTGCAGTGAAAGTCTGTACTCGCACTGTGCAACAAAAGTCTAGAATATGATCCCTGTTATAATCAGGGCAATGTATAATATTCCTTTATTTGAGTTGCAACTAAATGAATTCCTCTGAGACTCCTGGCCTTGCACATTTTTTCTCTCCTGACTAATAATTTCAGCTCCTATTCCTCTAATACCTACATAGACTCTGGGTCTATATTATCTCATTGAACGGCCACATTGTTGAATAGCATTTCATTGGAAATGCCATTCATCAAACCCCACACCCACTGTTAATTACATACAGCAACTCTGAGATTGCACTGCAGTGAGGAAATGGCAAATTTCCTGATCCCTACAGTAATGCAATCTCAGTCAGAATGATTCGACGAATGGCATTTCAGATGAAATGCTGTTCAGCCATGTGGCTGTTCGATCCCATATACCCTATCTCTCCATTTCTTTGATCTTATTTCTCTTATTCTTTATCTCACTTTTACTCATTATTTCTCCTGCCTTCAATATCTACTTTACTTATTACTTCTAATACTTATTTCTCACTCTCCCTTACCTTCCGCTACTCCTCCTTATTCACTGTTTGAATGCTCAACTCTGACCATTGTTTTATGAGTGAGTAATAAACTCTCGGACTGATAAAACTCAACACATTTCAGGGCTACATGATATTGTATTTCTCTTGTTTTAATGATGGTATATGGGTATTATTCTACATGTCATGTGTGTATTAGTCTATGTATTTATTGTATATTGTAATATAATGTCACTTTTCTTCTATGTATATGTATTATCTGTTCTTTTATTTGTATATCTATCTATATATATATATATATATATATATATATATATATATATATATATATATATATATATATATATATATATATATAGATAGATATATATATATGTAAAATGTATATATGAGTGTTGGTGGAAAGATCAGCTTCCACTTGGGTTGACAAGTTTTTTCTTTTATGAAACTTAGCAACTGTTTCAGTAATCACATATTTGTGTGATTTTTCTATAGGGTTATGTTATTGATGTTCTTCGTTTCTCACTGCTGCAGTCTTCACCATTGGGTTATCCATGCTGTGGTAACCCTCATTCGGTCTATATACCAGAGTCAAGGTTTTGTGCATCGGCTGCTGTCACTTGCTGGGTCATATCATGTCATCCGAGCTATAAAGGAGAGTAGGTGACATCTTTATCTCAGTCTTTCTTGCCATGGAGCCCATAGCAAAAGCAATTCGCAGTAGTGCTGGTCTGCTGTTTCCAGATTTCGAACTTCAGCTGAAAATATCTAAAGCTAAGTACTTCATTGGGGATTCTTCCTTTTTCTTGCACTAACCAATGTCCGAAAAAGTCAATATCTGTCTTGCCTGTGGAAAGCAAATACCACACCGAGACTTCCATTCTCACTGCATCACTTGCTTAGGCCCAGATCACAACGCACCCCGCTATTGGTTCTGGGCCCTCTTTAATGCTAGAATTATTCATCAGAGAGCTCTGTTTGTAGCCAGTTATTTTCATCTTCCATCTCCTATTACTGATATGACATCCGTCAGTCAGCAAACTGCAGATCTTCCAAAAAAATGTAAAGATAAGGATAGAGACAGACCGCATAAGGCCAAGCCTTCCAACGACACCACTTCTAAGCAGGTCATCAGTTTTTTTGAATTCAGTGAGGTTCTTTCACAGCCCCTGATGCCTGACTAGATTACTTCACAGGCCTCTACTGAGACCCTTTCGGAGTCCTGTATGCTGCAGATGTCTGCATCGTCTAACAAGCCTTTGGCTGTCTCGCCCTCGGTTGGGTCCAGAGCCGCTAAGCAGGCACTGACTTCCAAGGATACTGTTCACACTTTGGATTTCACTTCAAGGCCTTCACCCTCTCTTCTTACTAACACACCAATGGCACCGAGGGATACCCTTCAGGCCAGACTTAGACTGACTCCAAAGAAAACAGCAAAAAGTCCCCATTCCACTACTCCTCCCTCCTCAAACTAGAATGCTTAAAATGGCAGAGGATCTCATCACTTTCATCCGGGGTAATCAGGCCACTCCAGCCAAAAGGAGAAGGGAACCTTCTCTAGACATCCATTCAGATTTAGACTCAGAGGGATCTGACTCCTCTGTTTTTGAAGAGGAAAATCCTCTTACTGCTTATGAAGACTCAGATGCAGAAGAATCTCTTCCATCTGCATCAACTCTAGAGGACTTTTCCTTTGAGGAAACCCTCCACACCCTCAGGGAACACTTCCAATGGGAATCAATAAATTTCCCTCAATCCAAGAAGACTAAGAGTGTTTCTGGACCTACCCCAGTATAGGCCTCTGGCCATCCCACCCATCTTGGAGGTGTTAGATGATGTTTACCAAGAATCCAGCCTTACCCCTGACACTCTTTCACCTGCCTCCAGAAAACCTGACAGGTATTACAGGGTACCTGACTCACATAAATTCCTCTACAGAAATCCTATAGCAGATCCAGAGGTGATTACTCAGGGACCTAAGAAAGTTAAGGCTACCTCTGCAAAGAATCCTACTCCCTCAGACAATGAATCCAGGGGCCTAGATAGATGGGGTAAAAAAGTATATACCTCTGCAACTTTAACTATAAGGGCTTTCAACTGTCAGTTCCATATGTTAAAATATCAACAGCACATTTTGGAACTTTTGAAACAAAACATTTCTGCTTTACCAGATTTTACCAATAATAAAGAGATAGCAGAATTAATGCACTCTTCATCTCAGGTGGCAAAGCACTCCTTGCATTGTGGATTTGATGCCCTAGAAGCTTCTAGCAGGGCAGCAGTGACAGGATCTGTTATCAGAAGACATGCAAGGTTGAAGGAACAACCTCTCCCTGATCATGTCAAAGCTAAAATCATGGATTCACCTCTTGACAAAGACTGCTTGTTCAGACAGAAAACTGATGAGGTACTTAAAAAGATGGAAGACAAAGCAAAATTGATGCAGCCCATTAAAGATTTCGGTCAAGTACAACCTCCTAGGCTCAGCAGAAATTTTCCCTCTTAACACTGCTCCTTTCCTGCACCAAACAGGCAGGCACAAGGCAAAACCCATAGGGACAGACCCTCCGGGGGGTCAAACTCAGGGCCAGCAAAGAACTAAACAATGGCCCCCTGCTAACACTAGAGCAGGGAGTTCAAAAACAACCCTTTATGCTAAAAACTCTCAATGACCACCTTTCCCATCTCAGCCTGCCTCCACCACACCAAAAGCTAGGAGGAAGGCTATCTCTTTGCAGAGAAAATTGGAACTTTATAACAAAAGATCAGTGGGTCTTAAAAATCATTGCTCAGGGGTACAAATTCAATTTCTGAGAACTACCACCTCCAAGAGGGTACCCAGACCTACCTCCAAACCAGTGGGCAGAAGCACTAAAACAAGTGCAAAACCTAATAGCCCTAGGGGCAGTAGAACCTGTGCCTGCAGAACAATTTGCAAAAGGATTCTATTCCAGACTATTCCTTGTTCCCAGGAAAGAGGGAACTTGGCATCTCATCCTGGACCTATACTTTCTCAATATTTTCCTGGTAATCCCAAAATTCAAAATGCTTACCTTGCAACAGTTTTTACCAATGCTGCCAAGCAAAGCTTGGATGGTCACCTTAGACCTAACGGATGCTTACCTCCACATCCCAATAAGGGAATCATGCAGAAAATTCCGGGACTTCAGAGCAGGATCATTACACTTTCAATTCTCTGCTTTGCCATTTGGCTTATCTACTGCTCCCAGGGTATTCACCAAATGTCTAGCTCCTGTCATTGCCTTTTGCAGGCAAAACAATGTACAGATTTACCCTTACCTGGATGAATGTCTCATCCAGGCTTCACTATCAATGAAAGGAAATCAAAACAGACACCTACCAGGAAAATCATACTTCTGGGAGCCTTATTGGACACAGAACAGCAAATGTCCTTTCTGTCCCCAGAAAAACAAAGTTTCCTACCTAATTACTTCATTACTCTGGCTTCCAAACCCAGCTTTCTGCCAGGAAATTCCTGCAAGCTCTAGGATACATGGCCTCATGCACTCTCCTGGTACCTCTGGCCAGATTGCACATGAGGAAAGTTCTGTGGTACCTAAAGAACCTATGGTGTCAACACTCTCAGCCTTTGGACACCTCCCTGCTTGTGATCCCTTGCATAAGATCAGAGTTCCACTGGTGGGCCCAGGCCTGTGCTCTGAACAAGTGACTTCCATTCACCCTCCATCCATCAAACCAGACCATAACTACAGATGCTTCAGACATAGCCTGGGATACACACCTAGAAGGCAGATGCGCCCAAGGTCTCTGGGGGGCACAAATACTATCCTTGCACATCAACCAAAAGGAAATGATAGCAGTGCAAAACTCTCTGGCATCCTTCAAACACTACCTCAAACCAGGGGTTCTTCTCATAAAAACAGACAACACCACAGTCATGTGGTACATCAACAAACAGGGAGGGACTCAGTCTTACCCCCTGTGCAGACTAGCCAAGAACCTGTGGCTATCACCCTTATCCATGGGACTACATATTATAGCCCAATACCTACTGGGCATCAACAACACCCTAGCAGGCCACTTAAGCAGAAACCTGTTGTACCCACATGAATGGCAAATCCACAGAGACATTTTTCTGCAAATTATGTACACGTGGGGGACCCCCCATGTGGACCTCTTTGCTTCTAATTTAAATCACCAAGTACAGAAATTCTGCACCAGGGAGTACCATCATCTGGCCTGGAAGGTTGATGCCCTGACTTTACCTTGGAATACCCTCTTTGTGTATGTATTCCCAACTCTTCCTCTCATTCCAAAAGTATTAATCAAGATAAGGGAGGAAACACCAAAAGGAATACTCATTGCCCCAAGTTGGCCCAGACAGCATTGGTATCCACTGCTGCACAGCCTATCTCTCCAGCCCACCTGTCAGCTACCTCTGAAACCTCACCTGCTATCCTGGGGGTGGGACAATGCTGCACCCAGACCTTCAGATACTCAAGCTGTCAGCATGGGTTATTCTACCATAAACAACAAGGAATATATGCTAAGCAAGCAAGTCCTTGACATCATCACAGAAGCCAGAAGGCCCAGCACCAGAAAATCTTACGCTGGAAAATGGAAAAGATTCTGCTTCTGGAGCCCATCCAAGGGGCAGACATTCATCTGCCCTCCATTCTTCTTATTCTAGATTATCTGGCTGAGCTCCTTAGTAAGGGTCTCTCCTTCTCCTCCATAAAGATCCATGCTTCTGCCATCACGGCACACTATGATACAGAACAGCCATTGTTCTCCCACCCTCTAATCAAACAATTCCTTAGAGGAGCCTCTAATAACAAGCCTCCCAGAAGACAGCCCATCCCAGCCGGGGATCTGAGCTATGTTTTAGAAAAGCTTACTGTGCCCCCTTTCGAGCCTGCAGCATTCTCAGAATTAAAGTACCTCTCTTGGAAGACTGCTTTTCTCCTGGCTATCACTTCATCCAGGAAAGTGTCAGCTTCAAGCTTTAATGGCCATTGAGCCATTTATCATCTTCCATGCAGATAGGTTCTCCCTGAGAACCAACCCCTCCTTCATGCCAAAGGTGGTTTTGGATGTTACCCTCAACCAGGCTGTCCACCTGCCCACCTTCTTCCCTAACGCTCAGAACAACAGGGATAGCATACTGCATTCTTTGGATGTGCACAGGCAACTCAGATTTTATCTGGATCATACAAAGACATTGAGGAAAACTGACCAGCTCTTGGTCAGCTTTAAAACAGGGGCACGGGGAAATCTATATCCAAACAGACCATTTCCAAATGGATAGCACTCAGCGTCCAATTTTGCTACTCCTTGCATGGAAAACCACCCCATAGGACCATCAGAACCCATTCCCATTAGGGCAACCACTACTTTCACAGCATTCCTTAGAGGGGTACCCACCAAGGACATCCTGGAAGCTGCCACATGGACTTCAATCCACACCTTCACCAAGAATTACCATCTAAATCTATTCTCAAAAGCTAGGGCTGGGTTTGCTTCTGCAATTCTGCAGGGCATGCTCTCCCAATCTTATGTTTCTATCAACCTTCCACTCTTCTCCTCAGCTTTGGGAATCTTTCCAATGGTTAGGACTGCAACAGTGAGAAACAAAGAACATAGTACATTTGTGCACACTTACCATAAATGTAGATGTTCGAGTGTGTTCACTGCTGCAGTCATGCTTTCCCTCCCTCCTTCCCCCTGATATCTGCTTTCCTTAGAGAGACACATATTTCTATGATGATCTCTGACCCCAGGACTACTAATAATTATTAAAATTGGACTTGTTTGATTGGTTAAAGCAAGAAAAACTTAGGTAATGGTGTCTCCTGCTCTCCTTTATAGCTCGGACGACTTGACGTCACCCAGCAAGTGACAGCAGCCGATGCACAAAACCTTGACTCTGGTATTCAGACTGACTGAAGGCTACCACACAGGGATAACCCAATGGTGAAGACTGCAGCAGTGAGAACACTCGAACATCCACATTTATGGTAAGTGTACACAACTGTACTTTCTTTGCTGTATGGCCAGGAGCGAGATCGTTTTACAGTTGACTCATGGAATATGCAATTTTCTCACTGTATTTTGGTGTTGGGAATGTTATATATAAAACAACATGGTGGGAGTGGTGCTCAGGAGCAGTTTGCCACTACCAAAAACAAATATTTTTGGTTCAGATTATGTTGAGGAGGATTTTTATTGTCATCGGATGATGTTGGATTCAGTGTTTTTTGTAGTCAGGTATTTGTGTAATCACACTGTTTTCTTGTATTATATGGTTGTTGGTCATTTGCTTTGTCAAGGTAAGTTGATATACATATTTATCTATCTATATCTAGCTCTATATATATATATATATATATATATATATATATATATATATATATATATATAAATATGTGTATAGGTCTCCTACACATGATCAAAATTTTAAAACTTCGACTTTCATATAGCCAAGACTATATGACTGAAGTTTTAAAACTTCGAATGGTCTGAACTGAGATCTCCATACAATGCGGAACGGGAAAATTTCCCTTTTCCTCACTGTAGTGCAATCTCAGAGTTGATATATTTAAATAGAAGGGGGAGTGGGGGTGCCAGGGTGGCTTGCCCCCTGCAAAAAAATGTAGGAATTTATTTTTATGTGTTTTTTTTCAGGTTTTCGAACTTTTGAAATGTCGATCATATGGTCTCGGCCATTTGAAAGTCGACATATATATGTGTGTTTGTGTGTGTGTGTGTGTGTGTGTGTGTGTGTGTGTGTGTGTGTGTGTGCGTGCACCACAGTGGAAATACAAATGCAGAATGCCCAACATCAGAAGTCAGACGCATGACTGCATGTCCTCCCCGCGGTCGAGTGGCCTACAAAAGACATGCGTGAATTGACTGCCAATCATTAGCGGACCGGAAGAACCGGGAAAAGACAAACAAACATATATATATATATATATATATATATATATATATATATATATATATATATATATATATATATATATGGTCTAGCTAGGAAGTAGGAATATTTTATGTGAAAACTATAATTAAAAGATATTTGTATCTGTACTGTTAAGCTGTTTAAAATGAATCGGTAAAAAGTACTTAAGTGTTCTACAGAAAGGCCTTCATACTTGTTTCATTATCAACCTTCCCCCTGCTGTTGTATTACAATGGAGTTGCTATATATAAAGAAGAATGGTATTAGGTTAAAGACCATCATGAGGAGAATCCATGAGGTTTGCACCCTGCACAAACACTTTTTTGTATATTTGAATCTCTATTTAGAAATTCAGCATTTTGTGGAAATCGTTTAAATATTAACATTGTTGTTTTCACTGTTGTTAGTTTCTGTGTATTGTCAGATAGTATATCCAGTTCATGTTCTGATATATATATATATATATATATATATATATATATATATATATATATATATCAGTATATACCCCCCTCTGTGTCTCTCTCTCTCTCTATATATATATATATATATATATATATATATATATATATATATATATTTATATGTATATATAAAAAATCATGCTATCTGGAAATCATTTAAACAAGGACTTCTCATAACTGATAAAATCCTATAAGGATAATAACATTACACAACATGATATTACATGTGAAATGACACTATGCCATATATTTGACTGCAATTTTTTTGTTTCACAGAATATCTATGGTCAAGAATTAAATTATCTTTATTTTCTGGACCATTGATGGGTACTCACATCATGATGGATTCTATTTTGGTGTCACATCTGAGTACTCTAGGGAAAGTGTTATAGCAAGGACTTCACAAGTATGTTTGCTATTTTTCTGTTGCATAATACACGTCACTATTACAAAATAAAATATGGTCTTTTTCTAATTCTTATATCACTGCTGAAGTAAAAATTTTTAAGCATTGTATGTAGTGGACAGTAAAGCAGAAACTTATGAGTCTACAAAATTGTTTGATAGTATGTATCAAGCGGTACAGCCTCACATCAGATCCAATTATTTCATGATGCATTTTAAAATGTCTGAAGCTAAGAATAACAAAAAAAAGTTGTGTTTAGAGAGGAATTGATAAGGTAATATGTCATAATTATGTAGCTTAACTCTATCCTGAGGCAGTTCTATTATATCCACTTTTCAAAGAGTAGTATATAAATGCTTCTTGATATAGAAAAACAAATGCAGTTATGCAGAACTGCAATGAACTGAAGAGTCTCATTAATTTGAAATATAATCGCCATTGACAATACACAGCAGATTTTAGCTAATTTATTAATTTCTTCAGGTAATTACACATTCATAAATATATGCTCATGAAATTGTGCCCTGTAGCAAAAAAGGCTTAAAACAGACATTTTATGACCATTTTATGATATCCATTTGATCCAGACATATTTCTGATATTTGCAATTGTTCAAAATATATACTGCAAGAAAACAATTAGAAATATCACTTTGGTTTATTTTTTTTTATTAATGCATTTTTATCTATGTTACTGTTATAATACTATTTAAAAAGATGTACTAATTGCCAGTTTTGGTCCTGCATTGAGCTTCACACAGCATGCATAGGAAATGAATAATCTGGTATTTTGATGCAGCAGTGCAAAATATTCCCATGATATTAATTGTTTAGTTGCAAAAATGTTGGTGTATAAAAGCAAGCCATTTTTAGTATCATGTGTACCATTGCCTTAACATGTATTAATTGTTCTGGTTTTGTGTTGATTTGCATCAGTGCAGCCTGACTGCACAGTCAGTTCATGCTTACATAGTGCATTGAAGCTATTCCTTTAATCTCTGAGCTCAGATTATTAATTAACATGTATGGATACCACTGGTGATGTGAAACAACACTATTCTTATTTAGACTCACTGAAATGAAAAACTAATACTTTCTTCGCCACCAAGCTTAGATCAAAGTGATCAAACCAGTTCAGCTGAAGATCCCTTTGATACGTGGCTTATAAACTTCTCATCTCTACTGAAGATCCCTTTGATACGTGGCTTATAAACTTCTCATCTCTACTGAAGATCCCTTTGATACATGGCTTATAAACGTCTCATCTCTACTGAAGATCCCTTTGATACATGGCTTATAAACTTCTCATCTCTACTGAAGATCCCTTTGATACGTGGCTTATAAACTTCTCATCTCTACTGAAGATCCCTTTGATACGTGGCTTATAAACTTCTCATCTCCACTGAAGATCCCTTTGATACGTGACTTATAAACTTCTCATCTCTACTGAAGATTCCTTTGATACGTGGCTTTTAAACTTCTCCCACAGCTTACACATAACCACTCATCATTGATAATGGGATTGCTCAATTCAACACTGGCAGTTTCTGGAAAATGCAAAAATATCATGGCTTAGAAATTAAACCATAGTTTTATTTTTTGTCAATAAAATTAATGAAAAATGTCATCTGTCCTATGTGTATTTCTATTGAAAAACATTTTAAAGATGACTATAGGATGTGCAGCCTTGATAGAGAGCAGAAAAGTGCGCACACGTTCAGGTTAGAGTCTTCATATGTCAGTTTCCTGACGTCAGTAAAATGGTTTGATTCTAATACCAAAAGAGGAAATGTCCATTTTGTATTCCCTCTAAACATCCATATCTGCATCCTTCATAAGTGACAACTGGTGCTAAGAGTCTTGGGGTTAATTTTCTTTGCTCTGACCAGCTACCCTTTGCAAATCAGATATGAAATAATGTTTATAACATAGACAAAAATCCTCATCGATAACCACATATCATTTAAAAGGTCCTGTGAGAAGCTACCTCTTAGAAGTTCACAGTGTGAATCTGCTTCACCAGCATTAGTCCCAATACTAAAGAAAAACATTCTTTGATAACAACAAGTGTATTTCCTTTCTATTTAAAAAGACTTTTCATTCATTCTTTGTAGTTTGATATTTTTACTCACATTTATATGAAGAGCCCCCTAGCAAAGTCACCAGAGGGAGCCTAATCCCTGAAAATTATATTCTGATTGCACTGATGCAACCTAATTTATCAAACTCAATTTCCTCATCTCTCTCATCCCTATGTGATCATTCCACTGTAGCCTCATCCAACCAAGACCTCAACAACAATACTTAGGGAGGGTTATAGGGTTCCCTTATTCCTATGGTCCGAGATATAAGTTTAGTGCTCAGCTGCAGAATATGACTTGAGATCAATAATTATAATGTTGATGTATTTCTACTTGCACTTCATCGGATGACTAGAAAATTAATACTTTGTATGTTGAAATAAATATTTAGCATAATGTGTCTTTCCCTAGTAGGTGAGGTATCAAAGTATAATTTCACAGTTATTTCCTGCAATATAGTTTCCACAATTTCTTTTTAAAATTCCAACTAGAGTCAAATGTCAGCTTAACTCACATAAAAACGTTGAGAGTCAGGATCATAAGACTTTGCATAGAAGATAATGAACATCGAATAGCATTACACTTGCCAGGAGCAAAAATAGAAGATGTGCGACAAGCCTTGGAACGCCTTAATATAAGGATGCACGGATCTGTTTTTATTCATGTCGGTACAAATGTTCTCATCTGCATGGACTCTCTGATTGTTATTAGGGAACTTACAGCCCTCTTAGGTAATATAGTTTGTACTGGTGTTAGGATGCATGTTTCACAAATCACATATAGAAAGGATAGTCAGGTCATCGTCAATGAAGAGATTTTTTTTCCTAAATACCTCCATCGAAAAAATGTCCTGTTTTAAAAAATGGGTATGATCTAGTTTAGGGAATATGTGTTCAGAGGATGGTGTCTGTTTGCCAAGATCAGGTAAGATAAATTGTGCAGCAGATATTTTGCAATATCTGACAAACGCTAGGCAGGATTTTTGCCAAGTTAAACATTTAGCACTTCACAGATAACAAAATTTGATGCATCTCTGATGGCTGTTAATGCTTGGAGGATTAATAATACGTTTTTTATTGGAAAATTTACTACGTTTCCACAAGACTGATGTTGTTACTGTTTGTGAAACATGGTTAAAGAACAAAGATTGGAAACTAGTTATGTCAGGGAAAAATATTTTACTGTAACAGACATTCTAACAAAAAATCAGATGGAGGTATTATGATAGGATTTAAAGATAGTTATGAGACCTGTGATTGTTACTTGTTCAATGATGCCAATAATACTATAGCTTGTGTAACTGTGACAATAAAGACAACCCTGGAAAATATAACAATTGTTGGAGTATACAGATCATCAAAGTCAAATGCTGATGCCCTAGAGAAATTCATGCATTTCTTACATGAAGCACAGGAGAGAAGAATGATATTATCTGGGGACTTAAATTTCCAGAGACAAATTGAAATAATATTTATTCAAAAACATTAGCAAGGAAATTATTCACAAATTACAATTTATGCTCAGGAATAACAACTGCTTCAGGTAGCAAAAAAACTACCAGGGAATGGAACATACTAGACATAATTTGTGTTCCTAAAGAAACTACCATTATTTTCAGCCATATTTTACCACTGTTGATGTGTATTGATCATGGGTTTATAAAAGTTAGTTTTTTTGCTAGGTAATTCTGCCAGACTAAATTCTAAACCAATGCACAGAAGATTAATTACAGCTTATATGGAAGCAAAACAGTCACTATGCAAAGCTAACTGGAGTGATATGTTTCGTGGAAAAAACTGCAGATGGAATGTGGAAAGTTTTGAAAGAGAAACTGAGTGCAAAAAAAAAAAAAGTTTAATATCAGGATCTAGGCATACAAAGTCATGGGGATATATTTTCATAACAACAAGATATCTGACTGAGGGGAGAAACAAAAAAATATAAAACAGTTGAAGAGAATGAGAGACAAAAATATAAAAAATATTGAAGAGAGGTCAAACTACAACTTTGAAAACTGAAATAAACAAGCGGCACAAACAAATAAAGCATAGTGTGAAACAAGATCAAGAAAAATTTGAAGAAAATGTATATAAAGATACTGAGCATACTAGGAAACCTTTTTATAGATGCATAAGATGTGGAAGGAGTAAAGACAGACACACTGATAAACTATGTTTAGATTCTAAAATGTATTTTCAGACACAACAGATTATGGGTATATTTAAAAAATCTTATGAAAAACAGTTTGCCTCCACAAATGGGGTGATAAGTTGTCCTAGTGACATCCAAATAACTCCAGAAATTGGAATCAAATTAGATTATATTGAAAAAGAACTGCACAAAAGGATCCAAACAAACCACAGGGAGGAGATGGAATTAGTAATAATGACCTGAGAACATTTCAGCAAGACCTTACAGTAATATTATAGCTATTATTTACTAGGTCATATGAATATGGAGAGATTCCTCAAGATTGGAGATGTGCTTATTAACCCTGTCTTTAAGGGAAAGGGGAGTAGGACAAACCCAGAGTCATAGTTGTGGAAAAATAATGGAGAAGGTAATATTGGATAAGTTATTGTTAGAACTGGACAGGTTGGGACTTGAAAGTATATATCAGCATGCATATGTTTTTTTTTATTTTAAATACCTTTATCGAATCACTACATGTGACATAGGAAAATTTACATGTATACAAAAGTAATCAAATTGTATTAAATTAACATTAACAAACATTATACTTCACATATATTGCTATATATTATATAGCCAAAGCAACATTACACACATTATTCAATTCCTGCTCCTTTTTTAAACAAGAAATGCCTTCATTAAACCATCACTGTAAGCAACCATATATTTATATAAATGAAAATGAACCATACTGACATAATCCTAGCTGCAAGCATTTTACATCACAAACCATACTGACACACTGTAAAGTACAAACATTATACATCACTTACAAGCTACCTAATCATTTTCAGGTCAAACATTATATAGCTCATGTAGGTCCTGCCATCTTTTAAACGTCATTCCGTCCCTATATGTATTGTTCCCACAATTCCCATTTTTTTCCTAGGTAGTTTGCTGCTACCCTTTTCTTAAGATCTCAATTCCAGTTGTTTTATTTCTGTTACTATATTCACTACTTCTAATATAGTTGGTTTAGATCTTGATTTCCATTTTCTAGTAATTGCTTTTTTGGCAGCCACAATAATTAGACACAGCAAGGCCTTACCATGTCTAGGCAATTTTGATTCTGTATCATAGCTCAGAAAAATCATCTCTCTCGTCACACCAATCCATCCACCCATAATCTCTGATAGTGCAACCCACAGGGAATCCTTAAAGTCTGCCAACCCACCACACTCCCAGAAAATATGTTCCCAAGTACCTCTTTCTGTCCAGTAACACCTCCAACATTTGTTGTCTACCTGAGGAAAAATTCTCTGGGGTTTACTAGGGGTATAAAAATATCTATGTAAGCATTTCCAAGCAAAGATCCTATCTTCTAGATTTTGTTGCATGTTTGGGAGACATACCTGTCTTCTCTCTTCCTTCCCTTCTTTTCTTTCCCTAGTGCATCCACTTTTATCCACTTTTATTATTCTCTTCCCACCTTTTTCTTTTATTTTTCTTTTTATTCTCCTTCTATATTCTTCCTTTTATATTTTTTTCCTTTCAGTATTTTTCCAATGAATTGAGAATTGAACTGTATGTAGTGAACTAAGTAAGTAGTTTTAGTTTTTTTATATATATATCTTTTATTTTTTTTTTTTTTTTTTTGCTTGCAAACACTATTACTAACTTTTAGATTTTATATTATATAATTACATTCATTACATTTTTGTATGACAATTTTTGTTTGTATGTTTTTTTTTTTTCTCTGAATGTATCTCACTGGAGCTTTTTTTTTTCTCCCTCTCTACTGAAAATGGAAATTTCTCCAGCCTACTACTAGCCGGTCAACAAATGTAAAATAAAAAATATATCCTCCCATTATTTCTTTTGCAAATTGCTTATCCAGTGTCTCTTCCCAATCTTTTATACCCTCCTTTGATATATTCTTACAGATATTATGCAATATTTTATATGCTGTACTAATTATTCCTTTATAATGGCAGCTTCTGTTCTAGATTCTACTAAAACTCTACCAGTGCTGGTCTTTCATTTAGGACCCCCCCTATTTCTTTCTCTTTGCCTATACTCTAGAATCAATCCTTGATAGAGAAGGCAATCTCTAACCTGCAGTCCAAATGAATTCTTGGCATCTTCCATTCTATTACCTTTCCCTCTCTAGTTATTTCCTCCTAATACCTTGGCTCCAATGCCAGTTATCTCCAATAAATTCAGCCCCCTCTTGCCTATTGTCTATATCCCTAATTGCAGTAATACCCTATTGGCAGAATCTCCTTTCTCCATTCCCATGTTGGCTTAGTTCTTAGAATACTTTCTGCTACTTTATGGATATAATATTCTGTATGATTATTGTTATTCTCCTTAAAGGCCTACATACAAAATCTCAGTTTCTCCTTGTTTCTTGAGCCTCCCCTGTTTCAGCATCATCCCTTGAATTATATTTTTCTGCTTGTAATATGCATAGGAGCCTTAACTGTGTAGGTCACCCCTTCAAATTGGGTAATCCCAATTGTTCCTGTTCTACTGGAAGAATCAGCTTATTCAACTTGACTTTTGCTGTCTTCCTGTCTTAGATAAAGCCCTTCAGCTCTTTATTAATTGCTGTCCACAACTTCTTCTCTGGTTGATAAAAATATAAGACTAATGGGACTAAAAACATTTTTACTGCTTGTATCTTACTATGCATATCCATATAGCAAATTTTCCATTTTCTCAGTTTTTGTATTATCTTTGCTTTAGTCTCTCCCCAAAAGCATATGTTGAAAATACATCGATTACCACCTGTAACATCATGTCTATAACAATATAATAACAGCTAAGAATAAAAAAAAAAATGCTGTGATGTAATTTATATAGTTTTAACTTCAGCATTTGATAGGTTCATACACAAAATGCTGATCAATAAACTAGAGCAACTAGGGTGATATATTCTTGATAAGAAGAGTAGCTGCATGGCTTACAAATAGGCTATGGCAAGTATCATATAGAAGTTAGACAGTTGAAATCCTTGGTTACAGTCAGGTTGTCCCAAATGGCTCTGTCCTAGGCCCTTAATTGTTTAGCTTGTATCTTTCAGACCTCACTTTTTCATCTGAGGTGTTCTACAGTCTACATGCAGATGACCTGATATTGGGAAAACTGATTACATATGTTACAGATAAGGCACGTCTGAAAAAAGAACTTGACTAAATTGGCCATTTGTACAGAGGAGAATAATATGCCTATAAATACATCAAAAACTAAGCATATGATATTTGGGAGACATAAATCAAAACGTGAATTTTTAATACAGCACACAGTGATTTAATCTGTAGATTTATTTAAGGACATGAGTACATATGAGTAGATTCAGCTTTGAGTTTTTCTAATCATAGCAACCAATTAGTTAATGATAGTCATAGAACTATAGGTTGCATAACAAGATTTATAAAGTCTAGGAAATCAGAAATGATGAAATCATTGTTTGTTAGTTGCATTAGACCCAAACTTTAGTATGGAATAACAATATGGAAACCTTATAAGAAAACAAGCATTAGTAAACTTGAAACAGTACACCAGAAAATATACCAAGGGCATCCATGCATGTGAAAATTTAAGTTATTGTGAGCCACTAAAATATCTGAACTTGTACAGCGTCTCTTATAGATATATAAGAGATCTTATTCAGGTATATACGGCATTTAGAGAAAATTATCTCTGGAAATATTTGGGGTTATCAAAAAGTACTAGAGAATCATCAGACAACCTGTGTAGAAGATTTTATAGGAATCAGAAGTGTACTGATTGGTTCTCTGAGAGACCAGCTGATCCATGGAACAGACTACCAAATTACATTAAAACAAGCACTGGTTTAGATATTTTTAAAAACAGCCTGGACACTTATTATGGGAACAACTGTTTTGGTATATTGGCAGGCTAGAAAGGCATTAATGCCTGTGCTTGAAATATTTGTATGTATTTATGTATGTATGTATGTATATATAATGAATCTTGGGTTAAAATTTTAATGAATGTTTGAAACACAATGTTGAATTTAATTAGCAAAAGCAGCCTTTTGCTTGCAAATGTTGGTATTTTCTTTTTAAAATACATTATTATTATTATTATTATTATTATTATTATTATTATTATTATTATTATTATAGCCTAATCTTGATACAGTAGCAGTGTGCCTTCCTGCATTGCATGTGACCTGGAAGTGTCTACTGGCCACGGATAAAGTGAGAGAATATAACATTCCCCTGGATGAAGGCTAAGGTACATAGAATGTTTCAAATGTCAACCTTATGAATAACATATCAGGTGCCTGGTGGATGTTTGGTACACATGAGGGACTATAAAGGCAAAATCTGTAGTGAATGGTTAATAGAAGAAGGAATGTCCTTCTAGCCCCTACCCACAGCTGCTTGCCTGAACTCATATTTGAGTCTGAGAGTGACTAGAAGTCTACTTGAGCTACAAGGCCCTCAAGCCACTGGATAAAGTCAGTGATTTTTATGTACATTGGGCTCGAGTACCTGTAACTTTCCTCAGTATTTTAATTAAAATGTCTAACATAAGAATTAGAGAAAGTTTAATGAAAGCAATGGATTTAGTCACCGAAAGATGTAACACACTACAATGAATAGTAAATTAATAAAAGAAAAATTATTTGATTATTCAGATGGCCTTGTTTTACCGTGCATCTGTATGTGCATGTGTGTGTGTGTGTGTGTGTGTGTGTGTGTGTGTGTGTGTGTGTGTGTGTGTGTGTGTTTGTGTGTGCAACGGACCTACTGCAGAAGCTCGAAGTTTCAAAACTTCAAACTTCAAATGGCCGAGACCATAAAATCAAAGTTTTGAAACTCTGAAAACCTAATAAAAAATAAAAACACAAATTTCTTTTTGTGTTTTTGCAGGGGGACAAGCCCCCCCTGCACCCCCAGTATCCCCTGTTAATTTAATATACCAACTCCAAGATCACACTGCAGTGAGAAAATGGTAAATATCCCATTCCACCTTGTACAGTGATCTCCATTCAAAACATTCACAGTTTCAAAACTTCAATCTTATGGTCTTGGCCCTTTAATGTTTGAAGTTTTGAAATGTCAAGCTTCTGAAGGGGATCCATATGTGACACATATTGTGTATATAAATTGTAACATGGTGACTGCACCTGGAAAACAAAGTGAAGTTTTAACTGCTGCATATACTACAGCTGGAGTGGTATTTTCCAACAGGGAAGGCTATGAAGGCAGATATAAAATATTTCCTGAAGGACAGCAGAACTAAACAGAGACAGATTCCACTGACAACTAAGATGAGTGTTCTCTAGGCACTACAACTGGAGTAACAGCATTAACCTGTTCAGATTCTTGACAGGAATAGAGTAGTTTAGTTATCTCAATATATGATCTTGTATGAACATGGGAGCATTCTTAACTGGATGTTACTGTATGTTTGTAGAAAAATCAGAAGAAATCTTCCTGTTGCTATATTAACCATGTTGAGTATACTAAAGCAAAACAGTGCAGCTATTGTACAGAAGAAAGGTTTAGTGGAGTTATTTACAGTCCTTACAAGTAAGGTTTACAATCTGTAATTTAAATCTCCAGCCAAGCAGACTGCGTTCTGAATTGTTAGCAGAATCTGAATATTATGGACTGAAACTAACAGTGAACATGAAACTGTGAATTTTCTTTTGGAGAGTTATTTCTTTTTATGTTTTGGAAATAAATCCACAGTTAGAATGTCTACTGCTGGCTTCAGAGCCAGCTTTATTTCACACACATAATGTCGATGTTGATGTATCTCCCTCTGCCTCTCTTTCTCTCTTTTTCTCTCTGTGAGTATACAGCAGTTATTCCATGGTTTTGGGAGATTATTCCCTTCTATGAGTTGTTGTGAACATGGAGTTGATATGTATAACATTGGAGGATTTGAGGAGGGGGAGTGCTTGTCAACCCACAAAAATCACTTGTACTTTTCTTTGTTGTTCTTGTGTGTTTTGAGCTTGTGTTTAGTTAGTTTTAAGTAGAATTAAAGTATTTAGTCTAGTTTTAGACCAAATGTAATTTCTCCATAAAATACTCTCCAAATACTCTCCTTAAACAGAATACACTCAACCTCTCACTGAAATTATATAACAATTTATATATATATAAAACTGTTGCCTGTACAATCCACTAAGTTGTACAAGGGCTTTCTCTTTAGTAACTCCCACCTCTGTAAAATCTTAAAATGTATAAATGTAACTACTGTTCATGTATAAATGTAAATAGAAATGTAACAACTCTGTGTTTAACTGGAACTTAGTATAATGCAATGTAAGCAAATGGAGCTTTTCTCCCCGGGCCTCCTCTGAAAATGGGTATTAACCAGTCGGACTTTCCTGGTAAACAAAGACAGATAAATAAATACATACTTAAATACTTATAGGTATGTACTACTTGTGATACTACTATTTCTGTTGGCTACTAATAGCATAGTAATAAATACACACACTCACACACACGCACACACACACACACACACACACACACACACACACACACACACACACACACACACACACACATGTATATGTATATATATGCCCGGGTCTCTGCTGAAAAAGGGCTTCTGCTCAGTCAGACCAACCCAATCAACAAATGTCAAAATAAATTAATAAATGGAGGGAAAAAAATATGTGTGTGTGTGTGTGTGTGTGTGTGTGTGTGTGTGTGTGTGTGTGCGTGCGTGCGTGTGTGTGTGTGTGTGTGTGTGTGTGTGTGTGTGTGTGTGTGTGTGTGTGTGTGAGTTTCAGAAAAAAAACAAACAAAAGCCTACTTCACTGAAAGATCATTTAATCAAATTCAAAATATCTGAATCATTATACAATCAAAAACATCCAAGGGAATATTATTCAAAAATACCTATACCCCCTTATTTAAATATACTCCACAGTCTCACAGCAGCATAGAAATTGTAAATATAGTGCACAGTTTATCACTGCCAATTCACATTAATGATTATGCACAGGCTACCAAAAGTATAAGCTAAATATTTTCAAACACATTTCTACTAATGTATTATGGAACTAAATGTGGCTATACCACATTCAGTAAAATGGAATTTCAACCAAATTGTTTTTAAATGAGATTGGCTTTCAACCGTTTGAATCAACTGATTCCTCATTAAGTGGAATTGCCATTAGATAACATGGCACAAATCCATATATGTATGTGCACACACACACACACACACACACACACACACACACACACACACACACACACACACACACACACACACACACACACACACACACACATGATTATATTTAATTATCACCAGACACAGCAGACTGAATATTCATTCATCAGACATCATGAGACACTGAAGCACAGCACACTGAATAAGTACACATGCTAGCCACTTCACACACTCCAAAAAGAAAAACAAAAAACAGCCATACGTACACAAAACAGTTCCTGCACTACCAGTACAAGCATTGCAGTGTGTGCACACACTCTAAAACTATAAACCTTACAAACAAACACATAGATATCACCACCAAACTCACAAATATATAGCATGCGTTACATGGGGATTACACCCCAGTGCAGCATTACTTATATATGTTGTACTAACCCCACAATTGCACAATCATCACCAAAGTAGATCTGTAAAAAGCATACTATAGCCAACATACTGACATTCGACAATACCATGCATTGATTAACTGTGAACTCTCCAGACTGTGACAGCTTCACAACCCACTGATAAAATAAGCTTTTGACCAAAGTAACTACTATAGCTATATATAACTTTATGTGTGTGCGTGTGTGTGTGTGTGTGTGTGTGTGTGTGTGTGTGTGTGTGTGTGTGTGTGTGTGTGTGTGTGTGTGTGTGTGTGTGTGTGTGTGTGTGTGTGTGTGTGTGTGTGTGTGTGTGTGTGTGTGTGTGTGTGTGTGTGTGTGTGTGCGTGTGTGTGAATATGTATCTATCTATCTCTATATAGACAGATAGATATAAACACACATATATATTTATCTATACATACAGATAAAGATAGACAGATATGTGCCACCAAATGGGTTGTTTTTTTCTTTTGGTCATAGTTTTTCTATCAGTTATGTTTCTTGGATATATCTGTATCTACATATACACACACACACACACACACACACACACACACACACACACACACACACACACACACACACAAATATATGTATATACACCTCATTTAATATATATCACATTACCTCGCTACTGAATTCATCTCCTTAATATTTTCCTATACCTCATAGAATATCTATTCATATTAACCTCCCTACCACGACTTTAACTCTCTTGATTATCTCTCACCTCTGCTACTACCTTTATACATTCATACTCTCTTCCCTATGTTTTTTCCTTACTAAACTTTGATCCTTATACATACAAAGCAAAACTACTATATTTTATGCCTTTGTGTACCCTAGTGTGCTCTGATTGTACCATGCAACACTAACCAGAATTTGTAGTCTGAACTGTTTATAATCTACTATAAACTGTCATTTAGCTTCATGATAAATGGTATAATGTCGAAGTGTGTATGTATGCGTAGGTATAACTGTAAAAACTATTAATGTGTATACTTTGTTCTAGAAATGTATGCATTACCTAGTTATAACTGTAATTCTTATATGTTTCTATCTGTTCCCTGGGCCTCCTCTGAAAATGGGCTCCTGACCCAGTCTGACTTTCCTGGTCACCAAATGCTAGTCACTTAATAAATAAATAGTTATGTACACACACACATTATCTATCTATCTATCTATCTATCTATCTATCTATCTATCTATCTATCTATCTATATACGATGAGAACATCGAGACCAGAAGATCGACAACTGAGATGACCGACAGTTTAAAAGCACAAAACTTCACATGCCCGACAAGCCACAATCCCCACAATCAACAAAACAAAACAAATACCTTTTCCGAAAAACACACACACACAACACAAGCACACCAAAAACCTCACAAACCTACACTAAACCTTACATACACAACTATCCATGTACTAACCTTAACCCAAACTCTAACCCTAAGGTCCATCACTATCGCACACTCACCTAACCAGCACCCTAACCCTAAATCGCTTAACCCGCCCCTAACCCTAAAGTCTGTCACTATCGCACACTTACCTTACCTGCACCCTAACCCTAACTCACTTAACCTGCCCCCTAAAGTTTGTCACTATCGCACACTTACCTTAACATGTTGGTGTTCTCAGTGTCGGGCTTTTAAACTGTCGGTCATCTCAGTTGTCAATCTTCCGGTCTCGGTGTTTTCGTTGTCGGTGTTTTGGCATGTTGGCGTTTTCAAGTAGACCTATATATATATATATATATATATATATATATATATATATATATGGGTCTACTTCATAACAGTGAAATTTCATAACATTGAGACCAAAACACTGAAAACCCAAAACATTGAAAACTCAGAACATTAAAAGTGTGCTTCATAACATTGAAAATTACAATGCTTATGTAAATAACATCCTCTCCACCTACAACGACACCTAATTAACAAACACACTTCGTTCTACGTTTCTGCAGGGGGGGGGGAAGCCCCCCTGCATCCCCCACACCCCCCTAAGTTAAATATACCAACTAGAAGATCACACTACAATGGAAAAAAGTTAATTTCCTAACCTCGCTATATCATACACTGAGGTTAGGAAATTAACTTTTTTCCACTGTACTGCAATCTTGGAGTTAGTATATTTAATTTACGGGGGTGTGGGGGCAGTGTTTGTTAGTTAGGTGTTGTTGTAGGTGGAGGAGATCTAATTTACTTGAGCAATGTAGTTTTCAATGCTATGAAGCACACTTTCAATGTTCTGATTTTTCAATGTTTTGAGTTTTCAGTGTTTTGAATATTCGATGTTATGGTCTCAGGGATATGAAATTCAATGTTAGGAAATTTCATTGTTATGAAGTAGACCCATATATACGTATATATATATATATACATATATATATATATGTATATATATATATACGTATATATATATATATACATATATATATTCCTTTTGTGTTATTGGGGACAGCACAGTGGTGCAGCAGATAGGGTTGTCGCATCTCAGCAATAGGTCCTCTGGTTCAGTTCTCAGCTGGGGTGCCTTCTGTGCAAACTCCCTATGCTTGTATGGGTTTCCTCCAGGTGCTCCAGTTTACTCACACATTCCAAAGACATGCTGTAGATTGGTTGGACACTCTAAACTGGCCATAGTTATGGGAGTGTGTGGCATGGAAGAACAGCTGTGGCAGGGCTAGACATCTGGCAATGTAAACCTTGGCTCTAGATGATTGCCACTGTTGATACCACTCAACTGTATAGATTTTCACAGAATGTCCAGATTTTTGCTTCATATTTTTGGTGTGTTCTTCCTAAAATCTTTACTTTTCTGGCTAATAGACGAGTATTGAAGTCATTAAATAATGATGAACATTTGAGTTTAAGACTCCAACTCTTGCAGAAAATTCATGCTAATGCAAAGCCTATTATTCTATCAACTTTCTAAGTTTGTCAGAGCAATATTTCAAATCTGTCCCTATTTGTCCCCCTATCATTTTAGGCTTTGTCCAGATTTTTTGCTCTAAGAAGTTGAAAGGTATGCGGTGTTGAAATGACGCCCCAACCCCATGCGCAAAAATGAGAAAAAGGGGTTGTGGCTGGATGGATTCCTTTTGTCGAATTGAAATATGACTATATTTGAAACAGAAGGGGCAGGTAATGTTTAGTTGATTTCTGTTTTGTCTCTAACTATGTCTGTTAAAGTGAGATAGGTGAACACTGAACTCATTACTCTGGTGAAGCTTTTTGTTTCTTATGTCCAAAAATTAATATAACTCTCTGTTTTGTTCCCATAATAGGTATGATTTGTTGATTTTAAAGAACATATAAATAAAATCTTACAAAGTATTTATAACTTATAGTAAGTCTTTATGATACTGTATCAGACTTGAGTTACTTGGCTTATACTCTATCAGTTATAGGCAACTAAGGGGCAATTATACTGGGCACTCTGTAAATTATATGATTAGGAATGCAGGGATCTAATGAACATAGATCTTCTTCACACAACACTATCATTGCTGAGGGGCTCTTTCAAGACAGACAGATGTAGAGTTTTCTAAAGGTAAAATTATTTTGCATTGCATGGTTTGTCTGTGAAACAAATTGTCAATGACTAGGAGGTAGGACAATTCACTAAGTACTTTTAAAACACTTGACTGCTGGATGGAGCATTTAGTTGATTCTCTGAACCCAGAGACTACTTATAGGAAGGCCTTATGACCAATACTCAGTTATTCATAAGCTATGAAACTAAGGAAGTGCTGTCCAAGACTAGAAATACTTTTTCCATGGGTCCTGGCAATATACCAGTTTGCCTAGTTAATAATGTAAAACACACCCTTGCAGCCACACTCTTTAAACTTTTTACCTACTACTGTTTTTTTTTCTCTGATGAGTGGCACAAAGCACTCATGATGTCCTTCCATAAGGGGGTCTTACAATTGACACGGGTAATTACAGACCTGTACATTCTTACAGTCCTCAGTATTACGGATAGTCTCACATAGTACAATATCAAGAATCTCATTGGACTTGACTCTCATCAGTTTGGCTTTGTGAAGGGTAGATCTCATTTACTGAATCTGGTAAACTTCTTTGTAAGGGTTATGAAGGATGATGACAGTGGCCATGTAAACATGCAGCTTATCTTGATATGGCCAAGTCCTTCAACATCATTCCTATTGCTGGTATCATGTTTGTTTTGTTTGTCTTTTTGGCTTTTCCCGGTTAGGGGTCACC
This sequence comes from Protopterus annectens, assembly GCF_019279795.1. Classification (NCBI taxonomy): domain Eukaryota; kingdom Metazoa; phylum Chordata; order Ceratodontiformes; family Protopteridae; genus Protopterus; species Protopterus annectens. Next base: position 363,330,621 of record NC_056733.1, read on the forward strand.
ACAGCGGACCTCCGGTCCGCTAATGATTGGCAGTCAATTTTTATGGTGCCGAGTTGCCAGCCTGACGCCCAACCTTCAGTGAAGGCACACCCATTCACAGGCCACTCAACCACGGGGAGGACATGCAGACTCCACACAGAAGGCACTCCAGCTGAGAATCGAATAGGAGAACCTCTTGCTGTGAGGCAACAACACTACCACTGTATCACCATGGCTTATATTATACAAAAGCTAAATTAAAGATCAACCCACATGTGGTAAGATGGATAACAAACAAGTAGAATGACAGAGCTCACGCAGTGCAAGTTACAGGTGACTCATCAGAAAGTATAAATGTGACCAGTTACTAGCAGTGTCCTTCAGAAGACGGAGCTGTAACATTCCTTTTTTTATATTTTCTTCTGAGATTTACAACCAGGGACCCAGGCTAACAACGGTTGCAGATGACTGAAAAATGGGGGTTATTGTTAATAAGTTACCCTCTGATACCCAAACCCTCCAAAATGAACATTCCCTAGTAAACTCTTGGGGTATTAAAAATTGTCTCATATTAAATACTAATCAAAAGTGTAGTATCCTTACATTTGACAGACACTCTCTCCCCTCATCATACTGTACAGAAATAATTCAAATACAAAACAAAATTATAGTCAGAGATGACTGGATTGATAGTTCCCTCTCTTTTAACTAACCATCATTATTTCACTTATGCCATTACTTGTAACAAGGTGCAAAATGTTAATCAACTTGTAGAGAAAGTAATAAATATTCTAAAGCTATGATAAGCCAATAAATTCAGATGCCAAACTGTTAGAGGACAGTGTTACCCAACCTAAACAGGGGTAGATGAAGTAACCCACAGCAGAAGTAGGGAAATTGTTCTCAAGCAGGCCTGCAAGCTAATTAAAATACTCATTTTGTTTACCACTTTTTATTTTCATAGTTCTGTATGACTTAAAATTCCAGGGTTTGTAAATGATAACAATGTATACTTCTATGAAGGCTGCTTCTTTTTCTGTCATGTAATATTATTTTGTTGATTAAATAATTGTGTATAAAAATAGCAACACTGTTTCCAGAAGTTGTTCTTCTGATATGAATATTTTATAAACCCTAGTATATTAAGATCTAATGCATCTCATGACTCTGTAATCATTAACAGTTTGTATTCATTGTGGGTGCTAAAAGGCTTAGTTCATGAAGTTTGCTGCATAGGCTATGTTCGTATGTACAGTGCACTTTCAAAGAGCTATTAAAGCTTTTGCATGCTTGTGTTGTAAAGAAAAAAGAATTATTTTCTATGAAAAGCTCTAAGATGGAGTCTAAGTTTTTGTATCTGGAATTTATGCAATTTATGAATTAAATATATTATATCTTTTCTTAAATTTGCAGGCTCACATACAATCACTGGGAGTTAGAAAGGGCTGCCTTCAGTGGCAGGCCATGATATGTCCATTCTTTAACTGGCAGTAGCCTTTTAAATCCTTTAAACACCCTACAGTGTTTCTATGTGGTCTGTAAAATGTCCAAAGTGGACTGTCTCCACGGCCTACCACAGTGCCGATGAGGAATTCTGGAGGAGCATCATATGATAATTAGACGTGTTTTCCCATAACAATGCAGCAAGGTTGTGTTTACTCACTACTTTCAAATGAAGAGAGGTAGCAAGCAAGTCTGTGCACATTAAGCAGAGTTGTAGTGCTGGGGGATTCCTGTATGGATATGTATGGTCTCCAGTGAAGGATTGTGTGTGTGTGTGTGTGTGTGTGTGTGTGTGTGTGTGTGTGTGTGTGTGTGTGTGTGTGTGTGTGTGTGTGTGTGTGTGTGTGTGTGTGTGTGTGTGTGTGTGTGTGTGTGTGTGTGTGTGTGTGTGTGTGTGTGTGTTTGTGTGTAGATTCCATACCTTTTAACTAACGAGCAAAGGCTGCAATATGAGAGGGAAGACACTATACACCTGCGGCATTTTTGAAATATTACTCTAATTTAAAAAGTTAATAGAACAACAGATTTTGCAGCAGGAAACTGTAACTAAACTACAAGAGGCATTAAATTGTATTGAATGGCATTCTTGACTGACAGTATACATCTGTGATGAGAAAAACAGCAAATATAAGATACAAAATCATGTGCATTCTGTTAAATCACAGGCAGTTGAGAGTTTTGTGTGTGTGTGTGTGTGTGTGTGTGTGTGTGTGTGTGTGTGTGTGTGTGTGTGTGTGTGTGTGTGCGTGTGTGTGAAAGGGCTGCATTCATCAAAAGGCAGCATGGGCTGCCAGCAGTGATTACTGCAAGAAAGGGCTGACTAGGACTAATGGTAACACTATGTGATTCAGAGACATGGAAATTAACCAGTAATGAGGTCTTTCTTCATTGTGGCTAATCTGTCTTGGAGTCACGGTTGTTCACAATCATAAAAACTATCCCTTTTTGCTGCAACAGTTTCTTTGTGACAGGATTCTTTCTGAATCCCATTTTTTTAGGTTCACAATTTGTCCCTCAGAAAGAGGACAAAACTTCACAAAGACTGTGTGAATGATCAGTTGACTACTAACAACTGCAATCTTCTAACAGGCATGTTTTATTCTTAGTGGAGTTGTTTGAAGATCATTCATGCCTGCATGAATGACGACTAAACCTTGCTTTAAATCCTTACTTTACTCAGAAGCCTGTGCAGCAGGTTAGGAGTTTCAAACATTGCCAGTCCTGACAGAGTGTTAAAACTGTAACCCTTTCATTACTCATGTCTCAAAGGTTTTGAGCTGGAAGTATGAATCACCAAACACAAGAACACCACTATGACACAGGTACAGTCGTTAGCTAATTCCAGTATCTCTTGGTTAAGGTCTAACAGACCAGTTACGTACTGTCTGTTGTGCTTCACTTATATTTGGGATTCTGTTCTCCTTTTTGCTTTTTCTATTGCATGCATGTTTATTTCTTGGGTGCAGTTTCATTACTCAGGTAGCCGCTGCCTAAATGCATGTAAGCAACGTGTTCCACTACATCTGTTTCATACATGTGTGTTCGCTGTATACGGTTTGCTACTGGTAGTTCAGCAGTGGGACTGAGGTTGCTTAGATACCAGGGTTCGGTTTACAAACTTGAGTATTTGTTACTAACTTTACTGGATAAAGTAAGCTTATCAAATTGAAGAATAGTACAGAATTTTTAGGAATATAAGTATCTATGCAGTAGCAGCTGCAGGAAGACTAATATCTTCAGAAATCCAGACAGAAGAAAATACTTGTTTTTCCATGGGATTACTTCAGGGCTTTCTCTCTTTTCTGGCTTTCATTTCAAAATACTTAATTGTGTCTCATGATCTAAAATTTGATTAAATTTAATACAGGCTGTCATAACTTAGTGCAAAATGCAGCTTTTGAAATGTAAAGCCTGTTGTTGCATTTCAAACTTTAAAATTGCTGCTTCTTCATATAGGGACATTAAAAATGCTATGTCAGGTGTAACTGTTATAGTGCACAACACTGGCATATTAGTTAACTTTAAAGAGTACGGTAGAACTTTGGAAAATAAACATGGCAAGAAAACTATGCAATTAAGTTTCTTAAAAAGAGTATCCACAGTGGAAAATGTTTATAAATCATTCGACATCTGGCCTCTACTTCACATAAGTATGATTTGAGAAGGATTAGTGTCAAGGCAACTGCTTGCAACAATAATCAGTTCAAAATGTTTTAGTTGAAGCAGTGATGTTTTAACACTAATATAAATAGTAAAGAAAACAAATGTCTTACTAAGCTTATCAAGTTTTATCTCCTACAGTCATGCAAGAGAAAATGTACTAATTTGCTGAAGAATTTAACTGATTCTCTACTTCATATTTGTGGGCAAATGGAACTCACATAAACTTGCCCAAACAGAAATAAACATGAAATAAATGCAAAGAAACATGACTGAGACTTCATATATTTGTGTACTGTCATTCTGGAGCTGCCACTCAAAAATGTGTCAAAGTATAAAACTTGCCTTGCTCTAAGTAAGGAATCCAGAAAGGAATCTCCCAGTCACAATTTCAACCCAAGCAAGCCACGCATTCAGAATCCAAAAATAAGTGTTACATCTGTTAGAAACTTTTGAGCTACCAGAAAGAAAGGGTATAGACTGTAAGAGCCGATTCAAACATACTGTGAAATGCCCTGGAGTTCAAAATCTTAAATGACACAAAAGACTTCCCTTAGATTTCAGCAGTTATGAAAGTGATGAAGCTTTGACAACATGAAACAGGTCAGTCAAAACTGTAATTCAATGTTCTTCAGAAAAAGGTATTTATTTTTTGCAAAGGGGCAAGCCCTCTTGTACCCACCCCCATTTAGGTGTGGAGGGCTTTGCTCTACCACCTCTTCGCTTATGTAGAATAACTTCATGGCCTCATAAGTGTAAGAAAACAAAAAGACACAAGGTAATCACTGCTAGCAGGCAAATAGAAGTTGAACTTGGAGCAATATCCCATGGAGAAAGTGATTTATGACTTCAGAGATGGGGAAGTAAACGTAATAAGTATGAACTTCATTCCCTTTACACTCAGTGAAGAGTAGGTTAAACCATAATGAAAATAAGTCATTAACTTTAATGAAAATAAAAATCTGCTTCCTTACTCGCAACAGAGATAAAATGCTACAAACTTTTTACAAGAACCTAATACCCATTAGACAGATAAGAACCCCTTTGCAAAAAAGGGTTGGGAGGGTGGCCTAATGGTTAAGGTGTTTGCCTTACAAACAGAAGGTGCAGGGTTTGAGTCTCACAAGGAATACTTGGCTAAGCTTAAAATGACTCACAAGAGCAGTTAGCTTAGTACTAATCTATGAACCTATAACATAGACTCAGGCTCAATAAAACCAGAGATTTGCACATGAAAAGTATTTTTCCATTGTAGGCTATAATTTGTCAAAGTCTCGAAGAATGCTCTAAATAAAATAGTTCATTAAATGAAAACCAAGAAACTAGCTGCTATAATGTCCACAACTCAAAAGTTCAGAAATTCTGTAGTCAATTATTTTTATCATTACTGAAAACAATGACTGTGCCTTGAAGCTGTGGTAATCAACCAGCAGATATACAAACACTTCAAACACTTAAATTTGTTCAAACGTCTGCTCATTTTTGTGGCTTTTGCAAAATAGCTATGGCATCATTTTCAAAGGGTCTTTTCAGAAACACCTTTCGGGTAATCAGATAGGTTGCAATTTACTTTTGGACTTCCATATGTTCATCTATGCTATCCTCTAATAACAGCAAACTGACAAACATTTATTTTTAATCTAAAGAGCACATGGACTTTCTGATCACCTGAACAATGTTGCAAAACACTTTAAATGTGTCAAGATTGATTTATTTTCCAGCTGAAGAATACAGAAACATTTGAACAGCACTGTGAAATACTTGTTTTATTTTAGAATTTAGGAGTTTCCACTGTGTTTTTAACTAAAGTTACCCTAGGTTTCCTACTATTATCTGACTGAAACAAGTGGTAATATAGATATAGATATATAGATATAGATATAGGATGTTCCATGTAGACAGTGTAGATGAGACATATGTAAAAAACTACCACAGAGTTATTAAAACTGCACAAATTAGAATATTAGCCCACTAGGCATTTTAATTTTAAAAATAAAATGAACAGGTAACTTCATAACAGTGTTCAGTCCACATAGGTAGCTTTATAACAGTATCCATTCCACATAGGTAGCTTTATAACAGTGTCCAGTCCACATAGCCCTTCCAATGGACATACTATCATATAACCAAAAAGAAAGACCCAGAATTCTCCCAAGCTCCAAGGAAAGTTAAAGCTGCTGGCCTCTCTTGAGCCTTACTTTCATCTCTTAAATAAGTGTTTCCACAAGGTATAATCCATAAATTACACTCAATAGGTTAGCCCCAAGTGGGCCTTATTTCACTCCACTCTTCCATTTCTTCCAAACAGATGATCCTTTAGTGTGGAACGAACTTCCTGGATTTAACCATCCTGGCTACTCCCTTTTAATATTCAATGAAGATTTTATGATTTAACTAATTTGCTGTGAGAACTTTGCTAAATGACATATATTGTGGTAATAGATTTAAAGGCACATACAGATTTTCTATAAATTTGTTAGATAGACAGATAGACAGATAGACAGATAGATAGATAGATAGATAGATAGATAGATAGATAGATAGATAGATAGATAGATAATAGATAGATAGATAGATAGATAGATAGATAGATAGATAGATAGAGAGATAGATAGATAGATAGATAGATAGATAGATAGATAGATAGATAGATAGATAGACAGACAGATGTGCAACACTGCATGCAGATGGATATGAACAATTTTTACTATTTACTTTCGTTATGAAGTCATGGTACATAGCATTTTCCTGAGATCAGATGAAAGTGGAGTAAGGGAATTGTTTTTCTCACCACTGTTATGAGATTTTTGGAGTATAATTAATGGCTTTACAATTTAGAATAACTGAATACAGTAAATTAATAAACAAAATATTTAATTCACCACATACGAAATGCCTGGATATTTTTGTGAGTTTTCAAGAGAGGGCGATCAAGATGAAAGTTATCTTCATCTTGCTATTTACAAAAATCTTTACTTATGAGTGCAACATATTTTGATCCCATTTAAAAGTGTTTCCAATATATGTGGATACAATTTTGAAAGCACTTTGAAAATAAAATAAACTGCGGCATGTAAAAGAAATTTAAATTATGTATGTACAAAGTGAATTCAGTTAAGACACCACTGATTTGCAGTTTAAAAATAAATCTCCTAGCTCCTACAGTAGCCAGTAAAGAGTCCTTAAGTTCATATTGTGAATCATTTGCAATTTAACCATGACCTGATGCCTCCTAGACTATTATAAGACTCGGTGTTTGGCAGGCTATTCAAAGACAAAAGCTAACTTACATGCCTCTTTCTCTATTCCTCTGTACCACAGATTGCTAGACATCATTACTGTCTGCCTGCACAGAAGCTGACCTCCACATGAAAATGATTCGTGCAAACACTTAAACCTCATGTGAAGTATACCAAGAATGTCAATCCAGCCCTAAAGTCCCACTGCAGACATGGAATTTATTGATCTTACTCATGGCCTTCTATGGCACATAAATGTGATGAATGGGGCATTTGCATGGGAGTAACATTGTTTTCTACTGTTGTTTTACTTTGCAGGGACCATTATATATGCATGCTATCTGCTGTCTGCCTCATTGCACATACGGAAATGAATTTCCCACCCAAAACATATCCCTCACATAATCTATACAAGGTTATCTATAACCTGCTGAAGTTCACATTTGTTTGCCTATTCCTTATCTAACATTGTACTGTGCATGCTCTTATTTTCTGCACATACAAAACTACATTTACATCATGGACAGCCATGTCATGATGAAACTTTATGCACTTGAGCATTTATTTATTTTATTTACTTATTTTTATTTATTTTACATTTGTTTGCCAGGGAGGTCCGACTGGACAGAGCTGTCTGTTTTCAGTGGAGACCCGGGGAGAAAAGTTCCAGAACAATTGCTAACATACTATACATAAGGTATTTACATGAGCATTATGGATTACACATACAGTTATAAAATATACCAGATAATAACATGATTGCATAAGGTATTTACATAAGCATAGTGGTTTAGACATACAATTAATAGTATAGCAGGTAGTAACATATGATTGTTGTTCAGTATATTTAGTAGAGATAATCTTGAAGATGTACTGAAGATAAGACAAGAAAGGAAAAACTAAAAAAAAAAAACATACAACTGCATATACCATGACTAGGTATACACTTGTTAAGGAACAAGTATACATAGCAAAGTGTGTACTTCAGTTACACATTTACTCTGCTGTACCTGCAATTTATTGTATGTGCTCAAACATGCCATTTAATCGTCTGAGACATTAATGCGGTCAAGTTACAATCTCAATTTTATGAGTAGTAACACCAGGTGTGGAGACCAGTTTAGTGTTTGCTTAATGCTTTCTCAACAAACAACACAAATGCAAATATTCTTCATATTTGATATTTAAATATGTTACAAAGCACTGATGTAATCTGTGGTAAACAGTAAAATACAGAAAATGTCTTAGTAACCTGATGAAAACTGTTTCTGGTAACATTTTATGAGCCAAAACAATACTACTTCAGCGATACTGATGACTGCTGATGGACTGAAAAATGGCACCATGCTTGTGGACTGTAAAATGTTGGACATGTGACTTAACTACAGTTACAGAAATTCTGGTTGGTAAAAAAAAAAAATGAAAAAAATGATTGATCTTGTAATGGACTGAAGCAACAGGCCAGGTGGGAGAGAGATAATGCCCGTCACTGTTTTTATCATGATTCAGAATATTACTGAATAAAGTTACAAGTGCTACAACCACTTGTCCAGTCTCCATATATCTTGATTCAAAGATAGATAAATAGACAGATAGATAGATAGATAGATAGATAGATAGATAGATAGATAGATAGATAGATAGATAGATAAATAGATAGATAGACAGATAGATAGATAGATAGATAGATAGATAGATAGATAGATAGATAGATAGATAGATAGATAGATAGATAGATAGATAGATAGATAGACAGAAAGATAGATTATTATATTTTTGATGTAAAATAGTTCCTCCACCTAATGTTCCAGAGTTGCTGTGGCATATGTAATTGCTGTTAGTGGAAGTATTTTGCACCCAAAATAAGTCAGTGAACACTCAAACAAATCTTTTACACATGCATATGCAGAGACACGGACTCACACACATATACATTCACACACACGTGTGCGCATGCACATGCACACACACACACACACACACACACACACACACACACACACACACACACACACACACACACACACACGCACACACAAATGGTCTCTCTCTTTCTTTCTCTCTTACTTCCATTACTTTTCTTTTTCATCTTGCTAAATGTGACTTTTTTAAACCATATAAAGTGAGGTAGGGTAAAATGACAAGTCCTAATATTTTGACTAGTTGAGTGTTTTTTTTTTTTTTCTTTTTTCTTTATTTTGTTATTTTATGCTCACTGAACAACAAAGCCACATTTAGCAAGTGTAAATCATGGTGGTTGTTTGCTTTTTTTTCAGCCTTTGTTTCATAACAGCTTAAAATGCTGAAAGTTGCCATGAATTAACAGAATTTTTTTTGTACATTAACATCATGTTGGAGAATGTTTATTCACCAGTGAGGTAATGATGCATATTTTACCCATTGTCTAATGCTAAGTATTGGAGTAAGTGCTCCTGCTGTTGCAAGTCATGATAACTGACCTAAAATGTATGAACAAGGAAACCATATGAGACTTAGTGTAATTGTAGATGCATGAATTGCTCATCATTGTGAACATAAAGGGTAATATATGGAATTAAGAATCATAGCTAGAAAGACTATCAGTATGATGCACACCGTGGGACAGATAAAGAAATGAAAACTTCAGAGCAGAAGCTCATGTAGCTCCAGTCAAGGTGAGGGTCAAGGAGAACAGATTACAGTGGTTCAGGCGCATGAAATGCAGAAGACAATCTGGTGAAGAAGATTTGGGACAGACAGGAAGAAGGTGAGAGGAAATGACGTCCAGCAAAGAGGTGGATGGATTGTGTGAGAGAAGATCTGTGACAGTCAGGTATGAGTGTCAAAGTAAGAGAGAGATGGTGACAGTTGATGTAAAAGTACCTCAAATCCATGTAGAAAGTGGGAAAAAAAGAGTTGATAATGATGATGATTATGGCCTCTTAGAGTATCGGTTAAGCTAATTTGTCAGTTTATTGCCATTTTCTCAGAATTTCATCCAAAATGAAATGTACTAGCTCAACTAGAAGGCACTTGGCATGCTCAGCACAGCACTAACAAAGCATGTGAACAGTATCCTGGTGCACCCAGCCTGTGTGGATTTGTAGCAGTGGCACTGTGCTGTGAAGGCTTGGTAGTGCCCAGTTACTGCATTATGTTGCATGTCACATAATGTCCGATGGTGCAGCTATGTTTACAGGACAACTGTTTTGCTCTTGTAGTGAACTAGGACAGTAGTTGTGATTTCCTCAGGTACTATGATCATCATGACTTCTGCATGATGTGCAGAAAAAACAAGAAATTCTTTATACTTCTTGCACAGGGACTTCTTTGAATGCCTGCTACTGCAATATGATGCCACAGTGTAAAGTTTATGCCTAGCACTAGCTTGCCAGAATGGTGAATGGTACCACTGGTATCATACATTCTGGTAGGAACTTCCCCCATCAGTACAGTGAACTTCATTAGTGCTACCCTGACCTGTTTCAGCTCTGTAAGGTAGTGGTTGGGGCCGATGGAGAACTACAGACAGAATAGGGGGAGAGAAGGACATATATTGTAAGCATTTTTACCTGGTGTACGTGTGCACTGTGGTGTGCAAATTTTATTTTGCAGCAGTCAAGGAGCTAGACTCAAGCATCACAGTATGTTACAGTGGGACATAATGGCTCATCAGGCATCAGACTGGGTATGCCACATGTAGAACTCTAATTGTATCTGTGCCATATATGTGCACTAATGTGTTCTTTTTTGCTTGTCCTTTTGAAAGTCCAGTTGTGGACAAAGTCTTTGAGTGGCAGTTGTTCCATGGCATGAATTGGCTGATATTTCAGTTGCTGGGTCACCAGTGGTCATCCTGCTGATGTTGACCTGGAGGCATCACCAGTTGCCTATGTGGCCACTTCTCAGAAGGAAGACATATGCTACTCTTCTGAGAGTTGCCCTGAGTGGTCTCCCATACTCAGTCAGTAGATAGAGATACTGTCGTATGAGAAGCATTAAGAACTGAATGCCTGCATCAGCACTGCAGAAGATGTCCTGGTATAGTTTGTTGAGTTGTGGGAGTATCAGGCCCCAACCACTGGGTCACCAGAAGCATAGCCTCTTCATGCCATCAGTCAAATAGGTGACTAATGGCTGGACTATATTTGGATCAACCTGGTGTCCATACTTCTCAACTTCTTAGTGCAATCATTCAGAAAAAAGCCAATTATTATGGGGAAAATAAAGGCTTAAAATCAGGGACAGGTTTTAATTATTGTTCTTATCAATGTAAAAAGAATATTCTAGACTAACATATTTTGCATTAGTATGCATTTTTGAAGGATATGATATATGAAGCTCAAATGCTTGCAACTATTTAGTGACTTAATTTTTAGTAATTGCCCAGAAAAATATAAATTTATGACAAACTGATAACAAATATAAGATCGGTGAATTTCTGGACAGTTGAGAGGTTTGCCAGCTTCCATGCATGTCCCCTCTCTATTGTGTCTCTATGCCTTTTTTATTGTGCAGTCTCTCAATCAGCAAATGTCCAAACTTAATAAGCCTGTATCCATCCACTGTAACTCCCACCTAAGTGTGTATACCATCCCTGTCTGCATTTGTCTAAATTTTTATACTTGTTTGCCTAACCTTGCTTCCTTCCTTTCTTCTTCTATCCCTTGACCAACCATTCTTTTCTATCTACACCAGAAACACTTCTTTATATATTGAAAATGAAGCTCACTCAACACCACAAAAATTATCCTTATCTTCAGCTGTCATACCTTATGGTTGCCCTTGTGTGGATCCTTCTTTTTGGTATAGTTCACTTTCCCTTCTCCTCCTTTCCCCGCCATTTCAAAAATGGACTAGATTGTTACTTTGCCGTGTTGACTCTCAGTAAACATTATAGCATAGCAGCTATGTAGTGCTTCATTGTGCATGTAGGTGCACATGAACTGTGTTGTGATAACCTAGTTTGCTGGTTGTATCCACCATATTGCTCATACATCCATCTGTAGTACACTTATGAACTGTGTCGGTCTACTGCTCCTTTCCTCATAATGCAGCAGCTGTGGTTGACCATGTAGTACTTCCCTAAGTATGTCAGTGTCATGTTTTCCCAAATATGTATTTGATTAGATGCGGCTGTGTCATGCTACATGCTCATACCTCTGAACCACTTAAAGCAAGAAATCTGGACAAAGCCTAAAATAATGGGGGGAGGACAAAGGCCCCAAAACAGGGTCTCACATTCAATAACCACATCACCACAACAGTCAGAAAATCCTTCTATGTGGCACACCTCATCATTAAGGGCTTTTCATCCAGAAAAAAGGAGGTCATTGTCCCACTGTACTCATCCCTCATTAGACCCATTATAGAATACAACACCCCATTTGGTATGTACCTCTCAAGACATCTGCAACAACTGGAAAGGCCGCAGAAATACCTCACTAAAAGAATCACAAGCCTAAAGCAGATGCCCTACGCTGACCACCTTAAAAAACTCCAGCTATACTCTGTAGCATATCGTCTACTCAGAGGCGATCTCTGAATTGTTATGGCTAGGCTTGTATAGGCCCTAGGGCCAATAGCCTAGTACCAGCCTATGAACCTATGAAAAAAGGAGGTCATTGTCCAACTGTACTCATCCTTCATTAGGCCCATTACAGAGTGCAACGCCCCATTTGGTATGTACCTCATAAGACATCTGCAACAACTGGAAAGGCCACAGAAATACCCTCACTAAAAGAATCACAGGCCTAAAGAAGATGCCCTATGCTGACCATCTAAAAAAACTACAGCTATACTCCATGGAATATAGTCTACTCAGAGGCGATATCTGCTTAACATATGAGGCCACATCAAACCCTGAGCTGTTGAACATGCTCCACTTAAAGAAATCCCAATCCCTCAGAGCCACATGCTCCAGGGATCTAAACCTTGTCATCACAATGAACAAAACATGCTGGAGGGATAAGTTCCTGATCCAGAGACTCCCCGTACTCTGGAATAGACTGCCCATGCATGTCAAGCAGAGTGCCTCCTTGGCCCTCTTCAAAAGGAACTTTGACAATTGGATGGGAGATAGGAAATTCACCCCGGGGAACACGTCAGTCTCCCTGCTAGACAGGGATCCAGGAAAGTAAATATTGTGGGAAGAAATATCCAGGGAACTGTTATGGCTAGGCTTGTATATGCCCTAGGGCTGATAGCCTAGCACCAACCTATGAACCTAGATTTTAAATACTGTTCTTATAATCTTAGAAAGTTGTTAAAAATACATGATTTGTGTTAGCATGCATTTTCTGAAAGAAGTGAAGTCTGAAATTCAAATGTATTCCATTTTTTTTTGTGGTTTCAATCATCAGTGATTTGTCAGAAAACCACATGTTTATGAGGAACAGACCAAAAAATATGAGGCAAAGATCTGGATGTTCTTTGAAGATCTGAGCAGTTGAGAGGTATGCATGTTTCTCACCATTTAGCACTGCATAGAGATGTAGGACTTGTCTATGAAGCTTTGTCAGTAAGTAAAAACTGAAGCATGTTTCAAGAAGCTATATAAACTCATATAAAAAAAGCTTCAGGGGGTAAAGAACTATAACTCATACCAAAAATAAAATAATTCACAAAATACAACCTATTGAATGTAATAACTAATTTAAATGTAATATTAAAACACTAACATGATATGAATAAAATCACGCATATAACTGAAGTTAAACAAGGGGCATTTATTACAAAAAATAAATAAATAAAATGATTCTGGATTAAATCTCTGTGTACCATTAGCAGTATTGAGAAACATTGGCCATATTTTGTAGAGCATGTTTACAGATGCAGAATCCATGTATCAAAATGCTGTGTCAGCCTCAAAGCTCGGATATCTCCTGCATATAAAAGCTGTACTTGTGTGTATCTAGAAAAGGTCAGACATGTAAATGATACTTTCAGCCTTTGTTTATGGTTTAAAATGCTCAAAATGTGCTGAATTTACTGTGACCAGTTTACAGGTACACAACTCCAGCCTATTGGCATCAGAAATAAGATAGACAGAGAAGAATGCCCTGACACTATGCTGCACTCCTTGGCACCATAGTGCCAACCAGCAATATAAGGCCACAAAGTATCTACAGTGACCAAAGAACATATGCTGACCATGTGGTCTTGACCACCTTACTATGAAGACAAGCTAAGAGTTACACAGCTGCCATACATTTACATTGATGTGCCACAAATGATGCCAGTCACAAAAAAGGCAGCACTAGATAGCCAAAGACCAGTTGTATGAAAATGACATTGGTTTCACTGTCATGAACAATGTGACATAAACATTCATGAAGTGCTCTCACTCATGACTGGAGGCAGCAACACACCCATTTGGATATGCCAGACTACCCTTCACAGTACCTTTCTTAACAATATAATATACATAGTTTTAGATTTGCAATTAGATTCACTGAAAACATATGTTTGTTATTTTTGTCCAGATACATTTTATTACCTTTTAATTATGTAGTATAATAAAAACGTCTTACAGAATATATATCAATTGAAATAAGATGGTCCAACTTTAATTCTAAAGTAATCCTAACTTACATAAATATTACACATCTATATACAAATCATTTTTTACTATAAACATTGTATAAGATATTAATTATTGTTCAAAACAAAACTGTTTTGAATATTCCAGTAAACAAAAAGATGAAATAAACATATATATTTTGTGGGTAAGGATATGAAAGAAGATAATAAGGAATTTATATAGTTTGAAAATAGATCACACTTTAGTACCAGTAAGTTATTAACACAATCACAGTTTAATATAAGAAAGGGGCAAACAAATCTCAACAAACAACTTTTATAATCTTTTCCCAACAATCTACTAGGCAAGGTTTATGATTATTATTCTGAAATGCAAGTTTAGAAGCTTTTATTTATATTTTGGGTAATCTCTTGGAATTTCTCCCAGCAAATTAGTTTTAAATCCAACCAGATATTTTTAGCAAAGAATTTTACTAAAGTAAAAAAATATATATATTGTATATATATATATATATATATATATATATATATATATATATATATATATACAATAGATTCAGTGCCTTAGGACAAATATGTTCCAAACCAAAGGGTAAAAAGGTCACACAGAGAAACCATTCAGTAAAAACTGAATAAAGACCTGGTTAAGCTAGAGTCTTCCCTGTGTAATACTATAAAACTCCTGTAGAGTAGACCTGTGAGGTATATTCAAATGTCCCTTTAAAGACATACCAGTGTTACAGCTACATGGCATCTGAATTATCCAGTAATTGTTGTAAACAGTCATTGACATTCAGAAGCCAAGTAGCTGAACACTGGTATGTATGTCCTTAAGGGGTCATCTGCATATATTTCACAGGTCTCCACTACTTGGTTTAAAGTATTACACAGTGAAGACTCAGGAGAAATATGAAGGATAATAAACTTTCCACTTTAGAATATAATTATATTTTCTGCCATTCTGATTCTAAGCTATGCAGCTTCATGGCGCCAAAAAAATGAAAGGATAGTGGTACTGGGTAGGAGACAAACGTACTTGTGATATCATAGCACTGGTGGAGGTGTGGGGACAGGTTTACATCTATAAAAGTGTGCAATCAACTGCATTGTATGTAGAAGAGACAATCTACTCCTACAGTTGCAGAGCAACTCCTACAGGCATTTTGTACACCCTGCCACTCATGTGTGCAGCCATCATAACAGCAGATAATGTCATAGCTACAATCCAGACATTGGTACGGGTATATATACATGTGTCTGTGTATGTATGCATGTGTGTGAATGTGTGCGTATGTGTTTCTGCTTGTGTGTGACTGTGTGTCTGTGTGTGAGGGTATAGTTGTGTCTATGTGTGTGAGTATGGTCACGTGTGTGAGAAGAAATTATAAAGTAATTTTCATTACTGCAGTTGGTATTTTTTACCATAAACTAAATCCACATGAAAAGGCTACCATTCCATTTATGAAGTATATTAAACTACAAGTGGCAGAACAGGCAGTGAATGCACAAGACATCTGCAACCAAAGTAGATAGCACATTCAAAGTATTTCTCAGAAGTGCAGCATATATCTGTGGGATAAAAAAATAACCTGCAGTTAAAGTCAGAGTAAAAACTACTTATAGTAATACAATGATACTTGCAGTAAGATACAGTCTGAGCATAACTCTCAACCTGCAGATACTGAAAATAGGTATAAAGGCCCTTGAAGAGTTGGCACATCCAGTCAAGTATCTGGAAATCTAATTATTATAAAATTTGAACAACAAATAGCACATAACTTTTTCCACTTCCAGTAGGAATATGGGAATCTACTCAGAAACATATGTTTAAAAACAGAGTAACAAAAATGACAGAAAAATATAAGCACATTATCAGACAGTATAAAAGCTGTTGACTTTAGTGAGTGGTATTGCAAAATTCTACCACACAAGATCATTTTTTTTTGTTTATGAAAAAAGGGAGATGTGAGATGTGTATCATCTTTCTTTAAACGATTGGTGCCACTAGTATGTTAATCATATAGTGCATGTGGTTTTCTATATACCAGAGAGTTAAAAAATTGTGTGATGTCGGGAAATTCATAAAATTGTGTGAAGGGGTGAATCAAACCTAAAAATAGAAACACAGCTCCAAAAATAGGTATATCATGTGCAGAGGTAAATCGGTTCCTCCAAAATAAGGACATTTGAGAGGTCTGAGAGAAAATGGGAAAGAAAAAGGGTGAAAGAGAAAACTGCAAACTGCAAAAGAAAGTTCAGTCTGTGTGTGTGTGGTGTGTGCATGCCCGCATGTGTGCGTGTGTGTGTATGTGTACATAGTGTAGATCATAGTGTGATATACCTTTAAGAAGCTTTCCAGTGAGTCAGCACGTGCATGTAAGCACTGAGCACATGCAAGCAAGAGTGCCATTTTGAGTGAGCAGCCATAGTGTGAGCAAGCAAGTATGTAGGCAGTCAGTTAGTTAGATAGTTCATTTAAGTTTAATCTTCCTGCCATCCATCCTGATGTATCCGTATACAACAAACTACTTAAAGAATCACCCAAGTCTCAACGTCTTCTTAATGCACATAAGAAGAGTGACATGGTGTCAGAATGGGATGCAGACTTACAGATATGAGGTTACTGGTTAGAGTTGGAGGAATATACAGGAGTGGCTCATCCCTGCTGCTCAAATGACTTGCAAACAGGTCAGAAACAAATTCTAGGTAGTGCAACTCAATTAAATGATTTCTTTCACTACAAATATAAAACAAAGCACTCAGACTGTTCAGATTGAATTTCTTATTAAACAAAATGTCCCAAACTGCAACATATTGAAAAAGTATTCAAAATAGTTATGAAAATGTTAGGAACAATGTCCAAATTGCATAGAATGTACAAAAAAGGGAAAAACAGCCATATTTTTTTGCTATGTGTTACTTTTTCTCATTAACTGAAGCTATTCAAAGTATTCAAAGTGAGCAAAGTGTTTGCAAGTGTGTGCAGTATTACAGTGCAGTTATTTCACAAAGTAAAATTGTTTCAAAGAATATTTCACAAAGTACAGTTATTTCAAGACATGTTTTACAGAGTACAGTATTTTGAAGAGTTTATTGTGCATGTGAATATTATTACAAGTACCTAGTGTGTGTGAATGTTTGTACATAATTACAAGGGTTAATTTTGCATTGTTTTTTACTGTAATCTGTGGGCATGGCAGAAGGGTTTTGCAGATTCGCACTGCTTATGTTTGATAACAATATTACAGAAAATTAGAGAGTGTTTGAGCAGGAATATGATATTTTCATACAGGCTGATTTTTCTGACAAAGGCGCATGTACAAAGGCATTTATTTTGCTTAATTTAGTTGGTTCAGAGGCCATTGAAAGAGAGTGTCAATTTTTGTATGCACCTGCTGTGTTTGCAGGGGAAGGGGAAGACTGTCATATAGTGGTACCGTCTGAAACAAGGGAAGACCCTGAGTGCTTAAAACATACATTTAGAGAAATGCGTAACCCACAAATAAATGTTACAATGGAAAGGCACTTATTTTATACAAGGGATCAAAAGCCAGGTGAAACTTTTGTAGCATATATAACTGACTTGAGAAATAATTTTATTTATTTTTATTTTATTTAACATTTGTTGACCGGGAATGTCCGACTAGGTTCCACAGAGCCTGTTTTCAGTGGAGGCCCGGGGAGAAATGCTCCAGATGCATGTCTTTGGAATGTGGGAGGAAACCGGAGTACCCGGAGGAAACCCACGCGAACACAGGGAGAACATGCAAACTCCACACAGAAGGCTCCCCAGCTGAGAATCGAACCAGAGAACCTCTTGCTGTGAGGCAACAATGTTAACCACTGCACCACATAAGGCTAAAACATGCAGATTTGGTTATTTGAAAGATGAGTTGATAAAGGGCAGGCTTGTGTGTGGTATTAATAATGACACAGTGAGGAAGATTTTGCTTCAAGACAGTGATTTAATGTTGAATAAGGCCACTGAGATCTGTCAGATACAGGAGCTTACAGAAAAGCACACAAGTATGCTTACACATGAAAATAGCTGTAGTAGGTACAGTGACAAAGCTGATGTTGATAGTATGCAGCACGTGGTAAAAAGAAACAGATCCAAGCACATGGCAGCTACTGCAGGTCCTGTAACAGTCCCTGGGAAACACTGATTCTTTCAAGCAAATTCCAGGGCATACTCAGTGAAGCACAAGGCTGAGTCAGCAAAGTCAAAACATGTGCCCCCATCCAGTTTCATAGTCAGTTGTCGTAATTGTGGTGGAGATAATTAATCTAAAAGAGAAAAGTGTTTAGCTTTTGGTCAGCAGTGTCATTCTTACAATAAATGGAATCGTTACAAAGGATTTTGTAAATCAAATAAGGCACATTCTTTTATTAAAAGAGGGCATTCCATGAGGCAAGTTGATCAATTAGAAAGGTGCAACCCTACTTTTTATGTTGATGGTGTGTCTGTGTCTGTGTATGGAAAAACAGTTAATGTGGTAGATTTGTCGGCAAAGAATGAGATCTTTTGTACTGTTTGAATTAATGGGAGTGCTGTAAAGCTCAAAGTAGATACTGGCTCAAAGTGTAATGTAATGTCAGCAGAAGCATTTGCTAGAGTAAAAGCTGCAGAACAACGTGATTTGACAGTGTGCAAATCTTGCTGCTTATGGTGGTGAAGAGATTCAAACCCAAGGCTCAGTGGTG
Organism: Protopterus annectens; assembly: GCF_019279795.1. Classification (NCBI taxonomy): domain Eukaryota; kingdom Metazoa; phylum Chordata; order Ceratodontiformes; family Protopteridae; genus Protopterus; species Protopterus annectens. The sequence goes on from NC_056733.1 coordinate 363,349,727, forward strand.
TTTTCATGTTACTCTTCTGGGAACAGCTATGACTTGCAATTTTTCATAGTCAAGAGACATGTGCAGTCATTATTTGGCCTCAGAGACAGTTTAAAAATGGAACTGCTTTCATTTAATAAAGAAGTTCACCATGTCAGCCTGCATGACAACAGTTCAAATTTCAAACTATTTTTTCTGAGTATGCTGATATTTTTGCAGACAAGCTAGGCAAACTACCAGTTGTGTACTCTATGAGGTTAGACCTAGAGATCAGCCCCCTTGTCAAGTCAGCATGGAAAGTTCCAGTAGCTATGCAGAACAGAGTCAAAGCTGAAATAGACAAAATGGTGCAGCAAGGAGTAATTTGTCCAGTAGAAGAACATATCAAATGGATATCCTCCATGGTAGCAGCTCATAAGAAAAGCTCAGATGATATCAGAATTTGTAGTGATGCAATAGATCTGAGCAAAGTATTAAAATGGCCTCATCATCCAATGCACACAGTCAAAGAGGTTGTTGCCCTTATGCCAAATCCCATTGTTTTTTTTCTGTCTTAGATGCAAAGAGTTCATTTAGCAAATTTTGCTTGACTGAAAAATCTTCATTGCTAATCACATTCAGTATGCCATTTGGAAGATACACAATTATGAGAATGCCATTTGTAATAAATTCTGCCATTGAAGTCTTTCAGCGTGTGATGGAGCAAATTCTGGCTATCCCTGTGCTATTATAGTAGATGATATTCCAGTAGGAGGCAATGGCAAAGCCAAACATGACAGAAAGCTCTGGAAAGTTCTGGAAAGAGCACATGAAGTGAATCTTAAGTTAAATCCTCAGAAGTGCAAGTTCAGGCTATGAAAAGTTACTTATGTTAGTCACTTATTTACTCGTTCAGTTTTACGACCAGATCCTTCCAAGCAAACAGCAATTCTAGACATGCCAGCACCAGACAATGTCCAAACCCTATGTTTTCTTGACATGGTCAGCTACATAGGCAAGTTCATTCCAGATTTAAGTCAACTTTCAGCACTGCTCAGAGAGCTGACATGCAAAGATGTAATTTGGTCATGGTCAGAACAGCACCAAAGAGTATTTGATTTCCTGAAATAGAAAATTGCTAACCCACCAACTCTCAGCTGCTATGATGTTCACAAACCAGTTACTCTCTCCTGTGATGCTTCTACATTTGGTCTAGGTGCAGTCATTCTTCCAGAGGGTAGACCAGTAGCCTATGCATCGAGAACTCTTATCCAAACTGAGATGCAATATGCCCAGATTGAGAAAGAGCTTTTGGCAATTGTTTGCGTCTGAAAAACAAGTAACACAGATGGACTGGGTTGCACTTCAAACAGTTTAATAAATCCAAGACAAATAACACAAAGAGCTTTTCGTCTCTATAATACAGAGACTTCTTCAGGTAGAATTACACACAGTAACCAACTCTTTATATTACTCTGCCACTCCTCCTAATTAATACAAGACACCACCTACTTGTTAAAAATAAAAGTGATAGAAACAATAAAGAATGACTAATATTATACTATTAAAAACATTTAAAAAACATGCATTGACTTTTTATTGATTTTGGAATTAAATCTAAAAATAGATGTATGTAGTATTATATACAATATTAGATGTAGCTAAAAATACACTTGCATTTCCTATGGATCATATCTTTTCTACCTACGAACTTGTGCAAAATATGCATAATAAATATCTAAAAAAACCAACAAATAATAATCCGACCTAAACAATTTTTAATTAAGTGTACAGCCTAACATATAAGGCATGCTAAAATCATATATTGATTAAAACTGAATACTGATGTTCATCATATACTCATGACTGAAAAAATATATATGTATGTTTATAATGTGTGTTTACTATGACCCATGTCATTATTACTTATGAACCTGTGCAAAATATGCATAATAAATATCTACAAAATGTCTGAACATTCCTAAAAAAATCAATAGGTAATCAGACCTAAATAAATTGAATAATTTAGTAACAAGGTACAACCTAAACAATTAAAAATATATAAACATACTAAAAAATAATAAATATTAGTTAAGATATATTCCAAATATATCATGTTTGTGACTTTCGGCTTTTCCCGGTTAGGGGTCGCCACAGTGGAACTCCGGTCCACTAATGATTGGTAGTTGATTTTTACGTGCCGAGTTACCAGCCCTGATGCACAACCTTCAACGAAGGTACGCCCATTCACGCATGTCTCCACGCAGAAGACGCTCTAGCTGTGAATCAAACAGGACAGTGTCTTACTGTGAGGCGACAACGCTACCGCAGCACCACCACCGCGGATATTCCAAATACATCATATGTTGTTATATTTACCTCTCTAAATTTTTCAATTTAAGAGTACAAGGAATCAAATGCAGTTCATTCAAACCAGGCACCAAGCAGGCTCTTGTACGTAATTGCCAATATAGCTCAAGTTTTTCAAGTAACAATGATTCGGGACTTCCTCTGCCATCACTTCTAATACTATCAATGGCCCTAAATTTAAACAAGTGATCTGGATTATCTTTTATATGTCTGGCCAAAGCATTTTCCATTTTTTGACTCCTAATGTAATAAAGGTGCTCATACACCCTCTCTCTTAGATTCCTGTCAGTCTTACCAATATAAAAGGAAGGGCACTTCTGACACTGGGCTAAATATATCACACCTTTTGACTGACAGTTAAATCTTTTAGTAGTTATATATGAATATTCTCTGACTACAAATATAGATCCTGTTAACATGTGTGTGCAATATCTGCACATACAACATTTATACATACCTTTACCCCTCTCATGAACTAATTCAATGTTCTTTTGTTCCAAAATATTCTTTAAGTTCCTTCCTATTTTAAAAATGAGGTTCGGTGTGTCACTGAGGATCTCTTTAATCGTGGGGTCACTAACAATAAATTTCCAATTTTTAAACAATATATTTCTGATACCATTACTGTCAATATTAAATGGTGTAATCAATGCTAAGTTCAAGTCTTTGTCTACTGTCCTATGTGACACCTGGTCTATATTTTCATTTACATCCCCTCTATCAATAGAAGATGTTCATATTGTCAAAATAGGTTTATAAAAACCTGATGTCCTTTTGATCCTTACCTCCCAATTAAGGGGTGTAAAAATGACAAAGGGTACTCCCAATTTAAAAACATGGATTGTAATTTACTACATTTAGACCCAAAGTCATCCTCCCTTGAAACCATCTGAGCTGCCCTAACCAGTTGCCCTTTTACAACTGATTTTTTTTGGTGTGTTGGATGAGAGCTACTGAAATGAAGAAACGTATTTGAATGCGTTTTTTTTTACAAAAAATGTTTGCCACATAACACTCTCGCTCCATGTCCTTCTTCAAGTGTCCATCCAAATATGAAATCTGATATTGGTTGAAATCATATGTAAAAGACAGGACATTAGTTGTACCATTAAAATATGAAACTAGCTCTTTTCCTTTTATTTCATCACCTGTAGTCAACATAAAGATATTGTCCAGAAAACAGGTATAAAATTTTATTTGACTTGAAATTGGGGCTACTTTATCAACAAATTCATGCTCCCAGTGGGCCATAACCAAATTTGCAAAACTGGTACCACATGGAGAACCCATGGCTACCCCAATTTTTTGCAAGTAGTATTTATCATTGAATGTTATAAAATTTGAACTCAGGATGATAGCTAAAAGCTCTTCCACTATTGAGATCTCTGAATCTGGGGCTTTTTTAGATAGTAGTAAGTCCTTTGCCCACTCAATACCTTGTGATTGGGGAATGGAGGAATACAAATCTTTTACATCTACTGTTAAAAAGTTATAATCTGCCTTAAATTCGAATTCATTAATGTTTGATAAGAATGTCCATGAATCTTTGCAGATCTGCTTTTCACTCATATATATTTTTTAAATATGATCAATTACTTTGGCACAGGAATAGGTTATACTATTTCTAGAATCCACCAATGGTCTCATTGGTGGATTATTCAAATTTTTATGAATCTTTGGTTTTCCAAATAATATAGGTAGTCTAGGTGCTGACATAGTCATATAATTGTCCATATCTATATCTACCCTACCCTCAATAAACATGTCACTTAAATACATACGGATTCTATTTTAGGCTTTATTAAGCTCTCCTTTTGTTACCTCTACATAAGTATCAGATGAAACTATTTCCTCCATTCTACCTATATAATCTACACAATCCATCAATATTACTCCACCCCTTTGTCCGGTTGCATTACTCTCAGCCCTGACTGTTTTAAAAGTGTGAGCTCCTCTCTCTCCTGTTTAGTTATATTTAAAACTCTTCTATTATTATATGTGTTCCTACCTAAATAGTTGGAAACATCCATCTCACATGCACATTCAAAAACAGAAAGTGTTGGGTGTAGGGGGGGATTAAAGGTGCTTGCTACCCTAAATACATCTGATACCACATTATTCCGGCAAACAAAACTGCCAGATTCAGCTTTCTTATAAACAATTTAAAATCTATGAGCATTGTAGGTATATCTGCCCGGCTGTCTGGAACAAAGGTGTAACCTTTAGCTAACAAATTTGTTAGAACTGGTGAAATATCAATATTCGCAAAATTATACACTTTAAAGTCTTTAGAGTCATTATAATAGATCTTGCAACTGCTATTTTCACTTATGGCGGCCTCACTAATCACATCCGGTTGTTTTGGAGTTGTAATAAGTCTTTGTTGGCTGCTGGCTTAAGTTGTAACTCGAGGTTGTCTCACAAAAATGTTGATGTCCTTTTGCTATATTCGCATAATTATTCCCATGGTTCGTAGGATTAATAATGTTCTGATTCTGTTGTTGATTATTACTCATATAATCCTGATTGTTTACTGTGCTCCTAACCTGATTCACACTGCCTATTCCTGGTTCTTCACCAGGAAATCCTACCCCACGTATACGTGCTTTTTGATTCATTGAAATTTGTGAGGGGGGTGGTTTAGGATAGGCTGTCACATTTTCATATGGTTGTCGATCCCAGTTTAAATTTTTTTATTTAAAACCTTTTTGCTTTAAAATATACTGGTCAATGCTGGTGAATAAACGTTCATAATCTTAACGGTACCTCATAAAATCTAAATTCTCTTTGATCAAGTTATCCAGTACCGTTGCTTCCCCACATAAAATGTCTAATTGCAGTTGATAATGCTTACATATTAATTCTAAAAATTCAATACCTTATCTGTCAAATAATTTTAACAAGTCACAGTGGAAGGCAGATCCATCCACTAATCCAGTTGGATACTGCCATAGTCTCAAACCTTTAGGTACTATACCTTCACTTATACACTCATGGAAGTATGCAATCTCGAGCTGTAGTTTTTTGATTTTTAAAGAGTTTCTGATTGAATTCTTTTAGGAGAGATGAAATTTCTGGTGGACCCAAAGCTGGTTGCTCCGTAGTATGACTGGCAACAGCTATTTGCATTGTCAGTGCTTCCTTGAGCCATTCAAAAAAATTCAGAGCTCCAATAAACCCAAGTCCAGATTCCCTCTCACTGGTGTCTCCATTTGATAAAACGGACTGACACTGGTTGCTGCTCGATTTATGCCCAATACTGCTTGACTCCATAGAATTAATTTTGTTGTCTCTGGTTTGATTCACAGTTATACCCGCAATATTAGTAGCTGCATCCAACAAACCAGATAATTGTAATAATTGGGGAGTGGATTGAATACAAGATATATTGTCCAATTTAGCAGCTAGGGTATCCACCCTCTGCATTAGTGCTGCTATTAACAAGGTGAGGTTCCCTACCTCACTTTGTTGTAATAAAGGCAGTTCAGTTAGTGACTCCCCAGTACCTTCTGTGGTCATGGCGGCAACAACTTAAACCGAAGAAAATCCAAACAACTGAAAAACAAGTAACACGGATGGACTAGGTTGCACTTCAAACAGTTTAATAAATCCAAGAGAAATAACACAAAGTGCTTTTTGTCTCGTATAATACAGAGACTTCTTCAGGTAAATTTACACACAGTAACCAACTCTTTATATTACTCTGCCATGCCTCCTAATTATTACAAGACACCACCTACTTGTTAAAAATAAAAGTGATGAGTATATGATGAACTTCAATATTCAGTTTTAATCAATATATGATTTTAGCATGCCTTATATGTTAGGCTGTACACTTAATTAAAAATTGTTTAGGTCAGATTATTATTTGTTGGTATTTTAGATATTTATTATGCATATTTTGCACAGGTTCATAGGTAGAAAAGATATGATCCATAGGAAATACAATACAAGTATATTTTTAGCTACATCTAGTAGCTACAATATTGTATGTAATACTACATACATCTATTTTTAGATTTAATTCCAAAATCAATAAAAGGTTGATGCATGTTTTTTAAATGTTTTTTAATAGTATAATATTAGTCATTCTTTATTGTTTCTATCGCTTTTATTTTTAACAAGTAGGTGGTGTCTTGTATTAATTAGGAGGAGTGGCAGAGTAATATAAAGAGCTGGTTACTGTGTGTAATTTTACCTGAAGAAGTTTCTGTATTGTACTAGACGAAAAGCGCTTTGTGTTTTATTAAACTGTTTGAAGTGCAACCCAGTCCATCCGTGTTACTTGTTTTTCAGTTGTTTGGATTTTCTTTGGTTTAAATTGTGTTTGCATGTTTGAAGTTCCATGATTATATTTATGGTCAACCTATCCAGATCGAAAATGATCATCAACCTCTTGTTACTATTTTGAGAAAACCAATGCATACAGCTCCAGCTAGGCTGCAATGTATGATGCTCAAATTGCAGAAGTATAATTTCAGTCTTGTTTACACAAAAGGCAAAATTCATTATCTTGCTGTTACCTTATCCAGGCCACCCAGAAAAAAAACATAGAACAGCATAACAATGAGAATCTTGATTTTGAGGTCATGGAAGTGAGAATTGTTTCTTCCACACATCTTGATGAGTTCAGAATTCACACAGTTTCAGATCCAATTTTCCAAAAGCTAAACCTCTTTATCAGTCAAGGATGGCCACCAAAGCAATTTTGTTTACCAGTAGAAGTGCAACCGTATTTTTCCATACAGAGATGAGATTTTGTCTGACAATGGTATCATCATGAAAGGTTCTAAAGTGATTGTTCCACAGTCCTTGAAACAAGAGTATATCAAGATCTTGCATCATGGCCACCCACAAACTGATTCTACCAAAAGAAAGGCGAGAGGTCTAGTCTTTTGGCCTTCTATGTCAAGAGATATTAAGAAAGTTCTTTCATCCTGTTCAGTATGCAATAGTACAAAGCCACCTCAACAAAAGAACTACTTTAGTTAAGCCAGATTCCTGAACTACCATGGTCGACAGTAATCACACGTATCTTTGAGTGGAATGGTCAACATTATTTGGTGTTAATAGACTCTTATTTAAATTGGTTCGAGATTTACCTACTTTCCCGTCTAACTCCCATACTGTCATTACTAAGTTGAAGCAACATTTTTCCATCCATGATAGTCCGCACAGAGTTATTTATGACAATGGTGCACAGTTTACAAGTCAGAAGTTCAAGAGATTTGCAGAAGAGTGGGACTTGGTTTATACCACAAGTAGTTCTGAATACCCTCAGTCAAACGACTTGGCTGAATGTGCATTTCAAAGTGCAAAACAGCTGTTAGAGAAATTCAGACATGACAATACCAATGCTTTCTCAACTTGTTAAATCTCAGAAACATTCCTTGTGACACACATCTTGGTTCACCTGCCCAGAGACTTATGTTGAAGCAAACCAGAACCACATTACCAATCAGTAGTAATTTATTTATTCCATGTGCTAAGAACAACCAAGCAGTAAAAGCCCAACTGTTGAAGAAACTTTTGTCCCAGATGTCTTACTGTGATAAAACCAGCAAACCACTCCATTCTTTACAAAAAGGGGAGATAGTGAGGATGCAAACAACAAAAGATTTTGATCGCATCAGATTTTTGAAAAGTTTGTGTCAAGAGCAGAGATTGTACATTGTGGAATCAGAAGGACTGAAATTCAGATGGAATTGGATGCATGTGTTACCAGTGTCCAAACCAGTGTTACACCATCTTGCCTGTGACACAGACTCTAGTTCTCAGAGTGACTTATCCAATGTTTATGTTCCAGAGGACATTACATCAGCAACCCCATTCCTGATAAAAATCCCTGAAACACCTCAAGCAGAACATTCTCAAGTGACTGTCCCTACTGCTAAACCCAGTCCTAACTATTATGTCACGAGACCAGGTCACATCTCGAAACCTAGTTCCAGATACACAGTAACCTGGACATTTGTTGTTTTTCTTTATCAGTGTTGGTATAATTGCATGCCTATTGAAATGTCATTATTTACATGAACCAGCTCATTAAAGAGGGAGGATGTACATCAAAGTGTCTGATATACCTTTAAGAAGCTTTCCAGGTTGTCAGCACATGCATATAAGTGCTGAGCATGTGCAACCAAGAGTGCCATTTTGAGTGAGCAGCCAGTGCGTGAGCATGCAAGTATGTAGTCAGTTAGTTAGCTAGTTCATTTAAGTTTAATGTTCCTGCCATCCATCCTGATGTAGTTGTATACAATAAACTACTTAAATGAACACCCAAGCCTCAACGTCTTCTTAATGCACATAAGAAGAGCGACATGTAGTACTAGAATCAGTGCTTCTATTACAATAACCAGGCTTTACTGTTGTCATCCAACTGTAGCATTTATGAGCAAACATTGTATAACAAAACCCCCTAGCTTTCATAGTTGCTTAAATATACTAGCTACACTAACACAGAATACTTTTGTATTACTTCTTATTTTGGGGGGGATGGGAAGGTCATATCAGGTTTGAAAGGATTAGAATATAGAGGATTTCTTCAAATTAATATTGTGTCATTCAATTATTGCAGGTTATCTTAAAAGTATACTGTTAAACATACAGCCTATCAATACTCATGAATTTTCTTTTACTATAGTAAATAGAAATATGTAATTAATGGTACATCTACTGTTTGTGGACCTTTGTGATAGTTACCATTTAATATGTAATGATGGCCATTGTGTTGTACTTTACTCCAGCCCACTGGCCTTTTGTACATGCATCACCCTTTGGAGTTATATCATTTTTTGAAGGTGGGGGGACTGTCTTACTCAGAGTCTAAGCTGCTGTTATGTGTTGGTTTTCTTTTTGCATACAGTTAGCATTTTCTTGAGTGCTACCATTCCCAGCCTGTTCTGGTTACAAAATTATACACTACATCTATTCTTAGTCCTATAGTGTTTCTGCACACTGCCTTATGCATGCTGAATTGTTACCAACTCCAGTGAATTGCTAGATTCCACTGCAGGATGTTTCTGCAGAAAAAAGTTCCAAATACTTTCATTGATATGAGGATGCAAACCATCCACTAATTCTTCCGACCTCTCTTTGTTAGCTCCTCAGATTGTGGGTCTAGTTTTCGGAGCTGCCTACATTGTAATCAGGACTGCTAAATATCCATCAATGAAAACAGTGAACGCTAATCTGGTTTGAACTAATACAGGCTTAAAATGTTTCCCAGTAATGCTAAAAAACACCAAAAGTCAATAATAATTGTGCTGGATTTTTGCAAATCGGACAATATACTGATTTATTTTTATTTCTTCTGGTTGATTATCTTGTTTTGTCAGTTTCTTCTTCTTATAAATAGGATATCTTCAAATATTTTTGTATGGTTAAATCATAATTCCTTTAAAAATGGCACAATCAATTTTATGAAAAGAGTGTAAACAAATTTACATCCATCACCTTTGGTTCTGTGAATGCAAACTCAACAAGTACAATTGATTTCAAAAGAAACATGGTCCCCACCAAATCTTAAAGAAAAGGGGAATGCTCATCTTGGCATATAAACCTAGACTTCCCATTTCTGTTAAAATGTATACCTCATTGCATGATTATCCATGAACTGGCCTGCCAAAATTAAATATTACATATTGTCAAAAAGCAGTATGAACAATCCCCGCAATTCAAAGATAAGGCATGTGGCCATGTAGACTACATGTCTCAGGTAGGTACAATTTATGTAGTCACATAAAATGTGATTCAGCAACTTCACTGCAATAAGTAAGGCATCATTACTGGCTAATCTGAATGTCTCTGAACCACCTGCTAAACAACAGTTTTCACAATAATTATCACTGTCAGCACATGCATCATGTTGTCACAAGAATTCCCCACAGCATCTTTCCTACACAAATGCAGATATTCATACGCCGATGTTGCACACACGTACACACGCATGAACACACACACACACACACACACACACACACACACACACACACACACACACACACATGCATGCACGCATGCACACACACACACACACACACACACACACACACACACACACACACACACACACACACACACACACACACACACACACACACACTGTGTCTCACAGATGCCCCCCCTTCACAGACATTCATACATACAACATGACACCCATGTCATTAGAATGCACTCACACACACTCACCCATTCATACACACACACACATATCTGGCAACATATATATCTCTGAAGGCATGCACACAATCTGCCACCCTCATACAGACACTCACACAACCCCAACACTGTTTCTCCTTTGAACTTCATCAAACTTACCTGCAATGCAGCTTCTCCCTTTAACTATAATAGGAGAATGCATCATTTTAAACATGTTAATTATCATTGCTCATTGTGCTAATTTACACAGCTGAGTAATTTTTTAAATTACTTGCCAAGTAAATCTCTTCCCTGTGCACTTCCATGGGAGACCACATGGTTAATTAGCATTAGCCGCAGCCCTAAATCCCTCATTGTAACCTATTGCAAGGATTCCTCCAATGGTGTAAAATCACTGCAGTGGGACTGTCTCTAAAACAGAAGGGTTACTGAAAATTATTATTTCTTTTTTTTTTTTTTTTTGCCAGATTGTTAATTTAATAGTTTGACAATTACATAATTAATTTACAATTATTTACCCTGTGTTAATCCAGTATAATTACAGCTGGAACCCAAAGTGATGTAACACTTCCTGCTTAGTAAATTTTGCTTTCCATGTTTGGAAGCAATCTATAAAACCTGATATTTTTTAAAGGCTGCAAAATGCAATTTTCTTTTCATAGAAAAAAGTGTTTGCCTGTGATAAAGATGCATGTGAGTACTTTTTTTTTCTGTGAAAAGTTCATTTTGCAAATTTAAACATGATCTTTAATAATATTCCATACACCTTTGTCCAGGTTCAACATGGTCCTGTTTGAAATCTTACACATGCTAGTAACTTATAGCATAAGGGGAATCTGCATCTCTTGTTTGGGGACAGGTAACTCCCTGCCTTCAAAACCATATATTGTCCTTTAGTTTGTTCTTTTTAAACTCACACAAAAAAACACACTCATATCATGCAGCAGGGTGATTTTATGTCAGTAACTCAAGTTATTAAACAGGGGTCCACTGCACATGGTTGAGCAGCAATTGTTAGTGAACCACTGCATATTTGCAGAATTCTGAGTTGCAAAAGGTTCTATAATATGTTTAGCTACATCACTCTACCTGCATACCACCCCAAAAAAGTACATCTTTGTTTAATTAAAGTTATCAATAACTGCTCAAGCTGATTATTGTACAAGTTTTTTATTTGTTTCTTTTTTAACAAGATAAACATTTTCTCTCAAGTGCAATAAATAGTTGCAATATTTCAGTAAGAACCTCATTCATGGTCTATGTTTTACCACAAGCTGGTCCACAGAAAATAGTCTGGATCACTTAATGTGGTCAAAAATATACATGGCTATAACATGGCTTGACAGAACAACATGGCTTGACAGAAAACAACCAGTCCAATCTACAGCTTACTGGCTGAGAAAAAAAAATTGGAAAAGTTTTTCTAGGTGGAAGTACCCCATCCTCCAACATATTCCATCACCACCCCCAATATTGTGGTTAAACTTTGGTATTATAATATGTCAGGATAGGGAAGTAGCTTCTAAAGGAAAATGTGCCACTTATAACAGTATATTATATCTCTGACCATAGCATATTGCATCTTCATACGTGAAATATAAAATAAGGGAATGAGAGGCTGCAGGAGAGATTGCCTCAAAAGAACAAAATATATAGTTTGCCTAGGTGTGATTGTTTTTATTCACCTAGTCATGTTTTCATCCTGTTTTATTCTTCAAGGAATGTTTGTCCACATTTGGTGAGTTCTGATGCTCTGCCACCTTTGTTGGCTTGAATGATGTATTCCTTGACTGTGCTATCATGTTTAGATGTAGTGACATTATAGAGGCATGCAGTTTCACAGAGATTGTTCACACTTGCACTCTACTGCCCAACTTCCTATCCATATCCTACTATAGCAAATACAGCATTTCTTCCAACATTGGTAGGCAGCTTACTAGGAAACTTCTCACTTGAGACAATGCAGCTTCTGCTAAAACACGAGTAATCACATCAGACAGGTTCAAGCACTTTTTGCTGAAACCCGGAAGGAAGACATCTAAACAACAGTCACCTTAGTAGTCACTTTATTAAGCAACAGGAAGCATGTGTGTTTGTGTGTGTGTGTGTGTGTGTGTGTGTGTGTGTGTGTGTGTGTGTGTGTGTGTGTGTGTGTGTGTGTGTGCGTGTGTGTGTGTGTGTGTGTGTGTGGGTGTGTGTGTGCGCACGCGCGCGTGCTGGGAGTTCAGCTATCACAGAAAATAGTTGTAGTTTTCTTCTGGCATAAAACTAATAAATTCCTATTTATAATTTTCTGAATGTAGTTTGTTGCTTCTTGATGGAATTTTCAGTATTTCTTGTGACACCCATTTAAGCTGATATCTATGCTGCCTATTGACACTGTTTATTTCATAATGAGTTATGCACCTTTTCTCAATTTCCTATGTAGAACTATCTTTCATTGATCACCAAACACGCTATGCATTGCCTAATTCTTATCTGTCTCACCCACACATTAACTTGCTTCTCTCATCAAATTGTCATCTGACTTTTGTTTCATGCTACTTGGCCCAAATATCCCTCCTCCATATAGAGCCAGTAGGATTTCAATTCTTTGTCAAGTGTCTATGAAGACCATATATCATCCAGACTCTTTGCCCTGTTTTGGTACTCAGTGTACCTGGAATAATCTACCTTTTAAGCTTTGCCTTTATCTCAGTGTTATTAGTCAAAACAGATCACTGACATGTTTGCTGTGTTCTCTTTTCTTCTCTTACTGTCAATAATTTATCTTAATTAATTTAATTACTTTATTTATTTATTTGTTTATTTACATTTGTTTACTGGGAAATTCTTGGTCAGTGGTGGCCCCGGGGAGAAAAGCTCCACACAAAAAATAGTACAGAGTACACGAAGAACAATATTAATGCAAATAATAGTGATAGTACAAGCAATATCAGCATGGTAAATATGAACAAGTGATGTGCAGAACTATTGATAACATAAGATACCCAATGGTATAAGTAATAGCAATTTGTAAACACATAAATAACACATAGTAGCGATTGGTAGACACCAGCCGCAAGCTACGGACTGCTAAATCCGAGTAGGTAATATACACATAGAACTAGCAGATAATCCCATATTCTGAAACAGTTATAGCAATGTTCAGACAGTGAAAGGCAGGCTGGCTAAAGGAATGGAAGTGAAAGGAGAGGAACAGAAGGTGGGATTATTAGTCAGGATTTGTGCATGGACATAACCAGTGTCCTTTGAGGTATGTTATTACAGCAGATTTGAAGAGAGTTCTTGATGGTAGTGTTGTTATATTGGAGGGGAGAGTGTTACATAACCTGGTTATTTTGTTGGAGAAAAGAGCTTCTCCAGCAGAGTTCTTGGTTTTGGTTACTAGAAGTTGTTTTTTTGTTACTGGAGCATAAAGGTCTGGTGGTGTGGTAGGGCTGGAGAAGATTTTGAAGAGATGGGACATTAAGAGGATAGTTAGCTATCTTGTGGGCTAGAGAGAGTTAATTCAGGTGGAGAAATTGAGGGAGTTTGAGCCAGTCAAGTTCTCTAAGTGAGATAGAGTGGTGGCTGCAATAGGATGCTGCAGTGGGAAATTTAGCAATTTTGTTGTTACATGCCTCAAGCTTGTTTATGTCTGTTTGCCTGAGGGTGGTAAGTACAGGAGCAGCGTAAAGTAGAGTGGAGATAAGGTGGGACTTGGCTATAGAAATTCTTGCAGTTTTGGTGAGGAATTGTTTATTTCTATATAGGGCGCCTATTTTTTTGTGAACTCTTTTTATGGTTGGTGAAATGTGAATGTTGAATCTGAGATGGTTGTCAATCTCAACATCAAGTAGTTTGGTGTGTTCTGTTGGGGAGATAATGGTTTTGTCATTGGCTAGGATATCAAAGTGGGGATTGGGAAGGTTAGATTTTGTGGGTTGGATGATTAGGAGTTTAGTCTTGTTAGGGTTGAGAATTTGCTGGGCATCAGATAGGCAACTTTCCACTGAGGAAAAGGCTTCCTGGGCGATCCTATGGAGGTCTGGTATTGTGGGGGCAGAACAGATATGGGTGGAGTCATCTGTACACTGAATGAGGGAAGCCTGTTTGGTGGCTGAGAAGAGACTGTTAGTGAAGAGAGGGAATAATAGTGGTCCAAGGATGGATCCCTCGGGAACACCAAGTGTGACAGGGAGTTGAGTAAATAGATTAAGCCAGACAACAGACTGTTGGCAGTCTGTTAGCTGTTAAACCAGTTAGTAACTGACTGGGAAAAGGATAGGATAGTAAGAACAGAGATTAGGTGTTTGTGAGAGACCATGTCAAAAGCCTTAGACAGATCCAGGAATATGGCAGAGGAGAACAGGCCATACTTTTTATGTTGAAGGACAGTGTTAGTGAAAGAGACCAAGGCAGATGTAGTGCTGTGTAATGGCCTGAAGCCATGTTGTGTGCTGGAGAAGAGGTTGTTAGTTAGGAGGTAGTCCTGGACTTGCGGGTAGATGCATCTTTCAAGTATCTTGGAAAGAGGGGAGAGGATGACTATGAGACGATAGTTGGAGAGTTCAGTGGAGCAGCCACCTTTATGCAGTGGTATTATGTGGGAAACTTTCCACAGTGTGAGGACTTAGTTTTCTGTTAAGGACTGGTTGATCAAGATTGAGACTGGGTAGGCTAGGGCTTCAGCTGCTATTTTTAGGTATTTACAGGGGAGGTTGTCAGCAGCTAGTTGAGTAGGCCTCAGTTTTAATAGAAGTCTTTTTATGTTAGAAATAGGTACTGGAGTAAATGAAAAGACAGTGGACAGGTTATTTGGTGTTGCTGAGGAGAGGGTGGGGAGGGGTTGTGTTGCCTGGCCAAAGCTAGTAAGGTTTCAGTGAAGTATTTGCTGAATGAGGTAGCAATATTGTTGGAGGAGGAGAGAGAGAGTTGATGGGGGGTATCAACTTTACCTGGGTGGAGAATGGACTTAATGATGGACCAGAACTGCCTAGGGCTGTGATGGGAAAAGTTTAGGGCATGTTGGTAGTATTTTGTTTTATCTTCTTTTATTTGCTTTTTCACCTTATTTCACCATTCTAAGAATGACTGTCTAGAGGAGGGTGGTTTTGTAGATCTCCAATGCTCCCAGGCCATGTCCCTGCATTTCATTAGTGACTTGGTGCTTTTTTGTAGCCAGGGGGAGTATTGTGCCTTGACTCTGGCATTTCTTATGGGGGCATGTGTATTTAGGATGTTTAGGAAAGTACTATTGAAGAAGCGAATGGCTTCATCCCGACTGAGGTACTTTAGTGGTTACAGGTTTAAGGTGAGAGGGTTAACATTTTTCTTGATACATATTTTTTGATAGATGATTGACTGATCATTTACATTTCTTGCATTATTGTGATTGCTGTGTTTGTCTTTTTGAATACATTAACCCCAACTTATTGTCTTTTTGTCTGCGATAAGGCATGCCATATTCTTTTCTGACCATATTTGTAACAAACACCCCATGTATCTAGACTGATTTCATGTGTTACTTTTAATGCTTTGCATTAATTTGTATTCATTGTGCACCATTTACTGCATTAGGCTTAACTTTCCTCATTTGTGCTTCATGGCTCACATCTATAAAAATGTTATTGATTCATTTCACCTTTTCCAGTTGCTCAGATTTGAAATGTATGAAGCATAAAGTTTGATAAATAATATAAACATTTAAGTGAAGCATTTCAACAATATAGGTTAGGATCAAGTGGAATGCAACAAAAAATGATATACTTTGTAATATTTTTAAAAGTTGCATTCAAGACCTGTACTTCAACATCTATAAGTAATGTTCTTATTATTTTAGCAATCAAAATTGGTATAAAGCATAGTGTCTTCCATTTCTTTTTTATTCAACTTTAAAATGTTGTCAATGCAGTATGTCAGTAAGCAGTGTCATAATGCTACTATGTGAACAAGTTAGCAGTAGGTAACATGTTCCCACAGCTGAAGATGCATCAAATCCAAAGTAAGTTTATATGGAAAGACATTATGCTTCAGATCAATTGTAACCCATAATGTGATCAGATTACATCATATAGATTTGCATTTCAGCTGCCAGCTTGACTTCTACAAAATGGAATACGATACTCAATGCCTCTTTCATGATATTTGCACACTTTTTTAAACTATATGTTAAAGCAAATAAAATGTTTATAAGAGAATGACATTCACAAACAATTATTTAAAAAATGTGTGACTAGTTTACAATTTTGAATGCATAAGACAGTTGCATATACATTTAGTAAGCTTTTTCTTTGATAGTACCAGAAGAAATACACTTGTTACTTAAAGTACATCTGAATGTTATTAGATATTTGAAGACTTTCTGGATATATACAGAAAATACATCAATGGGATACAGATGTGATATAATACCTATTAGACCAATGGGTATATGCAAAAATGATAATGTTGCAGTAGAGAAAAACGTTATATAGTGCCTTGTTTGCCTTACCTGTATCAGTTTTCAGATTTGCACTTTTGTTCAGAGAAAATATACTTTTGCAAAAGCTGTTTATACAACAGAAAGTATATGAGTAAAGATAACACTCTACAAAAAGCACAACCTAAGCCAGGGGGACTTGTATGTAGTGCCTCAAAAAGATAATAATGCTGGAGTTGTGAGGTCGATGATCCTGTGTATGTGCTTGGATGGACACGATATAAGAACACAGAGTATACCAGGCTTTAAGTATGAACAAGTGGTATGTTCTGCTAAAAGCTGCTTCCAATTCTTTGTGATCCGAGATTAAAGTTCTAGAGTTCTACACTAATCAAAAATTGGTAACTGGCTGAATTAAAAGATTCTGTACCACTTCCCCTTCTCCTATTCCTTACTTCATGAAATATATCATTACAATGAAATGGAAATGTGAAGCCATTAAATGTTTCCGAATTATATTATACTATCTTATAGTGCATGCATGCTCTGGGCTTTGAAAGAGACTGATCACTACACTAGAATACATCATAATTTGTTTTTCCACTAATGCACCTGTGCTTGGAAACTGTTTCTCTAAATAAATATGTCCACTAAAGAAGAACATTAATACACTTTAAAATATAGAATAGATATGATTTGTTTTATTTGTCATTAGATGACATGCTTATATAGTATTTTTCTTTTTAAATATAGTTAAATAACCATTTTTACTGTGGCATGGAAATTGCAGGGAGACATTTGCTATACTGCAAGTTTAAAGATTTCTATAATCATTATTTCTGAGAAATAACAGCATTTTGAAATGTCAGCAAGAGTCAAAACAGCATTCCTACTTCATAACTGTCATATAGCAAGCTATAGCTTTATGTCTGTTTGTAACTCAGTGACAACACATTTCATTATTCATTGTAAATAATTTTTCATATAATTTTCCTCATAACGTTTCAGAATAAAATGCTATTAGAAAACCTGGTTACAGCTATGTAAACAGACCAAAGACTACAAATGCTGTTGTAGCTACTTTACTGTGATATGCAGAAACATTCTTCATCCGTTTTATGTCTTAGCAAGGTCTTGTTTGACTTATTAAGAGATTATAAAGAAAGAAACTGTAAACACACATAAAAATTAGCCTACAAACTAATTGCGTCACATTTCCATGTCCTGCATAATCACCTAGGTCTTAGGAATATGTTTCCAATATCTTCTAGTCACCCTGAGTTAATGTTTCAGCTAGCAGCATGCTGTAGGGGTCTTGACCTACATGGTCTCCTAGGGAAGGGGGAAGGGAAAGCCAGGTCAGACCTTGTCAGAACATTGCAGCCTTCTGCTTATGAGAGAGGCTTCATCACTCTAGCACTGTTAATGTAGTTAACCCAGAAGGACCAGGCACTTCTGTTGGCCAAAAGATTGTATTACTGAGGCTGGTGCAATGGCCTTACAAATGGGTCATGGTACACCATGTGGCAGCTAATCATTGCTGACACAGATAAGATCTGAGGCCTTCCAAAGGTTGGGGCCAGTGAAAGGGCAATATTTCATTTCTTTACTTCAGCTCATAATGCTGAGTGAAAGGTGGGGTGCAGGGGTTTGGATGACGGTAGACTGCTTGTCTCTTCTTATACAGGGGCTGTAACAAATACGTGTCATTTTTAAAGGTCCTTTCTGTTTTTTGTATCTGAGATCTAAATGTCCCATTCTACTGAAGGGGACAACCTCTGAGAAGGTTACCAAACAATGCAAGCAAGACTAAAAATATATCTAGAAAAATATGACACTATTGCTGATTTTGCCTGGAGTTATCTTTATGGTATAGAAGATGCTCACATTAGAATTTTTATTTTTGTCTAACATCATATTTAGCAGCAGCTCATCTGTAATGCAAGTGAAGATGAAAGTTTATGCAAAATAAATGAAAAATGTCTCAAATAAACTTGCTCATATTTTGCACATTTTTTTAAAAATGTATGGTCCTTCTATTCTCACTCCATTCCAGGATGCTGTACCTGGGAGAGCTGTTAAGCATACATATCTCTAGAAAAAAATACTTTCTTGCTTTGGACTGCATTTTTCAGTTCATCACTAAGTCAAGGAATGTTTTCTTTTTCCTCTGCTCATACAGACTATGAAAAGTATGCCCATTTCCATTACCCACTAGACCTAACATAACACATACACAGACGCACAAACACATGCACGTACTGGTAGATATATATGCATGTGTATACAAACATGCGGGCACGCATGCACTCACACTCACATGCACACATGCACACACACACACACACACACACACACACACACACACACACACACACACGTAAACACATGCGGGCGCGCACACACTATATATATATGTATATATATATATATATATATATATATGTGTGTGTGTGTGTGTGTGTGTGTGTGTGTGTGTGTGTGTGTATGTGTGTTTAAAATTATCTTTTTGATGAGGTTCAATAAGTCCTTTTTTATATTTTATTAATTTGATAACTAGGTAGGTGAGCTGACAAAATGGACTCTTTCGGCTAATAACCTACGCCATAGACATCATACATTGTTAAGGACAGTAAAGTATCTAGTGCTAGTCTATTCCATGAAGTTACACATTAGGATTACTAAAAGCAGCACATATGTAAACTGCTTATAACTAATATATATAAAAAATGTCTCATCAAATAGTGAATCCTCAAAAGGTTGAATAAGAAAAAAATCAATCTGTTCAGACTGAATCATAAATAATGAACCCTCATCCTATATATATATATATATATATATATATATATATATATATATATATATACATACACACACACACACACACACACACACACACACACACACACACACATATATATATATATATATATATATATATATATATATATATGGATCTAGGACACTTGCTCAAAAAAGCAAGTGTCCGAATCCATATATACCGATCACAGTTTAACGAAAAAGGGCTTCCGTTAAACTGTGAAAAAAAAAACAAAACCACAAATTAAATGTTTTTGCAAGGGAGCTTTGCCCCCTGCACCCCCCCCCCTACTTAAATATTCTCACTCCAAGGTCACACTACAGTGGAGTAGAGGAATATTCCCTTAATCGCACTGCAGTGCAACCGGCACACCACTCACACATACCCGAAAGTGCTGCTTCGATGAACAGCAATTTCGGGTATGTGTGAGCGCGAATTTAACTTTCGGTGAAAGTTAAATTTGCGCAAGTGTCCGGGTCCCATATATATATATATATATATATATATAGATATATATATAGATATATATAGATATATATATAGATATATAGATATATATAGATAGATATATATAGATATAGATATATCATCTCCAAATCACACAACAGTGGGAAAGGAGCAAATTCCCAGACCCCTCTTTACCATTCATAAAATTTATCTAAGTGGTATTGTTCAACTACTGAAAAGGATACATTTGGTTGAGTGAAATTTGGAGTACTGGCTTATTAAAATGTAGCAATGATGAAGAATAATGTTTAACAATCACATTTGTCTAATGATAAATGATTGCTAAGAGACTCCAAATGGTTAGATTGTGTTACGCTCCACACATATATGCAAACTGAATTATACCGAAACTTAAAAAGTACAAGTTACATAACACTAAAATAACTGTAAATATTGGAGCTGGACTCGAAGCAAACAGCGAAGAAAAACAAGATGATAGAGAAGTGGAAGAGAAAAGCAATAAATTAGGTGTATCAAATCTTCCCAATGCAAAATAACAGAAAAAATAGAATCAACTGGAAGGTAGCTACAAGGACTGAATGCAGAATGCATTTAAGGCAGCAGCCATTTTTGTAGTAAATTCTGGAAATTGAAAAAAAGGGCTATCACAGTGGGATTTTTCCATTGCTTAGCTACAAAAGGAGTTGTAATAGCAATTAACTGTCTGATTAAGAGGCATTTCACTCAGGTACCACTGTAACATACAAAACTCTTGTGTGGGAGTTATGTAACAAGGTAGTTACACTGGACACCAGCAGGGACACATAAGCCTGCACATGTGTGACCGGAGGGCAGTTCCAAAATGTTTACTTCACTATGGCATGAATGCTAAAATGGCTCTGGTGCAAAAGTTCTTTGTCAAACTGTAAGACACTGTCCAGTACCCATTACAAATAAATAAGAGCCAGGGTTCCTGCAATTTATGATTATTTATTTATTGATTGATTTCATTTCTGTTTATGTCAGTAAGCAGAGTCAACCTAAAGACACTAAAAACATTGTTGAACCTATGCCTGAGCCAATGTAGTAGCAATAACTTTCATAAAAATTTTACCTCTATAATAAATGTAACAATTGCAACAGTAGGAATTTATCAAAGGTCATTAGGTAAATTAAGACATATTTAAAAGTGGTTAGAACTGAGAAATACTTTTATTTGCTTGTGGAAACCAAAGTTTTGTCATTCTTCATACACTGAGATACACATATGGGTGGATGTTGAAGAGGTGAGATTCTGAAAGCTATAAAAGTGCAAAGCCTTCACATGAATGTTTAGCAAGTTATGCTGTAATAAAAGTTCAGTGAGTGAGTATTTGAGTGAGGAAATCATTTTCTTTAAAACAGTTTCAGGAAATAAATGTGTGTTTTAAGAAATTTCCACAGATCAGCTTCTCTGGGTTTAATCTTGGCTATAAATGTGCAGTCTCAAAGAGGTAACATTATCATTATGTATTTGCATCAAGTCTTCCACCTGGGTAATACCTTTTCTTGCAAAAGACCACCATACAGAATCACAACAGAAAGCTATCCAAATTCAACAAAGATATCTTTAAGGGATCCCTTAGACTCTACAACTGCAGTATCTTTAAAGATCTCCTCCTTTATGAAGCAATCGACCACTCTAACCACATATGTCTAAGTCTACCCCTGCTATTAACTATCCCTACTTACAAAACAACTAATAAAACAAAGACACAAATCTTGGAACACTTGGTGAACTAATAAAACTCTTTCTTTCTTCTAGGTATACCACAGTCAGAATATATGACAAAAGTCCAAGTCCTTCTACATAAAAGAAAATACTTCTCAAATATCAAGAACTTGAATAACAATTCCTTAAAAATTGGTTAGGTATCTCTCAACTCCTGAATTCAGGCAAACCATCACAATCAAATCCCTGTCCCAGTGCACCTGATTTCAGTACAGTGTGTACCTTAAACTCCAACTTCATCAATTCTACAACCACTCATTACAACCATAATTCCACTCTAAATCCCCAATTAAATCATCACAGACTGACTTACTAATCTCTACCTATCCTAGCCAATTCCAGCCTCACAAATAAAGACATATCTCTCCAAACTAAAGTCTAGCAAACTGTTCCAGATAATCACAGACACAAATACTTCAAATATGATGTCAGTGTCATTGCTTATCCAATATCTATGCTATTAAGGGATCAGTAAAAGCATCATGTTTCCCTCTCTGGAAACACATCTAAATCTTATCCATATCAAGGTGGCACATCAACTGAACTTCCTGATTTCTGACCAATAGCAATATTGTCCCCTCCTTCAAAATCTGTGAAAAATGCATTCATAACCCAGTACTTCAATGCCTTTTTATCTAATAACATTCTGTCAACATCTCAACATGGATACACACATCTCACAGTCCTGACACTGCACAATCATTCAGAGACACTTTTCACCACCATAGTACAAGCAATAGTCTTGCATTAGTAGTTTAACTTGATCTATTAAAAGCTTTAGATACTGTTTCACATCACAAACTCCCCCACCTAAACTTTCAACATTAGGCCCTCTACCAATTCAGCTCTCAACTCTCCAGCAAAACATGCATCCATGTAAGAGTACATCAGGGCTCCTTCTTTTACTCCTCTACCATTTAAGATCTTGATTAATCATTCAACTTAGACTTTGGTAATTCTTCCATTATTCAATATACTTATTTATGTATGTATGCATGCATGTATGTATGTATATATATATATATATATATATATATATATATATATATATATATATATATATATATATATATATATATGTATTAATTCATCCTTTGTTGACCAAGTCAGTTCCACTATGTTAGTGACCCCTTTTAGGGAGAGAGCTGAGGTGATAGCTAGGCTTGTATTAATATCCTGATTGCTCTACTATAATCTCTTCTGCCAAAAGAATACAATACCTTTAATCGCGTATCCTATCATCCTTCTCATCGATAGAATTATGGTTAAAAGACACAGAACTAGTCTTTAATGCAAAAAAAGGTAAACTCATACTGTTCATCCCTAAACCTATCAGAACCACAGCTGCAATTTTTCCATAATGTCCTCTAATGGCATCTCCATTGCTGAAATTGTTTCCCATACTATTCTTGTTGGTCTCACATTTGAGCTACACATCAAAATTAAAAAATAGTCCAGCTGCATAAAATTAAATACTTCCTTACAGTCTTCATCAAGAAATGTATTGCACCCACCCTTTTTCTGCCCACCTGCTAGTATGCATCCTCTAGCTTTACCAACTTTCACATATCCCAACTCTCGAAACGTGGAGAGATGCACAAAATATTGTTAAGTCTGATATCAATTTACAGAGATAAATTCATTACTAAATAGCAGTCATAACTCAGCTGGCTCAAATTTCTTAACATCTTTCAGCCCAATCAACTGAAATAAGCTCACAAAAATTCGACAATGTCTTGAAATATGTTCCTCTCTAACGCCTTTCACATTCTAGTACTCTCCTCCATCAGCACTCAGATGCTCTGACAGGTTGCTTGGTACAATATTGTCAGCAAGCAATTCTCATGGTATTGCTCTTTCCTCTGCTATAACCGGTTATTGAATTCTCTTCTTTTGCTTCAATATAAAACTTGGAAAGTTGCTCAATTTAAAATTCTACTTACATCTCATTTCATAGACCAGTTATGGTGAGCCTATGACATGCGTGTCCAAGGTGACACTCCATGACATTTTGAGTGAGACGCCAGGGTTCACCAACAACTGAGTTACTGAAGAAACTGCTTTTGCAGTTGTTGCTTGTGTAAAGTGCATTGAATTATTTTGGGCCTGGAGCCAGTTCAACAACACTGCTCCAGAGGTAAGGAAGTCATCAAAGACTATTTCTGTATAATTTCTCGATAAGAGTCTGCAAAGGGCAGTGCTGACATTGTTTTCTCTTTGTGGTTACACTTCTACAAAGGGCAACTAGTCTGCATTTCTAGGAGTTTGCTCTTTTACATTCCCCTCAACTGCTCCTCTTAATCCCTTCTAAAACTGGCAATGTTTTAAACTTAATGACAATAATTAGATTCATACACTGATTTTTCTTCAGAAAATGCATATTAATTCACATTCATTTTTTTTCTGCCAGTCTCAAATTAATAGTATTAGTAGTTTAAAGCTGTCCATGTCTCTTATTTCTAGATTTGTCCTTGATTCTGTTGAGATTTATCCCTGATGTATTAAGAGCCATGCTGTTTTATTTATTTTTATTTATTTATTTAATTTATTTTAATTTTTTTTTGTTTGGGGGGTGACACGCAAGCAGATTCAAGTTAGGCATTTTACGAATTCTTGACAGGCAAACCCAAAAGGTTCGTCATCACTGTCATAGACAATGCAATCTGACATCGTCATCTTTTGTGTAATCCATCTCCTGGAAAGCTCTTTTTTTCTTTTCTCTTCAAACACATCTCCAAATCCCTTTTTTCATTTACCTTTGTTCAAATTCCCCATCCTAATTTAAGTTTTTTTGCAAAGTTACTTATGCTATCTACTACTACTGTCTCTCTCTCTCTCTGTCAACAGTGAGAACTGTAGTATAAAATATCAACAGTTCAAAATGTCAATAAAAATATAGACAGTTCAGAATGTAAACAGAGTTAAGTGGGTTGGTATAAGGGGTGGGAGTGTGTTTCTGTGAGTGTTAGCTTTAGGATTAGAGTATAAGGGTTAGGCAACAGGATAACTTTTGAGTTGTTTGTTGTTTGGTGCATGTTTCTGTGTCTGAGCCTATCTTGTGTAGTTGTACTGTTAGGGAAAGGCTTTTTATAAGGTAAGGTACAAGGTTAGGGGCAGAGTCAAGGTTAGGGTTAGGGCACTAACACAAACCATGCTCTGTAATACTGATGTGGTATAGAGTTTTAATTTGTTTTGTTCCATTGTGTTTTTAGTGTAAAATGATCATATTAGTAGAGTGTTTTTTGTGATGTATTTCCTCTGGGTTTAAATGTTTTTTACCAGTGTTTTGAGTGTCAGCATTTTGATGTGTCAACATTATGAAATGTCAGTCTATTTGGGTCAGTCTTTTGAATGTATGCATTTTGATATGTTGACTTTTATAGCTGTAAACATTCATGTGTGTGTGTGTGTGTGTGTGTGTGTGTGTGTGTGTGTGTGTGTGTGTGTGTGTGTGTGTGTGTGTGTGTGTGTGTGAGTGTGTGGGTATACACTCCTCAAATCTTTATTACAAACATACCTCGCAATTGTCCCAATTTTTGGCTCATACGCTTGGTTTGTTCCTCATAAAATTTGTGTTTTTCTGGCAAATCACTGAAATGATCTGAGTAGTGAAGTCTCTAAATAATGGCATTCGTTTGAGTTTCAGACTTCAATTCCTTCAGAAAATGCATGTTAAAATAAATCCTGTTACTCTGGCAACTTTCTAGGTTTATAGGAGCAATATTTAAAATGTGTCCCTATTTTTGAGCCATTGTCCCCCCATTTTATTGGGCTTTGTCCAGATTTCTTTCACTAAGAGTTTGAGAGATATGATTACAAATATATTATATTCATGTTATTATAATTTTGCTTCTTAATATTTAGAGGTGATATTGTAAACTCTGTGGAACTTTTCTCTGAAGAAGGACATTTTGCCTAGAAAGAATTTTTCAGACAATGAATGCAAATTAATAAATAAACAAGTAAAATACATTATCATGACAGTCTTCCAAAAATTGCACTCTGTCTCTGTATGTCAGAGGTTGCTTCCATAGTGTAGCATTGCAACCAGTCTAGGAGTGTAAACAAGTGACTTTACGTAGTTCAGTTGGTGCACTGAACTCCAGAGTGACTACTGGCCACTGTTTGATTGGGCCAAGTGGGAGATGTTTTCCAATAAGTGGGCCTTCAAAATTATATCATAACAGTATGTGAATTCCACATAGGTTCATAGGTTCATAGGTGTATACTAGGCTAATGGCCCTGGAGCCTTTACAAGCCTAGCCCATAGGATTACCCTGGCATCATGCCACCTGACTTTAGTTCCCAGTGCCTCTGTCAAGTAGAGCCACTGGAGTGATCCCCGGGGTGAATTTTCTATTTCCCATCCACTCATCAAGATTTCACTTGAAGAGGGTCAGTGAGGGGCTCTGCTTGACATGTATGGGAAGTTTATTCCATAGCATGGGCAGTCTCTGGGTTATGAACCTGTCCCTCCAGCTTGTTCTGTTAATTGTAGTAATGAGGTTGAGGTCTCTGTAGTGTGTAGTGCGGAAGGATTGGGATTTCTTTGTAGCATTTCTAACAGAGCTGGTCAGACATGGCTTTATAAATCAAGCAGAGATCACCTCTAAGTAGGCGATATGAGACAGAGAATAGTTGGAGTTATTTGAGTCTGTCCATATAGGACAAGTGTTTAAGGCCTAAGATCCTACAAGTGTTTAAGGCCTAAGATCCTCTTTGTGAGGTATTTTTGTGGCCTCTCCAATTGTTGTAGGGTACATCTCTGCAGGACATAGGGATCAATTATTGCTGTACTAAATATCATGAAGCAGTTAAACCCAAAACCTCATACAGCTGTCATTCTGCATAAAATACATATGTTCAACCTACCATCACTCATGAAGCTTGTTGATCGTTGATGTTTTTGGAGCCCTGTATGAACATAAGATGTAGGAATACATTTAAAAAATAGTATAATGATGGGCAAACCATTATTTTAATATTTTTTCTTCCTAGTATGTGAAAGGTTTAGCCTTCTTCAGGTACGAAACACTAAATACAGTTTATGCCACACCAGTTTCTGGTTAATTTATAAAATGGAATCATATTTTGTGAGAAGTTTTATACCAAGTCAATGCAAAAAAAGTCTTACTTCAATGGAAAGGCATAGTAGAGTAGAATTTTGGCATGGTAATGGCTGCTAGAATTGAGGGAAAGTGAGTGGTTTTAAGCAATTCATTTTCAAGCCTATAACAGAGGGGAAATCTTTTAAGAATACAAAATCCTTTGGTATGTCTGCCTCTGAGCATTTGGATAATATTAAACAGTTGTCAGATGGCATAAACTTTTTGCAGGTCACCCAAGAATTAATGCTTTTGTAATGAATAATGCAATGGACCAAAGTCTCACTGGCCAGCAGTAATAGTCTAGGAGACAGTGAAAAGTCCTGAGCGATACGTTACACCACAGAAAAGGGAGATGATCATTTGGCATTTGCTAGTACACAGACATGGGAGGGGGTTGCTTGTAGAGGTCTTGAACTGTCAGTAAAAATGAATCAGGAAAAACAACATCTCACAAGGTATCTCAAAGGTATTATAAACTAATACTATTAAAAGCCTTTCTGAATGAATAATTACATTATCCACTAGGTTACAGGAGGCATGCAAACATGTACAAATGTGAGCAATGCCTAGATATGATGAGTGCTTGATCACCACCTAGCAAACCCATCTTCATATTTGCATGTTAGGTAAAATATCAATGGTTGTAAATGTGATGCTGACATCTTTGCATAGATCTTAGACTCATTAATCAAAAAATGGGTTATAATTGACTATTTTTAATTTTTAATGGATTTGGATAATACAATAATATTGAACAGATTAAGAGAGTATCTTTCTTCTTTATAATGCCATTAAATAATGAAGACATCATTAGGAAGAATATTTTATAAAATCTCATGTATAAGTCTGCAGTGAGACCATCAGGTCATAACATTTACCCGATGACATTCTGTCCATGGTCCTACATATTTCATTAGCAGTAATGGTTGTGACAAGCAAGGCACTGTCTGCTATCTTCACTTTGGTGGGATGGAGGTAGAATGGAAAAAAAAACATATAACCATTTGTAATAGTCCATATGAGATTGCTTCCAAGGGACATAAAGCCATAACTAAAACTCTTAAAACTAGTTAGCTATGCTCCTTGGAATCATGTAAGTCTTACACTCCTTAAAAAATGTGAATCTGCTGTATTAGCTTTTTACTGTTTAAGTCCATAGCCTAACATATTGTCTGATCTGTCGTTAACAGCAAGACTGAATGCTTTTACAAGGGGACCCAATTATACTGAGTAAAATTAATACTAATACAAATGGTAGTGCTTGGCCAATGCAGTAAGGTTTTCAAGAGCATCCATCTGGTCATCTGACTTGTGGTTCCCATACTATCCCCCTTTACTAGAAAGTGAACCAGACTCTCACACATATGTGTTACCATACACATAGTAGAGCTTACCTAAGATGTGTTATAGCATCTGGAAGCCATAAAACCATTTCAACACTTCCACCCTTCCAGGGTAGCAATTAATTTGATGCTAAGGACAATACAGCAGGATTCCTAGTCCTTGTTTTTACAGACATTTTGTCTCTGGCTGCAATCAGAACTGTAAGATACAATCTTTATGGCCTAAACCAAGTAATTTAATTTAAGACTATTTTTCAAACTTAGCTGGTGTGAAATTAACCTCTCTTCTTCCAGTATCATCTGTTATGATATATTAATTTCAATAATTACAAAATAGTCTGACATACAGGTGTATTTCTTTTTCTGTCTATCAGGACCCACTGTTTGTATATTTTTAGCACAGGCAACTTTACAAACACCTTCTCAACACAAGCACTTGTACAAATCAGTTTGACATACAATTGACATATAATTCTTTACAAAACTCCAGCTAGCTATGCTGGCATATTACACATCCACTGCCCTACTTCTCCTGGCATAGCTGGCCATATCTCACATTGTTACAGGTACAATCTATGACAAAGCTAAGAACAGTATTAATTAATCTAATCCAATATGCAAATGGCTATTCACTGCTATGGGCAGCTTCTTCAGTCAATAAGCTCCAAGATGACCTACAACCTTACTCTAAAAAAATGAAAACTGTCTGCAGCAATCTAAACTTAAATCCAAATAAAGCTAAACTAGTGGTATTTTGACCTCCAATTTGACAATGAAACTATTATAACTTATCAATATTATCAATAAATAATTACTAAAACTTAGTCTTCTTCTGGCTTTTCCCGGTTAGGGGTCACCACAGTGGATCACATGTCCGCTCATGATTGGCAGTGGAGTTTTAAAGTGTCGAGTTGCCAGCCCAGCGCCCAACCTTCCACAGAAGGCACACACACACACTCACACCTAGGATCAATTTAGAGTGTCCAATCTACCTGCAGCATGTCTTTGGGATGTGGGAGGAAACCGGAGCACCCGGAGGAAACCCACACAACCACAGGGAGGACATGCAGACTCCGCACAGATGGCACCCCAGCCGAGAATCGCACCGGAGAACCTCTTGCTGTGAGACAACAATGCTAACCACTGCACCACTGTGGCTGCCCCAATAACTACAACTTAGTACAAAATACAAAATTGCCAATAATAATAATAAAAGAACAAAGATTATGATTCAATCAGTATATTATTCAACATGCAGTTCAGAAATCTAACCATAAATTTCATGTTCCCTATAAAGCAAAACCATTCCTAACAGAATATGTAAATAAGACTATAGCTCAGACCTGTCTACTCCTTAGTCTTCTGTACTCCTTATAAATTTTCAATACCCTATATCCCTCTCAAAACTGGAACAACCTTATAATAGAAATGCAATGTTTACAAGTGACTACCTTCATCAAACACATCACTGTGCTGCACTTCATTCTCGTAAATGGCTGGAGCTATGTAATCTGCTAGCCTGTCTTCATATTAAGACTGTCCACAAAATAACCTGTCCATCAAACAGACATCCTGCCACTGGCAAGTTAATAAACTAGTACCACCCCAGAGAATTGTGCTTAATAAACAAACAGACGATACTCTGTTAAAGATCTAAAAATCATAATATTGACTATCTATACTCTGTAGGTTTTGCCTGCATATGTTGCTAAACTGTGGAACTCGATCCAAGCAGATATCAGAAAAATGTCATCTTATATACAGTTTAAAATCTGTTTGAAAATGTGCCTCTTTAGCAAATGGTTCTGCTGTCATAGCAACTGCAGAACCAAGGCCCCTTCTTATTCTAAATCTTATGTCATCAATAGTTTACAAGGAAATCATACCATCAATATAGTAGTATTTCCTGTGCACCAACTACATTGCTAATTCTTCACCCCATGCAGTCTAGTAAAATAAATATCACTAAATTCTAACACTTTAACTCTAGTAATCGTTCAGTTATGGGTCTTAAGTGAATTTAACTGTTTGGATTAAATATGCATATGCCTTATTTGCTGCCTTTGTGCTAATATTACAGTGTAAGTATACACATATACTATAAAATGATGAAAAGAATATAAATAATAAAATTGTAAATGTTTTACTGATGTGCATGAGTTTTACATGCTGTATATACTATGTTGTATTGATATGTTGGAGCTAAACATGTTGTTAATACTACATAGTGTATGTGACATTGAGATTACCTGCTATGTTATATAACCCTGAGTGTTACAGTATATTTTACTGTTAGCTCATTAAAATGTATGTAATATGGAGCCTTTCTCAACAGGCCTCTGCTGAAAATGGCTTTGCCCTGTCAGAGTTTCCTAGTAAACAAATGCAAAAAAATAAATAAACAAATGTTAATGTGACCTACCATTATTACTGAGTATAAACTTTCATGGAAAATGTGAACCAAGAAGACGTAAAAGCAGGAAAATATTTTTCAGGACTACATGTATGTAAAATAAAGTGGTCACGGAGGTGTCAGAAATCTGGCAAATCCTTCATTCCACAACAATAACCAGTAGTGCATTTCTTTGGTGTCTCACTGTGCTTTGATTGCATTTTAGGTATATGCTGTCATTCCATGTTAGATGGCAATATATTTGGCAGCTGACCATGGGCCCATCTAGAGCTACATGCCCGGTGTAGCTGCCCTAAGTATCCCTGCTATGACCTGCCATTTTTGCCATGCCTAAGACCCAACTGCTTTCATCTCCTTCTGGTCCTTATCAAGCGCCCCTCCCTTTTCTTTGCTCTAATGGCATAATTCTTAGTAAAAAGATGTTCCAGTGATTCTTAAGGTACACAGTATGACTTAGTTAACTTAATTTCATGCAAAAAAATAACATCAGCTTTCAATTTTTGTACAGACATAATTAGCATACTGTTTTCTGGATGAGTTCAAACCCATGGCAATCAGTTATACAAAGTAAAATCTAAACTCTCAAAAGTAGGTACCAAGCACCATAGTATTAAAACATGAATATATATACATATATATATATATATATATATATATATATATATATATATATATAGAGAGAGAGAGAGAGAGAGAGAGAGAGAGAGAGAGAGAGAGAGAGAGAGAAAGGGGAGGGAATGATAAATGTAGACAGGTAATAATCTGGAATTCATTGGTTATGGGTACAAGAGACACCTAAATAGACAATCACTCTGTAGCAAGGAAATAATAGGAGGAATAAGAAAAGAAGAAAAACATGGTTGGAATATTGTTTGATCCTCAGAAACACTAAATTGAGTGACAGATGTTCTGCACTAATGAAATGAAATGTTGCAATACTAGGACTAGTGCAAGGAAACTCCAAAACCTCAGACAGTCCGAACTTTCAACAGTGGGTATGTGAAATGAGTGCTTCGCTGGTGCTGTACCTTGCACAATAGCACAAATGATAGACTCTTATGCAACTGTGTTGAGTACTATAACACCACTGAAAAACAATGTCTGACTCTCAGTATACTGATCATACAGTTAGTGATGCCCCCCATGGAGACCATTGCACGTCCCCTTCTTGGATGTTATGAGCATATGCACATGTGGAATGAGAGGCTTAAGCAACCCGCCTCCTTACTTCAGCATGAATGGGAGTTACAGGGTCCAATGCTCCATGACCTTGACCCAAAAGACCAAATGAGCTGAAAGGTTCTCACTCTGGGGGAACAGACAGATCTACAGGATAGCCAGAAGGAAGTGCATGATGGTCAGCTGAGAAAGCAGTAATAAAATACTGAAAAAAATGGTCATCATTTTTGTTTTTTGCAATATTTTAAAGTATTGTTATCTTGTGCTCTTTCTTGCATTATTGCTTGGGTTGATTGCAGCTATGTACCTTAAACTGAGAGGGCATATCCAAAGGAAGTAGTTACGGTGTCCTGTTTCTCATCATCATCATCTTCAACATGCATTCTCCCTTTTTACTTTAGTTCTACATGGGATCAGAGTGTCACATTAACTGTTACCAATGGTCTTAATTCAGTGTCATATTTATCAATGCTGTATTTAATTTAAACCATTAGGTCTTATATCTAAAAACCTGATGCCAAACTATATATTTGAGAAAACCAAAATTGGTTAATCTAAAACTCTGTAATGGCACAGTGGAAACAGTCACAAACTAAGCCCAATAGTAAAAACAAAGTATTTAATGAAGCACTTTTCGTTATTGTAGGTACAGTAACTTCATCAGATAACATCTAAAAATTTTCAACCACATTTAAATAAAGTATTTTAAACATCATATGACTTCATTGAGCCAAACAGAAAAGTGTACTTGAATAAATCACCAGACTAAACACAGAATTAAAGGGATACATATCTCAAAACATCGCTGTCATATACTGTAAAGTATTTAAATAAAACTTTAAGCCTTAAAGGTAATCGCAAAACTACTTTTGACTCTAATAATTTTAAACAGTTTAAAAGACTATTTCTCAACAACCAAAGTATGCATACGGCTAGGTAGTTCATAAACACTGACTGTCATTTTAACTCTCTTTAGGTTTTAAAGATAATTTTACCTCTTCAAACTTTTAAGTTTTAACAGGCACACGATATTACATGCCTCATTAAGTCCAGGGTTACTAAAGGCATTTAATACTAACTGCCAATATAATTCTAACTCTTCAAGTTGTAATGAAACTGGACCTCCTCTTACATCTACTTGTACTTGATCAATTGCTTTAATAGAAAAAGTATGCCCTTCAGACATTTGAGAGTGTCTAGACAGGGTATTGTCCATTTTTTTCCATTCAATAGCCTACATGTGCTCGTATATTCTGTCACGTAATCTACATTCTTTTTTACCCATGTAGAAAGCTGTACAGGATTTGTACTTAGCCAGGTACACTACAAATCTTGAGTTACATGTTAATTTAAGATCGAGATAGTACTTCTTATTGTTCACTATGAACATCCTTCCTATCTCAATCAACTTGCAAAATCTACACATACCACAAGGTAGTATACTAGCTTTTCTATCCATATGTTTGTGGTGACTGCTTTCCAACAAGTTTTTAAGGTTGCTACCTCTCCTGAATACTATGTTTGGTGAAGTACCCAGTTTTTCTACCAAAAATTTGTCATTAATTATTAGATCCCAATTTTTAAAAATAATATGGGTAATTAAGGACTGTTCAAGTTGAAAGTAGTAATAAAACTGCTCCTATAGTTGAATGAAATTCTCGGTTTGGGTAATGTTGCAAGGCTTAAAGTTTTATTTAAATACTTTATAGTATATGACAGCGATGTTTTGAGATTTGTATCCCTTTAATTTTTGTGTTTAGTCTGGTGATTATTCAAGTGCACTTTTCTGGTTGGCTCAATGAAGTCATATGATGTTTAAACTACTTTATTTAGATGTGGTTGAAAATTTTTAAATGTTATCTGATGAAGTTACTGTACCTACAGTAACGAAAAGCGCTTCATTAAATACTTTGTTTTTACTATTGGGCTTAGTTTGTGACTGTTTCCACTGTGCCGTTACAGAGTTTTCGGTTTGTTTTTTCATTTTTTTACTTTGTTCTAGAAAATTGGTTAATCTGTCAGCTTTCACATTCATTGACGATCCACTTAAGAGGCCTGATTCTTGTATGACAGGTAAACAGACAGACATATTCTCTTGTCAGTCTCGTGGGTTTTCAGGTGGATCAGCTTAGCTGTAAATTAACACCAATAAATGAGAGAAAACTACAAGTGACACTATCAGTGGGCTCAAAGCAGAGAGTATGAGCAGTACCTCAATGAGTTCAGCAGGAAAAAATTTGGGAAAAGCAATCAGAGGCACTACCAACTTGGTCTAAAAGTTGTGTGGAAATTAAGCTAGTGTTATGATATATGGAGATAAAGCCCTAACTATGGCCCAGGTGTCAATGGCTAAATTAGCAGCTTGGGCATCTGAGGCAATGGAAGGGAGGGATCGGCTTGTCTATGTAAGGGGAATGGATGTTCATCCTACTGCACTCTGTGGGAAGGTGTAGTTGATGAAGAACAGAGTAGATCTTGAACAATTTTGGGATGGGCATAGGGGAAGCTATAAAGGGATAGGTTATAACATAAAAAAATCCCTCCTCTTTGAAGAAGCAGTTGCCACCAAGACCCCCAGGATGCCCTTAAGTTCCACAGTGATCCCAGATGAAAAACTCAGGTGGTAGTCTAGGGGATGGATTGAGGGGATGGTATACCTTGTGTTGGACTGAGACATTGGGGTAGATGACTGGAAAAGTATGAAGCAAGGGAGGAAGGGAACAAAAAAAAAAGGTTATAAAGAAATTGACTAGCTATTAGAATAGTTCCAAGCTCTGGACCCAATACCTTACATTTTTTATCAAAAAGGGTTACTGTGATTATTAAATTCTCATGCTAATATCAGATCAGTTATTCTCAATGATGACTTAACAAAGACATTAGTAACTTGAGCAGTACAGGAATGGGGTCTATATTAGAACTTACGCAAATCCTGAAAGGCCAACACATAAACAGCGAACCACATGAACACCAAATGTCCTTAAGCATGAAATTCAAAATACCAAATTGCCATAGTTGGCCACACCATGTTTAGTGAGGTAAAACGTCAGTAGAAGATTCCCTTATCTGGTATAGCTCCCTAACGTAAATGTGCAATAGTTACTAACCTTAGGGTTAGGGTGTGGGTTAAGGTAACTGCATATATAGTAATACATTCATATTTATTTTGTTTGGGTAGGCAGTACGTAGCAGGCGGTGGAGTTGGCCACCTATGACAAATCGATATTTTGAATTTCGCGCTTAAGGACGTTCGGTGTTCTTCCAGTTCACTGTGTATGTGTCGGCCTTTCAGGATTCGCGTAAGTGAGGTTTTGGCATTTTAATATAGACCCCAGGAATAGTTACTAGCAGATGCAGGAATTTATCTAGTACCAGGAATAACTAGCATTTATATGATCTGTCATGTGGCATTATGTTTTATAAGCAAATTAACTATTGCTTGGTATAAATACAAGTGGAACATTGGAACAAGAATTGGACAATGCTATTCACCTAATTTGATATGTTAGTAACTCAGTAGTCACAAATGAAATGAATGTGTTCATACCAGGTAAATACAGGAGCGGCCTTAGGTCAGCTGGTGCCCTAGGCAAAAGGGCTCCACGGCGCCCCCCACTGCACCACCTGGTGCCCCTATCCTGGTCTACCTACACCAAATAAATATTGGAAAAGTGCCCCTGCTAGAGCGGCGCCCTAGGCGGCCCGCCTAGTTGGCCTATGCCTAAGGCCGGCTATGAGAACAGAAAACGTATTTGGGCAATGGAGCATTTTTGCAGTATTTATGTATCAGCAAATTTATATCAACTTCTCCAAATCCAGCCACCCTGTTATCAAATACTAATGTTAGCTTTTAGCAGCTGATGGAAATATTCTGTCTGGATATTAATCTGATCTTTAATACTGTGCATATCAGAAGATCCAAGGACATCTTACTATGAATTTATAAAAGACAAGATTCTTGATTGTAATAATCTGATTTAACCATTGAGTGGCAAGGGTTAACCTGTCAATGGTAGTTATAACTAGAATACAACAGCTTTTCAATATTCACTAGGCCTTCTGCACCATCTTGATAAGTCTTTTGTAAAGTGGTTCAAAGCTGCTCCATAGAGAGTAACAAAACTAGAAAGTTATACTGCCTTTGAAAATAAATTTTAGTTATTCATTTTGAGTATCTAAGTATGGAACGCTTAATAAGTGACAGTTTGTTGATTACATTACTTAATGTACTTTAGAGGTTCTCTTCATTTTACTGATAAGATAATGTTGCAAAATAAAGCTTTTTGCTATATTCATAGTGTTGAGGATGGACACCTGCATTGACCAGATGTTGTCACTGAATGAATTATCTTAGGCTAAGTGAAGGTTTCACAGTATATTTAAATGAAATATGGAAAGTTATTTGTCCTCTATGGAATATATACAGGGAAACAACCTAAGCAGGACAATCATGCTTACAAAAAAGTATCAAATTAGTTTTATCATGAGAGATCCATACAGCAAAAAATGGACAATTATTCATCTGATTATGGAACAGACACGCACACACACACACACACACACACACACACACACACACACACACACACACACACACATGTCCGCAGTCTAAATCTGTGTAAGACAGAATTACATAAAACACTGACAAATAAAAAAGTAATATTTATTTAAACTATAAAAACATATCTACACTATACTTTTTCTGATATTATTTCATACTGTCAATGTATATTGTTTCCTAGTGTTGCAGGTGGATGCAGACTTTTAAAAGTTATGAAACTGCATTTAATATTTAACTGTTGACTCAAGCTTAAAATTCTTACTACTTTTACAGGGGAAAATGTAAGGTACATCATGTGTTTAATACACTGGCAGGGGAGACAAGCAGACAGCAAGATGTATATCAAAAGTCACCATTTTTAGCAAAAGAAAAACAATCTTTGCTTGAGGTATAAAGGTTCAAAAATGATATGCAAGAAAGCACAGTGTAGTTTAACATGTATCAGAGAAAAAAATAAATGCTATCATACAGCAGAAGATTTATAGGCACATGTAATGAGATTAAAACACAGATAATAATAAAACAGCAGTCATCCAGTAAAGTTGGGAAGAAAGATACTCACAGAACGAGATTTGACACTTAAAGATGTATGTGAGTATAGCAAAACTTTAAGAAGCATCAAAAGTGCAGAAAAGAGAAATGAGCGAAAGCAATAGCATAAATATTTATGTATTCTATAGTGATGCATAATAAAATAAGATTATTACAAAACAATGCATATGGCAAGCAAAGAATAATGTCACACCAATTATGTTATAAGAAGTATGGAGAAAAGTCTGTATAAAACAGTAGCTGTCCTGCTAAATACCAATGATGTCTCACTTACAAAATACATAACCACTTTACTATGTTATACAGAAGTAAGCTAGTAAATCAAGTGAAATTAGTCAAAAATGCAGAGTCCATGTTATAAGAAGAGCACCTATTTAGACAGTGAAACCAAAGGTGAAGGTGAACAAAAATATAGATCAGAAATAGTGATAGTCCAGGCAGTTATGTGTAAAAAGTAGTATGTGTGACTGACTAACCACAGAGAGGACTTTGATTCTTAAAATTGTGAAAAGGAAAAGCAATTCTGAAATATAACAAACATTTCTAAAACTCACTGTTCTCCAACTGAATTGTATTTTTGCATGGACAAGCCCTCAACCTTCAGCACCCTGGATGTGGAGAACTGTTCTTCACATTGCTCCCAACACCTACCTCTTTCTTTTGTGTGCTCTAGATCTAAGATTGATGGACCTCTAAAAAAGAGGAAACTTCTGAAAATAACATCCTTGGACTTCATTGTACTTTGAGTTTTGCTGCTCAGGGATTCACAGTTCTGAGTCTCAGATATCCAAATGGTTACTAGCTTTAGCAAATACACAGGCCCTGAAGGAGCCTACTGCAGAAGAATTGTTGTGAGAATTAATAATCTGTCATCCTTCTATGATGTGCTTATTTACTTGTCTCAAGAGGTTTCTGTTGGAGCAAACTGACTAGAAGCACTCATCTGGCTGGTAAAAAGCTATGCATTATAGCTTTTCTCACCTCCTGAAATGTTTTGCTAAGTAAAGAATGTGAACTGGATCCTTTGCATTTTGCTCTCAAACCTGTTCTTATTTAGTTGGGTGTTTTGCAAGGTAAGCATGTGAATAATATCAATATCCCTGAGGAGTTGTTACTATCCTGGAACTGGTGTAAGTTTTACATACAAGATTGCTACATAGTCTCAGTAAAACAACAAGTACCACATGCATCTGTGGTGCAGAAAGATGTAGCATCTATTCCCACATCCTTATGGGATTAATTTTCCAACATTGACACTCCTGAGCAGTATAAGGGTTGTTCAGCACTCCTGAGTATGCATTCCTATGGATGAGACATTAAACACAGGCCATGTCTGCTTGTTACTGATAAAGCAGGTGGATGTAAAAGCGCCCACAGCAACTATCAAAAAGAGTAGGGGGTCCTTCATTTATATACCATATTTACATACACACACACACACACACACACACACACACACACACACACACACACACACACACATACATATATAGTGTATATGCATTTACAAATTTATACAATCATTTTAAGTCATGTTCATTTTCAAATTTTATATATCAAACTTATAATTCATATATTCTATATCAACCCCCACTCCATTTTCTATAACTGCAATCTAATCTTCTTCAGTATTAGTGACAATATCCAATTTCTATTAAACACAATGTTATTAATTTTTTCATTCCATGACACCCAAACTACATAAGATATTTTCTTGTCTAAGTCTACTTTCAAATTTCTGTTTATATTTTCATAATATCCATACTTAAGCATATCCTCATAATTTAATAAACAGTATTTTAACTGTCACATTTTAAGACAATGTGTTTTGTTGTTTCTTCTTCCCACAGTGTAAACATATTTTTTACTTTTCTTTTTGTAAGGAGTATTATCCTTTATTGGTATTTTTTTTTTAATTTACAATCTCAATAAGAAATCTATACATTCAACATTATGTCTGCACCATTTATTTATTCCTTTAATTGCTTTAATCATTACTTCTGGAATATTTTCCCATAGGTTAATACAATAATATTTTGTCATAATGTTTTATACCATATTGTTTTATCTTCTTCCACTTTATCAGTCAAGCATTTTTATCTTTTGTTGATAACAGACACAACACAATAATTCTCTGTTTCTTCATTAAAACATTTTTGTTCTCTTATTATTTCTTATTCTTTCCAGGAATTCCTTATAATTGTACTTACATATATTTTCACTAATTTCCATTTTTTTTCATTTAACCATTTCAATACCTTAAGCAAATTTAATGATGCAGCATAAACTATTGGATTTATCATACCTAATCCTCCTTCTTTACTCATGTATAATGCATCAATTTTAACAGGATTTAACATTGATCCCCATATAAAGGAGAAGGATACTTCTAATAAAAGTTTTTCATACATTCTAGAAATGATAACAATATTAGATAAATATGCTATTTGATCCATATTTACTAAACTGATCCAATGTACTTTTTATATGCTAATCTGCACATTTTCTATAATATCCAAATATCTTTTATTTCCTTTACTATTGTATCCCATCCCTTCTTATTGCCTTCTTTGTTACCAAATCCTTTACTTTTTTCTTTATTAAGAATCATACCGCTTTCCTTTAAACTTTCAACTAAATAGATAATAACTTCTTTTGTCTATTCTCTGTTTTAATTGTTATAATAATATAATATGCATATTATATTACAACTAGATTTTCAACTTCCATTTGAATATTATAGTTTGCATTCTTATTTTCTGATTGACCTCTCTACCAACTATATTCATGACTAAAACAAATAAAATACAACTCATAGGACACCCTTGTCTTATATTACTATTCATATTTATTTCTTTACTTAGCCAAATATTGACTAAGACTCTTACTTTATTGTTCTTTTAGGCTGTTCTACACACTTGCTTAATTTTATCATTAACATTAAACAAATATACATTATTTTACACGGTATATCATGCTGTATTAAATCAAATGTTTTATTAAAGTTACTTACCATAAGTTTATATCTTCTTTCTTTTTTTATTATCTATAATATCTCTTATGATTGTTAATAATTGTTGACATTATTTTCCTTCTATACCATATATACTTTTCTTCATTATATACTGCATCTATTTCTCAGATCTGTCTGTATTATTTTCTTAAATCTCTTATAATCTGTATTATGTAGAACTATTGATCTGCAACTTTTATATCTTCTTTTCCACCCCTTTTCCATATAAAATGTAATACCCCACTACACAAGTCCTTATACTTTAATCTGTCATTTAACCATTAATTGAATATGCACATTAAATGATTTTTCAGCTATCTTTCTAGATTTTTATACATTTCAAACTCAATACCATCTGGACTAAATGCTGATTCTACATTTAACTATTTAAATACTTTTTTTCTAATTCATATAGTGTGATCTCTTTTCCTAATTCTTTATTAGTTTCTTCAGAAAAAGTTTTACTACCCATGTCCTTACACTAACCCCTGGATACAGAAAGCAGCAGTGCAGGAATAAGTTATTCCTGCAAGGCAGGGCCCGTTCCTGTTCAGCACGGCAGCACGCCATGCATATGTATGAAGGTGCACTACCGTGCTGTAAAATGGACATGGTTCCATGTACGAGCACAGGGGGTGTGTCTGAAAGCAGAGTTATCACAATACACATGCCCCCTGCACTCCAGAATTGCCATTCAGCAATTTAAAATGGGCGAGAACACTCATAACACCCCCAACCCATCAGGAAAAAAATCTGGACAAAGCCATAGGGGACAATTGTCCCTACCAAGCCAAGAGTTGATAGAATAACAGATTTAGCATAAGCACAGAGCGCACACCTCCTAACCCATCAGAGTAAGGAATGTGGACAAAGCAATAAGGGACAATCATCCCTACAAAGCAGAAAGTTGATAGAATAACTCACCACTGCCTTAACCTCAAACAACTAGGATGGCTAGAAATGCAAAACCATATACTCTGTCAACAATTACTTATGACTCATAAGATCCTATATTATCCTAACAAAACCCCTATCCTCACTAACTTAATTACATCATATACTAATCTACCTACACTACGCTCTGCTACTAAGCTTCTAGTTTCCTCAAATAAAGCTAATAACAAAGCTGGCGATTCTCTTTTCTCAAACACTGCAGCAAAAATCCAGAATCAGCTTCCTTCTGAATGATCTACCCTTGCTTCTATTTCTCTCTTTAAAAAACATCCTAAAGAACATCTGAAAACTCATTGGCTCTGTCCATGTGCTAACCCAGACTGACATATTTCTACTTCTTGCTCTTACCCCTATTCTTACTCCTGTAACCTATGCCTCCAAATCAAGAAACTACTCTTTCTTTGTAATATGAGATTAACATAAATTTTCTTTTCCCTTATCTGAGACTTCCTCATACCTATTAGTGCATTTTA
Organism: Protopterus annectens; assembly: GCF_019279795.1. Taxonomy (NCBI): domain Eukaryota; kingdom Metazoa; phylum Chordata; order Ceratodontiformes; family Protopteridae; genus Protopterus; species Protopterus annectens. Next base: position 363,391,253 of record NC_056733.1, read on the forward strand.
TGAATAACTGTTTATAATAATGTTGTACTAAAAACTTTAATAGATTATACATTTATTATGATAACTGATTTTAGACCAATGTAACCATGTATCGTGATTCTTCTCTATGGTTTTTTTTTATGCTTTATTAACTATGTCATTGTTTTTTGCTTGGAGCTTTTCTCCCCGGGCCTCTACTGAAAATGGACATATGTCCAGTTAGACTAGCCCGGTCAACAAATGTAAAATAATGTAAAATAAATAAAATAATGGGTTCAGCATTAGCATGCATATTCTGAAGGCTACAAATAAAAAAAACACAACAAATAAATTTTATTTTATATATATATATATATATATATATATATATATATATATATATATATATAATTATGTATACACAATAACGTTTAAGCGTACCTGCACGGGTGAGCCCGTTGCTTAGCTATGCTTAGCCCAGCTGAAACAGCGCAATAAGTTAAAAAGCAATAGATAACCACCATGATCATAAGTGCAATAGTATAGTGGTTAGAGCGTACATCTTGCATGCAGCCATTCATGGTTCGAACCTCACCAAAGCTAGTTCCTTGCATGCAGTCATTCATTGTTCAAACCTCACCAAAGCTAGTTCTATTGTAAACAGTAAAATTTTAATTTTTTGCATATTTATGTAAGAAGTAACTGATTTTTCTCAACCAGAGTAGTGTGTTAGGCCCAGATGTGAGGTGTCAGTGTAATAAACTAGTGAAACCCCCATATAAACACATGTTCTCCATACAGTATAGTCACACAAGAATAAATTAATCACAGCAGATTGGGGGATGTCAGGGAAGGTAAATAAATCTATATTATGTAATGAATGATGAATGAATCCCATTCAGGTGGTAGAGCAATGTAATAAAAACATAAGCATTGCTAAGCATTGCACAGCTATGTTGACTGGGGGTAAGCATTCTGTACATATGAATACTAAGCAATGAATAGCCCACCTAAGTGGATTTGCCCATTGGTAAGCAATGCTGAACCTGCCCCTTTAAGCACTGCCAACTTTAGCTAAGCAGGTTTGCCCGTAGCTTAGCTTAGCGCAGCATTTTAAAAAACATCTAATCATGGCAAAGGGCAGGAAATTGCCCATATTTGAACCACACAGGCAGGAATACAGTTCATAACTGGTTGTAGCTCTCCACTGTAGGCAGTATGGCAGGTGTTGAAGAGGACATGCGGTTTTGGGTGCAGCGCTAGGGCATAAAGGAGTCCAAGGTCATGGTAAGACTCCTGATAAAAAAACATAACATGAGACTGCTGCAGGACCAGTACCAGGGCTCCCAATATAAAGCGGAAGCCTGGGAAACTCTTGCCCGTGATCTCACCAGTGCCACTGGTATCCCTCAGACCGGTGAGCAGGTCCGGCACCACTATGCGGACTTGAAACGGAGGAAGAGGGAGCTCTTGGACCAGTGGGACCAAGAAGCAAGAGACAGGGGAGATGTCCCAGCAGTGTGTAAGTATTCATAACAATAATTGTTTACCAAAGTCCAGCCTGTGTATGTGATGGATAGGTATGCATAAATGTTTCTCTATTTTTACTACAGCCACAGCTGAGTGGGCTGCAAACCAGGAAGCCCATGTCAGCAGGTTGTAAAGGCTGCGTCGTGAGGCTGGTGAGTAACAATCCTGCTTGTAGTAGTCATACCAAATAGATATATAAGTAAAATGTCACCTGGCACTATAAAAAATGTGTATGGTTTCTACTGAATAAACCAGACAATATGACAGTCATAGTCCCATATAGATCATATTTAAATAAAAGTGTAACTTCCTGGCAATAAAGTTCTAAATTCTGGACTAGTTGTGTTTACTCTGGTATTATATGGCCTCGCATGTTGCATTCACCAAGATCTGATATGTGAATAGTACTGTTGTGTCAACTGTTTCTCACACTGTGCTACATAAAAAATATGTCTAGGAATGTCTGTATAAGAATGTTGTAATTACAAGGTCAGATTGTACAACCAAGAGAGACTTAGATAGAAAATACTGAAGCAAAAGATAGCACTTTCTAAACAGCTCACTCTGATGCAACATGAATTGTTGTATTTTTAGCACATACAGCCATGGTTCAAATCCCAGAAGTGGTAGTAAGCTGTATGCATAACCATACCTCTCAACTGTACAGATTTCCACAGAATATCCAAATTTTTGCCTCATATTTTTGGCCTGTTCTTCTATTTTCCTGGCAAATCACTGGGATGATCTCAGGATTCTAGTCACTAAATAATGACATACATTTGAGTTTCAGACTTCACATCCTTCAGAAAATGTATATTAAAATAAATCCTGCTGCTCTAGCAACTTTCTAAAAGTTTATAAGAGCAATATTTAAAATATGTCCCTATTTGTACCCCCAGTTTGTCAAGCTTTGTACAGATATTTTGCATTATGAGGTTGAGAGGTATGTGCAGAATTTTAACTAGGAGTCTGGGAATATGTGTAGAAACAGTCAGGTAGTGTTAACAAACATTCCCTCCAAAGGTCTACCAGGTAAGAGAAGTAGAATGTAGCTATAAGACAGTCGAAGTATACACTGTGTACAAACATACCACTGCCAAAACCAAGGCCTTAGGGTATTGTAATAAAACCTGTAGAGTAATGATTAGAGCAGTGATCATTAAAGCTGTGAGTACTGCAAGGATTTACAAGTTGTTAATTGACATCCCCCTCCACCATAACTGGAGCAATAATCTAAACGCACAAATCAATGGGTATGTTTTACACTAAACCTACTGTTGGGACATATGTCCTATTGTTCAACAAACACTGAAATATGTTTCTATTAATGTTCCATGTTGAAATACTATCATTGGTGGCCTGTTGCTGTCAATGTAACCTGCATACCATTGTAATGGCCACTGTAGTTCCATGTATGCATGTGTTCTATTTGCTATGCAACTGTTTCAAATCTGTTGTTTTAGGTTAATGGGAATAGCTATGCATGCTGTTATAACTAATCCTGGATTGTTCTGACTATTACTAACCAACATATGTTCTAAAACTGTAACATCATAGCACGTTTGGGAAGGCCGGTCCCAGCGGACCCACCTCTCACACCTCATCTGGCTGTGGCACCGGGCCCCAGAACTTCTGGGACCCACCCTGGGACCTCCTCATCCACTGCTCTTGCACCACCTTTGGAAGGAACCACCTCAGGGGATGGGGCTCATCCCCCCCCCTGGAGTGGGCACGGACAGGCTACTGTTACCCGATACTAAGTCCGGGGTTTGGTGCATAGCAAGTGCCAAAAGGAGGTTGGAGATCTGCTATGCCAGTTTGAGGGGCACATGGTACAATTAGAGGGTCAGCCTGCCCCTCCTGCTCAGCCCCCAGCACAGCCATCTTCGGGACCATGAAGGTGCAGTGGTGACTGCCCATGGGTGGCAACCTCAGTCCTGCTGTTTCCATTTGGGGGCTCATGGGCTTCTGATTTTCAAATACCCCTCCCTGTCCGAGGTGTTTACCCCAACATGAGTCATATACCGTCCCTGTATACTGTCTTTTCTGTCTTGTCTGTCTTCCTACCCAACCTACCTCCCCAAATATACCTACTATCCTTCCCCAACATCACACTGTCACCTTAAAAAAGGGCAATCTGTTCCGAAATAAAAAATTTTGCCCCATGCATAGCTGTCCATTTCACACGTGTCCACTGGACACATGTAATCTGGTCTATCTGGCTTCACAACACATTATTGTTGTCCTCACCCCTCTTGCAGGGCTTGTGTGTCCAAATATACCTCCAAATTCAGTATATATGCACAGCTGTTGCTATAAAAACAATGGGCAGCTATGGACCTTCCCTACACCCATTCCTCAGATCCCTAGCTACTTTCCCTATTGTATTTCCCTCTGCGTGCCCCTTTTCACCACTTTCCTATCACCCCTTTTTCTTTTCTTTTAAAGAAAATAGTGTGGGGGTAAGCAGGAGTAAGCGCTTTTAAGCAGTAGTAAGTGGGATTAAGCCTGTTTGCATGGCCTAAGCAATGCCTACACAGATTAAGCACTTTTAAGGCTAACTGACTATAAGCATATTTAACCAGAGGTTAGCATTGCTTAACACAGCGCAAACCCACTTACAACTGCTTAAAAGTGCCTTGATCACTCTTTATCCAACAGCCCTTGTTCTGCCCAGCAACAAAATAACCATCCCTTGCAAGTCTCAAACCCAGGAAACTACACACCATAGCCACAGCAATTTACCACTAAGCCATCTGAGCTGTGCAGTTATTTGATGTTTTCACAAACATATCATGCAGCACAGTCATTCAACAGTAGGGAAAATGTATTTGTATATATATATATATATATATATATATATATATATATATATATATATATATATATACATATATATATATATATATATATATATATATATATATATATATATATGTGTGTATATATATATATCTATATATATATATACATATATATATATATATATATATATACATATATATATATATATAGTGCATTCAAACATCAGGTCCAAACTCTGAACCTCTCACTGCAAAACATCTGATCAAAGGCACTATAAATGGGGATGAAGGGGCCCAAAATAAGAGACCTCTTATATATATTGCCATTATCCCTTCCTCCACAGCTGAACTGTTCTGCCTTCAACAAAATAACCAGCACTTGCAAGTCTTGAACCCAGGACCCTGCACAACAAGTTACCAGTAAGCCATCTGAGCTGTAAGATATTGGGATGATTTCTCTAACATATCATGCAGAACAGTCAGTCTACCACAGGGAATGTACAATGCGGAAGCACTAAACTTTCTAGTAATACATATACACACACACACACACACACATATACATATGTAAATATAATATATATATATATATATATATATATATATATATATATATATATATATATATATATATGTATATATATATATATATAGGGTGTACAGAATATCAAAAGGCCATTATTCCTACAGTTGCCACCTTTTCAAATGGGCAGTATCTGATTCTTTCCTACAAATCAGAATTATTGCATGGAGCATATAATCCCACACACAATGCAAAGGACATGACACTACACCGTTTGAATACATATACATGTTTATGTACTATTTCAGTTTTTATGCCATTTCTTATAGCATTTAGGTGTTTGAAATAAATAACTGATTAATGCAACTCTCAAAGAAAACATATGACACAGTAATCTGCAAAAGATAACATACTTTGCAGTTTAGGCTAAATCCTTCAAGTAGTACAACAGTAAAGAACACACTTACTTGAAGACAAGAATCAATCAACACTTAGATACAGATGTAGTTTAACAGCCTCTAATTACACTCTCTAGTCAACCCCTTAGGGGAAAAGTATCAGTTGTCAAAATGTAAATGTATCCATTACACAATGCTTAACTTAAAACTTCACTATCACACTTATAAACAAAACTGTGTGAAAGACAGTAAGCTCTAGCCCACCACTGTTCCCATGGTGAAACATATGAAAACGTACAGCCACATACCTTTATGTTTATTATTACTGATATTCCTCACATGTTGTAACAGCCTAGGTTAAAAACATTTAATACCCCTACCCCATAAAATGTCTTACAAGGGCATATAACAGTGTTCTCTATACACTGACCTCCAGACTGTACAGGGTAACACATGATTTATTCAGCTGTAGCCCTTATATATATATGGACCCTACCCCATAACTTGTGTGGGAGTCCACAACATCACTGGAATGATAGCAGGAATGTCAGCACTAAATAATGATAGACCATACCTATCAACCTCTTACTGCATGACATCTGGACAAAGCCTGGTATATAAGTGGAGGACAGAGGCTGAAACACAGGGCCATATTTGAAATATTTCTGACATACACTGTGAAAGTTGCTGGTGTTACAGGATTGGTTGCAACATACCCTTACTCAGGAATATGAAGTCATAAACACAATGGATTTTGCCATGTACTGATAGCAATCAACAGAGAGAATACTGCTGATATGTTAGGGACAAGACCTGTGTGCAGAACAGATAAAACATAACAGCCAATCCTCTGGCCATCACATGGATATGCTCACAGTTGAGAGCTATGCAGACAGACTGTATTCCATACAAAACTAGTATGTACACACAAACCCTGTAAAACAAGCAGTATTCAATGCATATAACAGCAATACTCACACACTGCCCCTAGGTTTGGAACCTTATACAAACATGTATCTGGCCTGTAGCCACATGTCTTGTTGCAATAGATGTTCCTACCTGCTGTCTGTAACACTGCTGCCCCCACACATGAAGGATGTCTTCCATATAGGCAAGGTAAAGGGGCAATGCCCACATGGTGTAGTTATTTATAGTAGTGGGTTGCTATGACATTGGCTATTGGAAGAACTACACAGCTGTCTGCATGCAATTAGCAAGGGAGAAACAGCAATTGGTGCAGAGGCCATCACCTGAACATGAGCATCACCTACAAAAGCCATGCTTCAACCTATTCAAACAAGCTTGACCCCAGTAGTGGAGAGAGACAGAGAGAGAGACACAGAGAGAGAGAGACCAAAAAAAAAAATAGAAACCACATAAACAAAACCTAAAAATGAAAAATAAGAAACAAGAAGACAACCAGTCCACAGAAGGAACCTGAAGATAAACCAGGTATGTGAAATATGTAAGCATGTAATTGAATGTAGTACTTGGTCTGTAATAATGGGATAGATGATTATGAAAGATGTATGTTTGCCATCAATACTTTCTGTAATTATGTCCTTCTGAACAAATGCTATGGACATAGAATCTGTCTCTTTCTGCAGTGGGCCATACCTGTCAACTGTGCAGATTTTCACAGAATATCAAGATTTAGCCATCATAGTATTTGTTCTGTTCCTCCAAACATCTATATTAGTCTGGGAAATAGCTGGAGATGGAAGTAATGAAGTAATGACAGCCACATTAGTTTCAGACCCCACCACCTTCAGAACAGTCATGGTAATGCGAAATTTATCATGCTACAAACTTCATAGGTTTGTAATAGGCATATCTATGATCTGTCCCTATATATCCCCCCCTAATGTTAGGCTTTGTCCACGTGTGATGCTGTAAGAGGTGGCTAGGTTGGGTCACAGCTGAGGAGCTTGACACACCGTGGGAAAAGACAGCTCATATATGGCAACCACTAGAGTGTCTCTCAAACAGTCATGTCTGCGCCACTGCTAGGCCAGTTAATGGGATGTTGCTCATACCCATATGTTACCTGTGAATATGAGTATTATAAATGTTTGTATTGTAAATCTAGGATATCTATATAGGGCATGAGCATAGTAAAGCACTGTTGCAGATGAGTGTGTTTAACGGCATGTGATATATTGAATTAATAACATTCAACTGCAGAGGTTCTTCTGAACAATGTTCACAGTTGTGAGAGATATCTGTAGTCACTTACACATATATTTGTGTTATGGCAGCTATATTAATACTTTATCAAAATTGACTTCCCTGTTTTGTCATCCAGTGATGTGGACCAATGACCAGAAGTCCTAGTATAACAGGTTGAGACTTATGATTGAGCTGCAAGAATGTAAATACAGTGTGCCATAATGACATAGAACACAAATGTATACCAGGTATCCCCTGAGCATGTGTATGTATGTGTATGTTCAGCTGAAAGGCACAGAAGTAATAACATGTGTCACAAGCACTCCAGAAAATAGGATGTGCATGTTGCACATGTGTGTAATATCACTGTCACTGCATACACCAAAATAAAATGTGTACTGCTACTGATTGTTGCATTACCATGACACTGATAGTAGTACTACAGTAGGCATGCCTATTACGTAGTAATCAGAGAATTGTACAACCGTGTTATGACCCACTGTCCATGCCTACCACTAACAGCTATAACAACACTCATATACACTGGATATCTAAGTGTACACACCCCTGTTGGAATGCCAGGTTTGTGTGCTGTATGCCAATGAGACCACAGAAAGTCATCTCAAAACATTTCTCACCTCAAATGTGACCCATAACATGCACAATTCTATTGTAAAAGAAACAAAGCTGTTTCATGGAAGGTAAGCAACCAGTGCCAAGTGAAGATGTGATATGACGTTAGAGTACAGACTAAGACAAATGGATGTTGTAATCATCTCAGCAGGTGTTTACACAACATATCAGTGTAAGGGTGTGCACACACATTCAACTGGCTTACTGTACTGAATATTAATTCCCATATGTTTCCACAGGACAGGTTGTTATGTTCCCTGTTGAACTGAGCAGGCTATAGGACACATCACAGGTGCGGATTGTGTTAACATGTGCTTTTGTGGGATCATGTTCCAATTGCACAAGTACCATGCATTGTAACAGGGGTGTGTACACTTCATATCCACTGTAGCTATATGAAATCAGAAGTACCTGACCTGAACAACCATCCTCCACCAATGATAGAGTAACCCCCCTTGGTGGACAGCACCAAGACACAAAGCAATAGTGTGTACATGGGTGCAGTGTGTTCCAGGGAAGGGGCATCATCTACTAACACTACTCATGCATCACAGAGATGTATAATGTTGGTAACAAGGATTGAGTATGGCTGGAGTGCATGCTGTTGAGTGGCATATGTCATGCATGTTGACTGTTGGGTAATGAGAGGTCTGTGTAATATCTTTGTACTGCATCACCTGTAAGTGTGTGTGTGTGTGTGTGTGTGTGTGTGTGTGTGTGTGTGTGTGTGTGTGTGTGTGTGTGTGCTGCTGGCCATCATGCCCATGGCAGAAGTGTCACAGCAGGTGTCACCAGATGCATGTTTTGGGCCATCATGGAGGCACAGGCACATATGGAATGTTAAACCAGAGATAGTCTGAGGCTCCAGAGGGCTACTCTTCCTGCTGTACATGACTAAATTCGTGATCTTGCAGGTGCCCACCATTATTTTGCAGAGGTCATGGATAGATGGTTGGGTTAGATGGTGGAAATCCTTGACCGTGTGGTGTCTGTGGTAGAGCATGTAATGGGAGTAGGGCATCAGCCACGTGGACGTAAGTCAGCAACACCAACAGGTGGAGGTCTACATGGATGTGCAACAACTCACAGCCACTCCTGTAGTGGCAGTACCAGCACCAGCACTGCAGGGGGTGCTGTCCACACCACAACACAGCAGGCCATGTGCACATGGTCCTGTCTTGTCCCAAAAGGGATGTGGATCCAGCGGACAATTGTCATCATCAGGGGAGAGAACCATATCTGGGCTTTTGCCTGGTAGTGCCTGTGCAACACCTGGCAGGCACAGTTCCAGTGTTCATGGCCAGACAAGGTGAACTGTACACCCTGTCATGTATGGTCTGCAGCTGTCCAACAAACTCCTGTATGGGGCAGCCACATTGCAGAAATTTGTGCATACATACACACACACATCACCAACAAAGCTACAGCACCTCCATACCTACACACACCATGTCTGCACAGGCCATTTAATAAAGAACCTCCTAACTCACACACATGATGTCAACCAAATGGCTCAGCCATGGCCTCTGGCAAACCCACAACACTCCTTGTGCATATGATGATACCTGTGCCACATACCTGTCATCCATACCATCGATGCATGGACATGCTAATATGGTTCTGATGCACAGGGCGAATGTACTAAGGTTTAGCAATGTAATGCTGTTTAACCTGTTGTCAGCTGGAATTATTAATGCTTACATGTCAGGGTGTGTAGCTGTCCAGCCATGATGCATTATAGCTGTTATTAACACTGACTGTGGTCTCCGTAATGTATTCTGTTTGTGTTCTAGGTGTCTGTGTCAGCAGGATGGTGGTCTGCTGTCCTTTCCTACAAGGGGTGTGGCACTGTGGTGACACCTTGACTGTGTCATATCCCGGGTACAGCGGAACACAAGTAACAGGTCTGTATAACAGTTACTGCATGTGCCACATGGCTGAGAGGTCTGAGGGGTGTATACAGTTGAGTGCATGGTGGCTGATGTAAGCAGCTCTTCTACAGTGGACAATGATAAGTGTACTGGGTGCACACCAAATATTTGTGAATAACATATACACAAAGACATTGGTGTTGATGAAATACACAGAAAATACTGTTCACATGGATGTACTTCATTTTGCAGTGAACTCATTATGGCTTATGTAATTCCACCAAGACCAAATTTCCAAAACATCACATCAGTAAATAATCAGTCCACCAGTTTAATGTCATTGACAATGGTACTGGCAGGGTATATGTCCTCTTCCCCAATGTACTGCAATCTTGGAGTTGGTAAAAATAGGTGTGCTGGTGTGGGTGGCAAAGCCCCCCATTTTGGAGAGTGTGGGGTGGCGTTAAACTGCACATAATGTGATTAACAACTACTTAACCTGTTAACATAAACTGTACAGTATAACAGCACACTAAGCAGGGGGATACACACAGCAGTAACCCCAATGTGGGTGGCTGTTCCCAAAACAACCACACCCAACTGTATATACCAACTCCAGAATCGCTGTACAGCTGTACAGTGGGGAAGAGGGCATTTACACATCCACTACTAGTTTTGATGGAATGAATTTCCACAAGATGATTGCTTAGAAATGTTAGCTTTTGCCATTTAGTTCTCAGACAAATGATCTCCTGGAACATATATTTTCTGCAAACTGAAGTAGATCCCTTCACATACACACTCACTTAATTGGCAACACTGAGAGTAGAACCCCTACTTAAGTACTTATTGCTACTAATGTGTTTGGCCTTAATTGTACACACCAGCTTTGAGGGTGAAGTGTGTCTTGAGCTTCCTGTTAAGTGAAGAACATTACCAGGCCTTGTACAGTATGGTAATGGGATGGAGAATGTCCTGGGTGTTAATGAACAATACATAGTATGACATACTAACATATACACATTGACAAACACATACAGTCATAGACACATTTGACAGGCCTGGCTTTAGCAGTGTTAACTACCTTGTCAATGAGTCCATACTGTTACAGAGTTTTTACACACAGCACATGCATCATTGGGCTGGATAGTGTAATCAGTTACCTGTATTGTTGATGGTGACAGCGATCCTCATACAGTTGACCATGGGACATGTACTGGGGTTACCATAGTGTAAAGACAGTATACCCAGCACCTACACCCCACATTGGATATTTTACTCACTGAAACCCATGATAATGCTCTAACATACCCACAATCACACATTGACCAGGACTGCAATACAAACCCTTGTCTATCTAATCAGTGCTACTACAGGGATATGCATTTATTGCACATGTCACAGGGATAGTAGGGTGAGGGTTTGTCATGGCTCTCCTAATGTCAGCAACATCACCATCTCTTATAATGTATGGCAAGGTTTAGTGTATTTGGAGAATGTGACCTCAGAATGTTGTCTTCTAGAAACATGCACACTCACACATAATTGCACATGCATACTCACATTTGCCAGGACTTAGAGGGTAACCCACATCTATCTACCCATTAGTAGAACAGTGTTATTCTGGTACTGCCAGCTCCAGGTAGCCCATAGGGTGAAGAGTGTAGCAAGGTACATTTAATGTGAATTACAGCAGCAGCCATTTCTAAGTATAGCAATGGGGGGTGTAGTGGGTGAGAAGGCCCTCAGAGTATTTTCAACTACAAGTTTACAAACACACATACTGTTATTCTCAGTAATGCACACTGGCACATTTGTCAGTACTAAGGTCCATAGGTGCAGGTGTTCCTAGGTGTGTACCAGGCTAATGTCCATGGAGAGATGAGAAGAGTAGGGCATGCTGGTACACTGGTATCATGCCACCTGATATTTGTCAAGAGGCTATCTATCAACTGATGCCACTTGAGTGATCCCCAGGGTGACAGTTAAATTCAAAATCCAATCATCTGGATTTCTCTTGCAGAGGGCCAGTGAGGTGCTCCACTTGACATGTATGCAACATATATTGCATAACATGGTCAGTGTCTGGGTTAGAGACCTGTACCCAAGCATGCTCTGTTGGCTGTGGTAGTCTGGTTGAGGTATCCATGGCATGTGGTGCATACAGAGTGGGGTTTCCTAGCTGTGGCATTCATAACACAGCTGGGCAGACATGTCAGTGTCAGTCAATCAGAGATTGCCTGTAAGCTGCCAAGATGGATATGTGACATCTGCACATCTGTACAGAGGACAGACAGAAATTAGCTAGCCAACAGGTTATGCATTAGGATGAATGTTTTGACAGATAGACGTCTGGCACTGATAGGTATGCCATTCCTACATGACAGCAGTTCTCAATGACATGTCCTAAACACATAGTAGTCTACAGTTAATATCAACATATCAGATCAATATACAATGGGAGATATGTAAAAACATACAGCTCAAACACCAAGAACATGACAGTCAGTACTCAGAGTCCATCTTTGTATGCAGGGCTGCATGGTTCCAGTACTACAATCTGCAATCTACTCTTACTTGGAAAAGCACTGTTAAACATAACAATGTAATGATACAATACATGCAAGTGAGACTGCATATAACCTGGGATACTACCCACGTATGAAACACATACAAAGAGAAAAGATTGTGGTACTACTCATGTATACTCAGGTGTCCCATACAGTATACTCACACCCCTTGTTACTGTAATGACAGCACATAGAAACATGTCATGTACATGGAATTAAATACACTTATTAAAGATGTCATTACCCTGCTATTTTATCAGACTGGAATGTGATCACTGGTTATCAGGGCTGAGCTATGCTTAGCACGTAAGCATTGCTTAAATGTAAATGCTAAGCAGATTTGCACACTGGCAAGCAAAGCCTACATGGTGTAAGCATGTTTTTGTTTAACAGTATGTTAACACCACTTGCCTTCACGCAAACCCACTCAAAACTGCCTAAACCATTCTGTATCCAACAGTCCTTGTTCTGCCTAGCAACACGATCAACAGCCCTTGCAGGTCTTGAATCCAGGACACTCTAAACTATAGTCATTGCACTTAACCACTACACCATCTGAGCTGTACCAATGTCTGTTGCTTTTTCAAATATATCAGTCAGTACACATACTGAATAATAGTGAACAACTGCTTTGACTACTACAATTGTTTACAACTTGTTAGTGAAAATAGTGTTGAATCGGTCATGTTTTTATATTTAAATATACACACATATCAGATAAATATGGCAGGATAGATCTGAGAAGGTATATACAACACTCATGTTTACACATAAGGATATGGATATATATATATATATATATATATATATATATATATATATATATATATATATATATATATATATATATATACACCCATAACATGGAGTCATACCTCAGCACCATAGTTCTCAACCTCTTAGTGCAAGGGAATGTAATGTAAGTATTGCAGTTATAAATCTAGAATGTTGCTACAGTAACAGGGGTTGTGTCAACAGACATGTTGTATAGGAAGACTCTTCTGAAACTGACATGTACACCATTAGGTTACTGACAGATATCATAAAATCATCATAGTGAAGTATCACACAAATCACAGTAATGATCCTTTGGAATACAGCAGGAATATGACCAATAAATGTGGACAGTCTGAAACAATCTGGTCAGTCCAGAGGTATACACAGAACTCCTTAGTGCAAGATGTGTGGACCATGCCTGACAAAGAGGATGTTTACAGCCATAAAAATGGGGATATACCACAAATACTGGAGTAGATAAGCTCGCACAGTTGATGCACTCACACCCTCTTGTCTATCCTAACACATATTGATTAGAGAAGCAGATGTCCTAAGCCCACATACTTCCCACTAGTTAGTGACATACATCTTCAGAGCATCCTACTGCTTTTTCAGAAATACACAACATGTATGGTGGCCAGGCAACAGTACATCTGACAAATATCTGGACATAACATCACACTAGATAAATACACTGAGCTGCTAGGCATGTCACCAAGCACTGTCTAAACTACAGGCAGACTGCCACAACACTAACACAATTTTCCTATGGGGGAATACACATGCAATTACAAATATAGCAGGCACTATAGGCATTTAACAGCATGGAGTAACAGACACCAATGTGAAAGTGCATACCCACAACCAGTCTCAACACAGTCACAATCACATAATGGTAAGTCTAATTAATAGTAGAGTATATGGACTGTGTAAACAAAACCATCCTCCTATTTGCCACTCACACACTAACCCTACACATACTGGCCAAATTCACAGTGTAGTCTGATACCTGACTGTGGTATAGGACATGTCTCAGTTGGGCCCTACAAACATATACATAGGTTCATAGGTTCATAGGTTGGTACTAGGCTATCAGCCCTAGGGCCTATACAAGCCTAGCCATAACAATTCCTTGGCTATTTATTCCCACACTATTTACTTTCCTGGACCCCTGTCTAGCAGGGCAACTTACGTGATCCCCGGGGTGAATTTCCTTTCTCCCATCCAATCATCAAGGTTCCTTTTGAAGAGGGCCAAAGAGGCACTCTGCTTGACATGCATGGGCAGTCTATTCCAGAGTCTGGGGAGTCTCTGGGTCAGGAACCTATCCCTCCAGCATGTTTTGTTTATTGTGATGATAAGGTTTAGATCCCTGGAGTTTGTGGCTCTGAGGGATTGGGATTTCTTTAAGTGTAGCAGCTCTGGGTTTGACATAGCCTTGTATGTTAAGCAGAGATCGCCTCGGAGTGGACGCTATGTGACAGAGTATAGCTGGAGTTTTTTAAGGAGGTCAGCATAGGGCATCTGCTTTAGGCCTGTGATATTTTTTAGTGAGGTATTTCTGCGGCCTTTCCAGTTGTTGCATATGTTTTGAGAGGTACATATCAAATGAGGCATTGTATTTTATAATGGGTCTAATGAGGGATGAGTACAGTGGGACAATGACCTCCTTTTTTCTTGATGAAAAGCCCTTAGTGATGAGGTGTGCCACATAGAAGGATTTCCTGACTGTTGTGGTGATGTGGTTATTGAAGGTGAGATATGTATATGTGATATACGCTGATAGGTACCTAAAAATGGTGCAGCATGTAACGTCAGATAGAACAGGACCAAGAACACTGACATCTACCCCAGCCTGTATACAGGCCAAATAACATTCACAGTACACTGCTACACAATACTGACACTCTATCAACAATCACCATAAGTACACAGACCTCACTACTGTGCAGACTAAAACAGAATGTCAAGGTTTTGTTCTCAAAAATAAGGCCTCCTATACATAACATGTCTGGCAGTCTGATATATCACTGATTTGATATCAGGAATGATGTCAGTAAATAATGACATACTGTACATATCCACCACTTACTGCATGGCATATGGACAAAGGGTGACAGACTTGGGAATCAGAGGCACAAACACTGGGCCGATATTGACATATTGTTGTGAAAAACTGAGAAAATTGCTGGTGTAACAGGGTTTATTGTGACATATCTCTTCTGAGGGATATTAAGTCAGTAACACACATGGATGTCACCATTTACTGACTGCAGTCATCTGAGTATGCTACTGCATTTATAAAGACAGAAAATATGTGAGTAACACACCACATCTAAGACTCCAAACTCTGGCCCATCTGCAGATAGCCCTACAGGTGAGAGTTTCCTCAACCACATAACAGTGTCATGCCAGACATTAAATCATGTAGAACAGCCATAGCCACACAAACCCTATTAAACCAACATTACTTCAAATGTAGAACAGCAATACTTACATTCTGTCCCCATGTGTGGAACATCCCCATCCAGTTTGTTGGCCTGTCTCCACAGTGTTTGTTGTAAGAGGTATTTCCAACTACCCTCTGTGATGTTGTTTGTCAGACACCCACATGACATCCTGTTCACAATGAAGGAAAAGGGCCAACACCCACATGAAGTGCTTAGTTATTGGAGTGTGTTTCCATGCGATTGGCTATAGGAATGATACCACAGCTGTTCCACATGCAATTAGCAAGTGGGGGACTCCAATTTGTACACAGGCCATCAGCTGATTATGAGCATTACCTACAAAAGTCAAGCTGCTACCTATGCAAAACAGATGTATTTTTCCACATCTACTAGAGAGAGAGAGAGAGAGACAGACAGAGAGAAAGAGCCAAGCATGTTTGTGTATGATCCATGGGTGGAGAGTGGTCTCTGGGTATTATAACAGTTGTCTATATTGTTTACTAATCCATACTGTCACATAGTAATTGCACATGGCAGTAGACATTTATGGCTGTGGATTGTCTACAACAACCTCTACAGTGTTTGACAACTGTTGGCCTTGTAATGTGGACATTGGGTCATATAGGTCCTCAATCTAATAATGCAGCAAAACCCACACTGCAATGGACCCTATCATTACACAATCACCCCAATACCCACACAGGATACTGATAACACACACGCACACACTTACCAGTGTTGAGTTTCAAACCCCTACCTGGCTATGTATTGCTATTCCAGTGCTATGCAGTTATCGCATGCGCCACAGAGTTTACATGTTGGAGAGCTGTCCAAAGGTATCTTTGAAGGTGAGTGACATCAGCAGCAATGCTAACGGATGGGTAAGAGAAGTGTAGTGTGTGAAGGTCCACAAAATCAGCAGTCAACAAAGTAACACACACACTCTCTCAGACATACACACACATTATCACAGTTGCCAGGACCAGAATTAGAATTCCTACTAAATAGCTTGCTACATTACATTATTACACAGTTATTACAAGCTCCACAAAGCTTATATGTTGGAGAACTGTCCAAAGGTATCTTTGAAGCTGAGTGACATCAGCCGCAGTGCTAAAGGAGGGGTAATGAAAGTGTAGTAAGTGTAAATGTTCACAAAATCAGGTGTCAACAAAGACACACACACACACTCTCTCACACAAGCACACGCATTATCACAGTTGCAAGGACCAGGATAAAAACTCCTACCTAACTAGTATTACACAGTTATTACAAGTGCCATCGAGCTTATAGAGCTAAAATTTGGCTAAAGGATTATTTCAAGGTGTCTGACATCAGCAGGCATGCTAAAGTAGGGCAATGAGAGGTGTAGTGAGTGTGAATGGGCTCAAAATCATTCATCTCCACACACACACAAAACACACACACACACACACACACACACACACACACACACACACACTTGCCAGTACTGAGATCCATAGGTTCATTGCTTCACAGATGTGTAGTAGATGAATGGGCCTGAAGGCTCTACAAGGCTTGGCCAAGGGAATACCTTGGCATCAGGCCACATGATAATAGTCCCCAGTGTGGCTCAGGGGTGTAGTCCCTGAAGTGGTCCCCAGGTGTGAGTATTGTATTCACCATCCACTCATCTGGGTTTCTATTGTGGGTAGCCAGTGATGTGCTCTGCTTCCCATGCATGTGATCTATATTCCATAACATGGACAGTGTCTGGCATGTGCACATGTCCCACATGCATGTTCTTTGATGTGTGGAAGTACTTGAGGTCTCTGGGGCATGTTGTATGAACAGATTGGTATATTCTGATGTAGCATTCCTGACCTCATTTGGTGAGACCTAGCTATGTAACTGAGGTCATGATTGCACCTACATTGAAAGTATGATATGCATATTCAGTGGAGTTAATGGCATCTGTCCTTACAGGGCATGTGTATAAGGCATGGTATTCCCTTTGTGGGGTATGTGTGCAGACTCTACAGTTGTTGCAGGCGTCCAGTGGAGAATGTGGCAAAAGGGCCACTGTACACATTTATATGGCTACTGAGGGGATGGAACAGGGTGCCATGTCCTTTTATTTGCTGGATAACACACACTCAATCAAGAGATGTAACAAATCAAAGTATTTTCTGATGTCAGTGGCACTGTTGTGGTCAATAGGCATGTGCTCTACTGTTATTACACCGTGGTTACTATCTGGGAGGCAATATGCAGGGGAACTACCAATATAGTGGTTGTTGCCTAGCCAAGTGTGTTTGTGTATGATACGTGGGTGGAGAGTGTTCTCTGAGTAATAGAAGAGTTGCCTATATTGTTCACTAATCCATACTGTCACATTTAGGGCTGTGGATTGTCAACACCATCCTCTCCAGTGTTTGACATCTGTTGGCCTTGTAATGTTGACATTGTGACATATACTAGGTTCTCAACATAATAATTTACCAAAACCCAAACCACAATAAATCCTGTTATTACACAATCACAGCAACCACCACACAGCATACTGATGATAGACACACAAACACTTGCTAGTACTGGGGTACAAACCCCTACCTAGCTATGTATTGCTACTACAGTATACCACATTTATTGCATGCCCCATGGAGCTTATAGAATGGATGTTGCCCCAAGGTACTTCTAAGGTGAGGAAAATCACCAGCCCTTGTAAATACTGGCATTGGGTGATGTAGTGGGTGAGAGATCACAAACATTATTTTACCCTACACACACATTTACATTTGCCAAGGTTGAGGTTCAATCCTCTATCTAACGATCTTTTCAGACCATTATGTTGTGTATTCACCACATGCACCACTTACCTTACATGATTTAGGATTGGCAACAGATACTTCTAAGGTGGATGATATCTGCAAGACTGCTAATGTCAGGCACTGAGATGTGTACTGGGTGTAAATGGGGCCAAAATCTTTGGGGTATACACACAAACACTTGCCACAGATGAGATTCAAACCCATACCTATGTAGTTATTGCTATTACATTGTTCCACGTTTATGGCATATGCTATGGAGCCAACATGTTGAAGAGCTGGGCAAGGTATCTTTGAAGCTGAGTGACATCAGCAGCAGTGGTAAAGGAGGGGTAAGGGAAATGTTGTAAGTGTGAATGACCACAAAATCAGGTCTTTACAAGGATACCCACACTCTCACATTTACACAGTTGCCTGGATTACGATTAAAACTCCTCCCTA
This sequence comes from Protopterus annectens, assembly GCF_019279795.1. Classification (NCBI taxonomy): domain Eukaryota; kingdom Metazoa; phylum Chordata; order Ceratodontiformes; family Protopteridae; genus Protopterus; species Protopterus annectens. The sequence continues at coordinate 363,410,166 of NC_056733.1, forward strand.
ATTAGTATGCTACACTATCGTATTATGCAGTTACCACAACCGCCGTGGAGCTTATATGTTGGAGAGCTGTCCAAAGGTATCTTTGAAGGTGAGTAACATCAGCAGCAATGCTAAAGAAGAGGTAAGGGGAGAGTAGTAAGTGTGAATGTCCATAAAATCAGGTATTATCAAAGACACACACATACTGTCACACAAACACACACAGTTTCAAAGTTGCCATGTCTGGGATAAGAACTCCTACCTAACTAGTATGTGACACTATAGTATTACACAGTTATCACAAGCACCATGGAGCTTATATGTTGAAAACCTCTCCAAAGGTATCTTTGTAGGTGACTAACATCAGCAGCAGTGCTAAAGGAGGGGTAAGGGGAGAGTAGTAAGTGTGAATGTCTGTAAAATAAGGTATCATCAAAGACACACACACTGTCTCACACAAGCAGTTTCACAGTTGCCATGTCTGGGATTAGATCTCTTACCTAACTAGTATGCTACACTATAGTATTACGCAGTTATTGCAAGTGCCATGGAGCTTACAGGGCTGGACCTTGGCCAAAGGGTTATTTCAAGGTGACTGACATTAGCAGGCATGCTAAAGTAGGGCAATGGGAGGTGTAGTGAGTGTGAATGGCCTCCACACACACACACACACACACACACACACACACACACACACACACACACACACACACACACACACACACGACATATGGACAAAGGATGACAGACTTGGGGGACAGAGGCACAAACACTGGGCCAATATTGACATATTGTTGTGAAAAACTGAGAAAATTGCTGGTGTAACAGGGTTTATTGTGACATATCTCTTCTGAGGGATATGAAGTCAGTAACACACATGGATGTCACCATTTACTGACTGCAGTCATCTGAGTATGCTACTGCATTTATAAAGACAGAAAATGTGTGAGTAACACACCATATCTAAGACTCCAAACTTTGGCCAGTCTGCAGATAGCCCTACAGGTGAGAGTTTCCTCAACCACATAACAGTGTCATGCCAGACATTAAATCATGCAGAACAGCCATAGCCACACAAACCCTGTTAAACCAACATTACTTCAAATGTAGAACAGCAATACTTACATTCTGTCCCCATGTGTGGAACATCCCCATCCAGTTTGTTGGCCTGTCTCCAAAGTGTTTGTTGTAAGAGGTATTTCCAACTACCCTCTGTGATGTTGTTTGTCAGACACCCACATGAAGTCCTGCTCACAATGAAGGAGAAGGGCCAACACCCACATGAAGTGCTTAGTTATTGGAGTGTGTTTCCATGAAACTGGCTATAGGAATGATACCACAGCTGTTCCACATGCAATTAGCAAGTGGGGGACTCCAATTTGTGCACAGGCCATCAGCTGATTATGAGCATTACCTACAAAAGTCAAGCTGCTACCTATGCAAAACAGATGTATTTTTCCACATCTACTAGAGAGAGAGAGACAGACAGACAGAGAGAAAGTAAGAAAGGAAGAGAGAAAGAGCCAAGCATGTTTGTGTATGATCCATGGGTGGAGAGTGGTCTCTGGGTATTATACACACACGCACACACACACACACACACACACACACACACACACTCTCTCTCACACAAACACACACATTTTCACAGATGACATGTCTGGCATTAGAACTTCTACCTAACCAGTTTTCTATACTATAGTATTACACGTGTATCACAAGCACCACATAGTTTATAAGGCTGAGACTTGGCCAGTGGTTTATTTCAAAGTGACTGATATCTGCAGGAGTGCTAACATGGGCAATAGGAAGTGCAGTGTGTGTGAATGACCATAAATCATTCCTATGGAAACAAACTCACACTCAGCCACACACAACTTTACATTTGACAGGCCTGGGTATACAAATGCTAGATGAATACTGATTTGTACTATCATGTTACACAGTTATCACAAGCACCGCAGACACTGTAGGGCTGAGGGCTACCAAAAGGAATGTTTACAGTGATTGATATCAGCACATCATGTGATATCAGCCAATTGGATGTGTGGTGGGTGGGACAGGCATCATAATGGAATTCTCTCTTTCACTGTCTGTCTCCCTCATCCCCACATCTGCGTGTGTGTGTATGTTTGACATATTATAGTCTGTTGGCCTTGGATAAGTGTGAGTATTCCTATCCAATGTGTGTGCAGAGCATGAATGGTGTACAGTTTGGTGTGTGTGCACAGACATCTGCAAATAGCAAATATGTATAGTCCACTGTGTTGTTAGACATGGTCATCATTTCTCTAAGTGTAGGAGCATACCCAGTATGACCTTCTGTATTGAGTGTGTGAATCAATTCCAGGTAGAGTTGTACTCCAGTCCAGGATTTGGTGTTCAACACCTACAGCTAGCAACTTGTTTCTGCAGGATATATGTAGATAGGTTGACAATATGGAGTCACAATGGGTGACAGATAGTGGGATACTGTAACTATTGCTGTCTGTGCTGCTTGTGTTACATGGTTGGTATTAGCAGAGATATTCAGACATATGTACTGTTTTACACTGTGAGGTATTATGTAATCAACTACTGACAGATATACTTATTTGCTCACAGTTATTTCCTGGACAATACAAGATGAATGAAGCTGTGTCCAGTATTGTGGTCCACAGCCTACAAATTCTTGCACACTCATGCCATTCTGGAGGGGTAGCTGCAGAGACTTGCTGATGGGTCTGTGTACATGGTCCAGCACCTTGGTACTATGGTGGCTGGGGATCCCCTTCTTGTACATATATCGACTTAACAGAATGGCCATATCCTGCTGTGGCCATACCTCTCTGCTGTACAGATTCACCCAAGTTACCCAGAGGCAGGACTCGTATATGTGGTCAGTTCTCCTTCACATTGTGGTTTACAAGCAGGTTTGTAGCCACCCATTACTGGGTTTGCAGGCAGGGTAGTATAGGCAAACATCAGAGTTTCAGACTTCACACACTCCTTGATGTCCATGCTTCTACACCCCTCACTCTGTTATTCTATCCTCCCATTAACATTATGTGAGTGATATCTGAGAAGTATCCCTATAGTTGGCCCTTCATCCCAGTGGTATTTAATGGTTGGTCCAAGTTCATTCAGCAGGACATGGTGGGCATGCTAGTGGGATTTGTCAACATGGCTTTGCATATGTGTTCTGTTGACTGTTAGGTTGTTAGTTAGGACCCCATAAGATACCATACATTGGCATTATGTGTGAGGCACAGGCCTTTGACAGAGGACTGTAGGCCATTTGGTAGTGATGCAGGCCATCTGTAGCAGGCCAGTGCATTATATTACTCTTACATTCCCAGGCTATGAGCCAGTGGATTCCCCTGGGGAGACAGGATAAGTGTGTGAGGTGTTAATGGCAATAGTTCCTGTCCATATTAATCCATTGGTCTGGATGCAGGCAGAGTGCTGCTTACAGCTAGGGACACACCTGCATGAGACACCTCTTCAGCATGCTGCAGTCTGTGGGTATTCCCATACAGAAGTGGAGTCATACTGTACTCATTCCCAACAGCAAGGATATGACCTGTGATAAACCTGTGGCTGGTGGTGGGGTGAGCTGAGTGCATGTGTGATATGGAAGCTACTTGCAGAGGACTCACAGATATACATGGAACATTCCCCTTATGCTGCCTTCTGCAGGGACATAGGCAGGCTCTCATTACTTCATAACTGTGCCTTTTGTGGTCTGCCAGTGATTGACCAGACTACATCAGTATTCCATACTACACAGACAACTAATGTGCTGCTAACCTGTATGTACAATTCCAAAGTTGTGTGCAGTTGACAGTTACATTTTATGTACTCTGTCTAGGGTACTTCCACCTGTGTACTGTGTGTATGTATGGGCCCACATTCATGGCATGTCCATCTTTCAGATGGTGACAGATACTGACATCTGGACAGTGAGTATGGATGACTGCTGACATAGGTATTGCTGATAAGCATTGTGGTTGGCACTGCAGTTGTTGGAACATGGCCCTGTCATCCACAGTACTTCCCATAGGCCACCTAGACACAACCCTCCATGCCTACATGCTGACCACTTCCAGACAATATTGAATACACCTAACACATGGACCTCTGCATATTGTACACATGCAACAATCTATCCTGTAGATTGGGCCAGCTCAGGTTATCTGTGCTCCACTGTTATTACACCTCACTCTTACATGTTTCTGCATTTATACATAGGATTGTGGAGTGGGGGGAGCACACCTGACAACTTTAAACATTTGCTATGACTGTACTGGTATTTCAGGTACTCTGTTGACTTCCATTTCATTTTGTATTCTGACCTATCATGCAGACTGGAGGCATATCAGTAGAGTACAGATCTTAGGTTTTACTGACCTACATTTCAGTTTCAGACTTCTTACCCTTCAGAAGTTACATATAACTGCCAGACCTGTTGTAGTATGTCTGTGTAGGTCTGGGGGGGGGGGGTGTTCACCATTGCTATCAATTAGAGGCCTTAGCCCAGCCTTTCTTTATGGTCATCTACACCTGTCCTGCTGGCTGAGGCTGGTGGTGAGTAAGTGAGCCTCATTGACATGCATGTGTGTCCCCTATGGACACACATTTGGGCCACCATATGTACTGCTGTGGGATTTGTCATATTGTCTAGTATGTTTACACCGGTATTTGTTATGGATTTCATGCTGCCCATATAGGTGTCCTATATCTGCTGCCATCCCATTAAGTCACCCAATTCCCTTGCATGCTCATGTTCATACCATAGATACAACTATCAAAACATACTACTCCATTCAGCAATTGATAGGAAGAGTGACTTACCTTGTGGTTGTGCCAGTATTGAGGACGGTGCTGGAGGGCTGACTATGTCAGATGCACATAGTACACTCCCTATACATGGTAAAGCACAGGTAGTTTCATGTTTGGCATCCCTTTTACTGTATGTGGGAGTCAGAGAGTGGTGTCAGTCCCTGGGTCCCTACCATGTCAGTGTATGTGCTATGCATTGCCTCTTTGCCAAGGCCTGGACATACTGGGCATGCATCCTTCTGCGTACATGGGCAGGCTCAGGTAGTTCCTCCTCCGAGTCCCTCTGTGCCTGTGATGGCCGTGGCAATGGTGGGGGGCAGTGTGGCCTTGCCCTGTACTGTTCCTGCTGCAGCTGTTTCCACAGGATCATATTGTGTAGAATGGCACATGCTATGAACATTTGTGTACATGTAGCTGGAGAGTACTGCAAGGTTCCACCGGATATATCCAGGTAGTGGAACCGTGACTTGAGCATCCCAAACACACGCTCTATTTTGATTCTGGTTTGTGCGTGTGCCTTATTATGGAGTTCTTGTTCAGGTGTGCATGCATTTCTCAGGGGTGTCATCAGCCATGGCTCCAGTGCATAGCCAGCATCCCCCACTAGTTGGCCATATGGGATGTCCCCACTGGCAAATGACTGGTACAGCTGAGTCATAAGCCAGATGTGGAAGTCGTGATAGCTTCCAGGGCTGCCAGCACACACATTCAAGATAATACCCTGGGCATCGCACATGACCTGGCAGTTGATGGAGGGGAAGCCCTTGTGGTTTATGTAGACAATACCCAACTCACCCAGTGGTGCTTTGATGTGAATGTGCGTGCAGTCTATAGCACCCACTACCTCAGGGTATTCTGCTATTTGGTGGAAGAGACCCATATTGCTGGTCAATGCCTCATGGGTGTTGAGGAAATATATGTGCTCACAGCAAGTGCTGACATAGCATCCAGGAACTGGTGGATTACCCTAGATGCTGATGCCTGTGAGATCCCCATGATGTCCCCAGTTGGCCTTTGGAAGGTACCTGTGGCTAGTATTCTTAAGCCTATACATACCTTGGTATCTACTGGGATAGGTTCCCCTCTGTTTGTTCTGTGTGTGAGGCATGGCCGGCACAGCTCAACAATTGTCTGAAGAATGTCCCTGTCCACCCTATAGCGCTCCACTATCTCCAGCTCATGTAGCCCCTGGTAGGTTACCCTAGGTCTGTACACTCTTCTCTTCCTCCTCACTGTGGGTTGGTCATCAGCATTCATATCCTCACCACCCTCAGCCTCAAGCACATATGGATGTATGAGAGCAACAGCAGCCCCTAACATTTTGTCAGTTTTGTCAGGTAAAATTTCCCTGTCCGTATGTGTAGAGTGTGTGGGAAAAACCAGACTGGAAGGTGTTTGCACAGTTTATGGTAGTGTGCTAGGCTGTTCCATGTATAATTGATTCTGATACATTTCACCTGCCGGCTATGCTAGTTCTCCTTGATTGCCTTCCTACTGCTGTTTTCCCTTCCCATTGCCTTCCTGTTTAAGCCCCAAGGCACGGCACACATGCCTAGTGCTCAGATGTGAACAGAGCTGGTATTTCCTGTTTTTTTTTTTTTTGTTTAAAACCCGGTGCGCAGCATGCACACCTGTTTAGGCAATGTAAACACTGCTAGGCAGCCTCAGACAAACCCCCCTTCCTTAGCTGTGCTTAGCTAAGGGAAAACACGGGCCACAGTGCTCCAATAAGCTTACACCATGCATGACATTCCCCCTTATGAGATCATCCACCTCTTAGAATTATACAATGGTGTTGCTGCACCTACATTTTTGGGTGCAAGCTAACAGTGAGAGGAAATCGGTGATTCAGTATCAATCCCCTCATTTGCATAAAACAGAATGCTAATTCACAGTTACCACACTCACACTTAGCCTTCCCCCTTAGCAACCACTATTCCCTGGTATTGTTGTCTTATGTATGCCATTGACTATTATGGCAAAATGCTGATTTGAGCTTAAAAGCTTATTTCCAACTTTCTTTCTTATTTTTGGGACAGTCCCGCTTGCGCACTGCTGCCCTACACTTAAACGGCTGAGATCGGCCAAAAAAAAAATAAAGTTGTTTTTTATAATTTTGCAACTATTTCTCATGCCAATGGCCATATATTTGGCCATTGGTATGGCTACTGCATTGAATACATGCTTTCTTTCCAGCTGCCATGCCTCCATTTTGTAATTTGGAGAAATGTATTCGGTTAGTAACAGAATACATTTCTGCAGGTTACACTATTCCTGCGCAGATGCCTGAATACTTCCTGGATCACTAATTCACCTCATTTGCATGGTTTTCACCAGCAAATTAGGTAATTAGCATATAGAAGTTGTGTCCATGTGGGAATAGTGTAGGTGCACTCGTGCACATCTCAGGGGCTCGTTTCTGGATCACTCAGTGGCCATATTGCGTGCAGCACCTCTTACACTATTCCTGAACTCTGTGCAGAGCTTGTTGAATCCGGAGGTATGTCTCTTTTTTTTTAATAATAATTCTTCCTGTATACCTTACAATTTCCATAATCTGTTGCTGAATTTTCCTTATTGCCTTCTTTAGCTTTCATTTCTCTCATTACTCTACTATCCTCCTTTACTATCTTACTTAAAGTGAAAATTATTTTCTTCCTTGTAAAAAATATACTTATACAATAATTCTTTAACTTTATCATAGTTCTCTTACTAATTTCTTTTTGTTTTTATAATAATCTATTTTAATATTTTTAAATTATTCATCACACCTGTCTACATATAAGCATATTTCTGATTTTCATTTTTCCTTACTTTATTCTCCCAAAGTAAATAACTAACTTTATATTTCCTTCTAAAAGTACTCCACCAATTAACATAAAATGCTTTCATAGTTATATGACCCTTCATTAATTGATTAATGTCTTTCTTTTCTTTTTCATTACATTCCCTTTCATTTATTCCTTTCATACCCTTTCCTATCTTTATATGTTCTTTATTATGATATATTTCCAACCATATTGCCAAATGATCTGAGAAGCATGTTACAATAGTTTCTTCTTCCGTTATATATATTCCTTCTGATACTAAAATATAATATTTCAGATTTTAAAGTACTTCTCCATCAGCCCCCTTTTCCCATTTTTTCTACATGGAATTGGGGTATTGTGTTAACTGTTGCCAATTCTCTTGATTCACACTCCTGCCTTCTTCAGCACTCGTGTCTGACTGTCGCAGATCTTCTTTCACCCAATCCATCCACCTCTTTGCTGGACATCCTCACTTCCTCTTACTTTCTTCCTGTCTGTCCCAAATGTTCCTCACCAGATTGTCTGCTGTTTTACTACATATGTGCCCAAACCACCTTAATCTGTTCTCTTTGATCTTTTCTGCAATTGGAGTTGCTTTGGCTTCTACTCTTACATCCTCATTTCTTCATCTGTCCCACAGTGTGCATCCTACCCCCTTTCTCTGCACTTTGTTTCCATCAGCTCTAGGTTCTTCAATTGCTCTGCCTTTACTTGCCAGGTTTATGTACCATACAGTAGTACTGGTCACACCACTGTCTTGTACACCTTACTTTTCAGCTTATTTGGCATTCTTCTCTCTCAGGCTACACCTGATACTCTATGCCAGTTGGCTTCAGCCCCTCTGATTCTAGCTTTGACCTCTTCATTCAGACTACCCTTCTCTTCAACCAGCCCTCCTAGATACTTGAAGCTGTTTACCTGTTCCACTATGTTCCCTTCTATCTCTATTCTCAGCTTCTTCTGATTTCCCCAATTTGCTGCCTTTACCACCATCTTATCTGTGGTTAATTTCATCCTACATGCCTTCAGATTTGCATTCCATTCTCCTATCCTTTGCTGAAGTTCTAGCTGAGTCTGCCTGTACTGCACCATCATCTGCATACAGCAGCTTTGTTGATCTGTCCCCTCCAACCTGTTTGCTAATGTAGTCCATCACCAGTATGAACAGCAGTGGGCTCAGAGCTGAACCCTGGTGTATACCCACTTCCACTGGGAACCCTTCTGTGAGGCGGAATACTGTTTGTACTTGAGTCACTGGGTCATTGTACATAGCCTGCACTAATTCTACCAATGTTTCTGAAACTTCAAACCACCGCAGTACTGCCAAGATCAGCTTTCTTGGGACCTTGTCATATGCTTTCTCCAAGTCTAGGAATGCCCAGCTGGACTCTCTCCTCACCTCTAACTTCTTCTCAAGTATCTGTCTCAATGCAAACATTGGGTCAGTTGTGCTGCATCCTGATTAGAATCCAAACTGCTCATCTCCCATCTTACATCCTACTACTCTGCATATCCATTTATCAATCACCCTCTCCAGAACTTTAATGCAATGTGGTAGGAGTTTGATGCCTCTGTACTGCCCAAAGTTATGGATGTCCTCTTTGTTCTTCTACACTGGCATGAGTATGCTTATTCTGCAGTCATCTGGTATACATCTTTCTCTCCACACTGCTATTAATACCCTCAGGAGCCATTTCTCCCATATCTCACCCAGCATCTTTATCATATCTGCTGCTTTCCCTGAGCCTGCTGCTTTCCCTGACTTCATCTTCTGTAGTGCTGTTCTTACTTCTTCTAAGGTGGGATCCTCTTTTCTCTCATCGTAGGCTGTTTCTGGGGCAGTACAACTTCTCTGGGGTTTTCTTCATTCAGAAGCTGCTGGAAATATTCCTTCCATCTACCTTTGATGTCCTGTGGACTGGTGACTAGGTTGTTGCTGGCATCCCTTATGAAGGGTGTCTGACTATCTTCTTTATCTTTCTGTCTTTGCCTTGCAACCTGATATAGTTTCTTTGTGCCCCTTAATGAGTCACTTTCCAGAAGCTGGTAGAGTGCCTCCAATGCCCTATTCTTTGCTATTGCAACTTCTTTCTTAGCTTCTTTGTTAGCCAACCAGGAGTCTGTCCTAGCCTGGTCAGTCTTTTCTATCTCCCACTTCTTCCTGCACTCCTTCTTTCTTTTGATGACTTCCTGGACTTCTGCATTCCACCACTTGCTTTCCTTATGTACCTTATCTCCATACTTGGCTTGGCTACATATCATTTCTGTAGTTCTAACACATGCTGTTTTTAGGTGATGCCACTCTTCTTCAACTTCACCTACTTCTTCCTCTTCTTGGGGTGCTAGAGCCCTGAGTAATTCCTTGAACTGCTGTACTTTCTCTCCAATTAACTTCTAGGTAAAGAATTTTAATTCCATATAGCCATTTTTCCACATTTTATTACTTATATCATCTTTTTTACATATTTTCCTCTTTTCTTTCTATTTCACCTTAAACCACAATTGAAATGTCCTGTAATTATTCTATACATATTCACAAATACATAGTCCAGTATTTTACAAAAAACCAAAGACAAGCAAAGAATAATCCACGACCTTGAAGAAAGGAACCAGAACTCTGCTAAAGTCCACAAGGCTGTATTTTTATTTCTGAAGTGTTCCAAAAGTCACAGATAAAATCACACTGAAGTATTCCAAAAGTCACAGATAAAATCACACAAGCGCTTTCGCTCAGGCAGTCCTGAGCTTTATCAAGTGAAAACAAAATGCAGTATGCAGTAACCTCCATTAAATAGCCTAGCAATTATACAATTAATTAATTAGTAAGTCTAGTACTAAGGTGTGGTGCTTTGGAGTTGGATGTTAAAAAAGTTAGTCATTATACCAACTCAAAAAATGAAATGTTTGCAACAACATCTGCACTTAAATAAAAATGACTAACCATAAAAAACATTTTAAAATACCAGTTTCCTAGGTTTTAGAACATAAAAGTCTGAAGTCTGGTTGGGGTTGTAGATTGTTAAGGAATATGCTTAAAGATGTGTTTGGATTGTCAGTGAATTGTTAAAAAATGTTTTCTTTTTATTCTTTTTATCTTTTTACTTTTTATTATTACTTTGCACTGATAAAGACATGCAATAAAATGTGCGTGAGATATTTTTGATGCCCATCCATATACCATTTCATATAGAATTTGATTTATTAGTCAGAATCCTAAAACCGTGGATGTTCAGTAATTTAATATGCTGTGTGGGGATGCTGTAGTATGAAGGGGGTCAAGTATGAGAGTTATAACCTAGCCCTCCTAAGCTTGAGGACCGGTTTAATGCTGATCATCCCATTCAGACCTGGTGGCTTCCCTGCATTCAGTCTCAACTGCCATAATAGTTCACGGTAGCCCAAGGTGGATTCCCAGTCACCACCTCTTGCATCTGGCTCAACCTGTTCCAGAACTAGAAACTGAATTTTGGGATCTGGGCAGGAGAGTGAGTGTTTATAGAAGGCATTGGTTTCCTTCTTCCTGGTCATGTCATAAAGATGCTCGTGAGATCACGTTTCCTTAATTCCTCTCAGTTTTGCCCACATAGAAACTTTGACAGTTGGTGCACATCCCCAAGTATATGACCCTCTAGAGGCACAGGTGTAAAATCCAGTGGGGTGTATCTTGTAGTTCCTAGATGGGAGGTATGGTGCTGTTTCTTTAGATATGGCATGACATTGGGCTGAGGCACCACATCTGAAAGTGCCCAGCCTTGGTTGTTTTACCTTCATCTTTTTCTTTGATTTCTTTCAAATAATTCCTTTAGATTGGCCCTCTTTACGAACAAAACTGGGTTTAGGTGGTATATAGTCTTTTAGTTCTTCAAAGAGGGTTAAAACCGGCCAGTGATGTAAGATTGTTTCATCCAATTCATAGGAATTTGATGAGTATGTGTGTGCAAAACTGTTAGTGTGAACAGCATCCTTGTTTTGTGTATTGTTGGTGACTGGTACAAACCCCCCCCCCCTAGTATTGGTTTGTAGAGGGAATGTCGTGCAGATTTTACCTCTGCTGCTAGAGTTAGAAATAGTTCCAGAGGGTAACCTCTCTCCAAAAAGTTTTTCAAAATTCCACCTCAGAATCAAAATCTTTCTCCGTGCATATTCTACTTGCTCTGATGAGCTGCCCTTAATGATCCCCTCTTTTGATATGGTGGGTGGGCACTTTCAAGTGTAGCAAGGAGTTAGAAAATGTTGCCTTGCGATGTAGTTTGGAATGGAAAGTTTTCTGATTGTAGTCCTTGTAAAGAGTGATGTCCAGATAATGAAGTTCGTGCTGATCCACTGTGTGTGTGAATTGTAGGAAATTCGTTGTTGAATTGATGTGTATAAGGAATTCAGATAGGTTCCCTTCAGAGCCAGACCATAAAATACAGATGTCATCCAAATAACGTCTGTAGAACAGAATGTGATCTTTCCATGGGGGTATTAGAACGAGTGTATGCTCCCACATGTGCAATATTACATTTGCGTAGAAGGATGCACAAGATGCCCCATGGCAACCCTTGCGTTGCGGTATAATTCACCATTAAAAAGATGAAGTTGTTGGACAAAACCATCTCCATCATTTCGGTAAGCAAGTTGGACATTTTGTTGCTAAGGGTTGTCTTCTGGCCTAGAAATTGGGCAAACCATTCCAAACCTATTTGATGAGGGATGCTGGAAAACAGATCTTTGATGTCCACTGTGACCATTAAGGTGTCTGGGGAGTAGCAAGAGGTGGGAATGTCCCAGAGGAAGTGCCAAGAATCCTTGCAAACGTGGGACAATAAAGGTGTGTATTCTTTAGTCATGTAATCAATAAATTTTCCCAGGGGCTCAGTCACTCCACCTGCTCCTGATACAATCGGCCGGAATTGTAGTGGATTTATTCCTTTATGGGTTTTAGGTATCCCAAAGATGACTGGTATTCTGGGCTTTTCCACATGTAAGTAGTTATAGACCTTTTCATTGATGGCCTGTTGTAATAGAAGGTCAGTAAGATAGTACTTAATCTCAGCAAAGGCTATATTGATCTCGTTTCGTGAAACCGTCTCGTATTGTTCGTCATTCTGCAACATAATGTGCATGTGGGCTTCGTAGTCCTCTGAGAACATAAGGACAATTCCCCCTCCTTTATCAGGTTTCATGACCCTGATTTTTTCTTCATGCAAGTGTTCAATAAAATTCATTTCTTGTTCAGAAAAATTTGGATGAAGTAGAATTTCTTGATTATTATATACTTTCCTGAAGTCATTCTCCACTAACTTTTCAAAGAAGAGAATTATTGGGTGTAGTGGGGGGTTAAAGAGACTTGTACGCGTTGGGCCTGCTGCATTAAGTGTTTGCCCTTTAAAAATCAAATTTAAATTTAAAGCTCTGGTAAACAATTTTAAATCTATCAGAGCTTGTGTTAAATTCATGGGTTTAGTTGGGACAAAATGTAACCCTCGGGTGAAAATATCAAAAGCATTTGTAGGAAGGTTCATGTCCGTGTAATTGTATATGGCAAAGTTGTTTCTCCTTAAAATAGTGCAGTTACCCTCAATATTAGTAGGGTTTTGATTGTGTAAACCCAGATTTGGGGCTTGGTCAGTTGTAGGGTCATCCAGGGATGTTAAGGTAGTGGGTGTGTGGTGGTTTGTTAGTGAACAAAATTCCAAGACCTCGGTGCCTGTCTTTGTCTCTGTCCCCAAACCCCGGTCTGGGGTTCTGCTGAAAATCCTGGTTGTTAGTACCCCTTCTGTTCTTCTCTGCTAGCCTTTCACTTCTTCTAAGGGGTTCCTCTTGTCTGTCATATGTGTCACTAGCCCTATCTGTGTTTGTGGTGTTGTTTTGGAAGAAGTTTTATTGTAACCATTGGGGCTAGGTACGAGGCCATCCCTGTATTCAATGAGATCACGTTCTAATTTTCTTAGTTTTCTGTTAAGAATCTTATCACAAAAAACATCAACATTATCAAAAACCTTGTCATAGTTTGATTTAAAAGCACTAAAATTAGTACTAGATGTTAACTCATTGTTTAAAGTGTCTAGCTCAGTCATTAATGCTTGTGCTTTCAGTTCATATTCCCCTACCATTAAATGCAACATCTCCAATCCAGCTTTATCAAAAATCTCACACAAGTTAAAATAATAATCAGTACCATACTGAACATTGTTTGAAATTTAAAAGCGTAGCCCTTCGGGACACGTTTTACTCTCAGACATTCATTCAAATAGTCTATCTCTAGCTGTGTACTCCTTAAGGAGTATAATTTGTCCTTGAACAAGTCCATGCTCTGATCAAAGTTAGAAAAATTGTTAGTGTTGTTACTACCTTTAGAAAAGGTGAAGCGTTGTCCAGCCCATTTTGTAAAGTTTACATCCTTGTTTCTATGTTTCAGAGCAGGATTACTAGTTCCATTGGTCCCTGGTTGTACGTTTGTTTCAGGAGCTCTGGTAGCTTCATGGCGGCAGTAAAGTTGTTTCTTTTGGATCCGCGCCAGACATGTCCATGGAGGATATAGTGGAGCTTGTACCCTCTTCCAGGTCCGCAATTACGGTAATCCAAAGTTGTTTTGTAGTGCTTGCTGCTGGTTGCAAGCTAGCCCTGGTGAAGCAGCCGTGGTGGGTTTCAGCAAGTTAGTGAGCTCCTTGAGTGCAACCAGTACTTGGTTGAACTCCGCTCTGCTCACCGAAGATCATTTGTAGTGTTTTTCAGCATTTCAGGAGTTTCTCCTGGGTTAAAGGTTTCTTCTCCATTGGCCATGGCAGACAAGATCAAGTGAAGTAATGCACAAAAAACCAAAGACAAGCAAAGAATAATCCACGACCTTGAAGAAAGGAACCAGAACTCTGCTAAAGTCCACAAGGCTGTATTTTTATTTCTGAAGTGTTCCAAAAGTCACAGATAAAATCACACTGAAGTATTCCAAAAGTCACAGATAAAATCACACAAGCGCTTTCGCTCAGGCAGTCCTGAGCTTTATCAAGTGAAAACAAAATGCAGTATGCAGTAACCTCCATTAAATAGCCTAGCAATTATACAATTAATTAATTAGTAAGTCTAGTACTAGGGTGTGGTGCTTTGAGTTGGATGTTAAAAGTTAGTCATTATACCAACTCAAAAATGAAATGTTTGCAACAACATCTGCACTTAAATAAAATGACTAACCATAAAAACATTTTAAAATACCAGTTTCCTAGGTTTTAGAACATAAAGTCTGAAGTCTGGTTGGGGTTGTAGATTGTTAAGAATATGCTTAAAGATGTGTTTGGATTGTCAGTGAATTGTTAAAATTTTTTTTCTTTTTATTATTACTTTGCACTGATAAAGACATGCAATAAAATGTCGTGAGATATTTTGATGCCCATCCATATACCATTTCATATAGAATTTGATTTATTAGTCAGAATCCTAAAACCGTGGATGTTCAGTAATTTAATATGCTGTGTGGGGATGCTGTAGTATGAAGGGGTCAAGTATGAGAGTTATAACCTAGCCCTCCTAAGCTTGAGGACCGGTTTAATGCTGATCATCCCATTCAGACCTGGTGGCTTCCTGCATTCAGTCTCAACTGTCATAATAGTTCACGGTAGCCCAAGGTGGATTCCCAGTCACCACCTCTTGCATCTGGCTCAACCTGTTCCAGAACTAGAAACTGAATTTTGGGATCTGGGCAGGAGAGTGAGTGTTTATAGAAGGCATTGGTTTCCTTCTTCCTGGTCATGTCATAAAGATGCTCGTAGATACGTTTCCTTAATTCCCTCTCAGTTTTGCCCACATAGAAACTTTGACAGTTGGTGCACATCCCCAAGTATACGACCCCTCTAGAGGCACAGGTGTAAAATCCAGTGGGGTGTATCTTGTAGTTGCTAGATGGGAGGTATGGTGCTGTTTCTTTAGATATGGCATGACATTGGGCACAGGCACCACATCTGAAAGTGCCCAGCCTTGGTTGTTTTACCTTCATCTTTTTTCTTTGATTTCTTTCAAATAATTCCTTTAGATTGGCCCCGCTTTTATGAACAAAGTAATAATAAAAAGAAAAAAATTTTTAACAATTCACTGACAATCCAAACACATCTTTAAGCATATTCCTTAACAATCTACAACCCCAACCAGACTTCAGACTTTTATGTTCTAAAACCTAGGAAACTGGTATTTTAAAATGTTTTTTATGGTTAGTCATTTTTATTTAAGTGCAGATGTTGTTGCAAACATTTCATTTTTTGAGTTGGTATAATGACTAACTTTTAACATCCAACTCAAAGCACCACACCTTAGTACTAGACTTACTAATTAATTAATTGTATAATTGCTAGGCTATTTAATGGAGGTTACTGCATACTGCATTTTGTTTTCACTTGATAAAGCTCAGGACTGCCTGAGCGAAAGCGCTTGTGTGATTTTATCTGTGACTTTTGGAATACTTCAGTGTGATTTTATCTGTGACTTTTGGAACACTTCAGAAATAAAAATACAGCCTTGTGGACTTTAGCAGAGTTCTGGTTCCTTTCTTCAAGGTCGTGGATTATTCTTTGATAGTCCAATATTTTATTAAACAGATTCTCCGTTTCTTTACTAATCACATAAGCATATATAGTAATAATCATGTACAGTTTTTCTTGCCATATTACATCTATAATTGTTAATCTTCCCATTTTAAATGGTAAAACATCCAAATTTTTCACTACTGTTTGCATAAAGCAACTATTGCTGAACATTGTCCATTCCCTAGGTTCCATATTATTTCCCCTTACCATATTTTTGCATCTGTAATCTTTCTTCATATGTCAAAAATCTTATGTTCTCCAGAATAATAATGTCATCATCACCTTTGTTACACAATTCTAAAATTGCTATCCTTCTTATAATATTTTTATACTATTAACATTTTCTGAAAGAATCCTTAAATTATTCCTTTCCTTGTTTCTTAGTTTAGGAGATACCATCTTATAAAAAATTCTTATGAGAAAGATTTATCCATTCCCTTTCTTGACTTCCTTTATATTAATGCCTTTAAGTTCTATTTTTCTATCTTCTACTCTTTTACCAATATAATTCATTTTTTCTCTTACCATTTCCAACTTATATCTTCTTCATCACTAACTTCTGATTCTATTTCTGATTTATTTCCTTCATTATTTTGTCAGTAACTCCTCCTTTTTTAAAGTGTAATTTATTTCTACCTCATCTTCAGTCCTTTCATATTCTTTCTCTTTGCTCTGATTCATAATACATGACTCATTCTCATTTTATTTACAACACATCCATACATGTCCAATTTTTTTACATTTATGACATTCAAGTTCACATTTTTGCTTCATGTCCTGTTTTACACAATACATAACATTTCTTTTATCACAATTATTAAATAAATGTCCTTCTTTTCTACAAAAATATAATGTTTTTGTTTGTTCCCAATATTTGACAACACCCCTGTTACCATCAACATTTTTGATTCTTGGAATGTGTACAATTTTTTCCAATTTTATTTTCAAAATTACATTGCAATCTCATGCCCCAGTCCATAAACCCCTTTATCATAAACTTTTGAAATATCTATTTGTTTCTTTGCATGCCTTTTTTAAAATGATCTTTTAAAGTCTGTCTTTCCACTCAGTTCAAAACTGTATCTGGACTTTCTTTTTAGTTTCCAGAAAATATGCTTTTATTCTGTATACATTCCAAGGATTATTATTTTGTCTTTTTTCATATTTACACAAAAATCTCTCCATACCTTGTACAGTTTCAAACAAATGTCAGAAAATATTTCTTTGTTAATCAAAATAAATGTTTGTACCTCTTGTGGTTTTACACCCAAACGTAAAATTACATTGTCCCATACCTCATATCTGTTCACTCCTGATCCCTTTTGCTTTCGATTCTTATAAAGAATTTTCTTTTTACAATGTATTTTTTTCTATATCATTCCTACTTGTGTATCTGCTACTGTATCGGCATACCTTTTTTTTGTTTTTTCATTACCCTCTTCTGATATCATTTATATATCCACTTTGTTTGTTTTCTCCATAATGTCCTTCATGATACCTCATTCTCTGGTTCAGATTGATTTATCATTTCTTGCACTATATCATCCCTCAACCCTCCCAATTGGAGGGTTGTAACTATGCACTTCTCTACGACTGTCTCTTCAGTCCAAACAGCTTTTTCTGAAACACTTCTTCTGAGTATACTGCTTCTATACTATTTACCTCTACCTTCATTAGTAATGGCTGCTAACCCTAACCCTAATGCTGCCTCTTCCTCAAACTCTACACCTTAAGGTTATTAAATACTTTCTGTAACACTGCCACTATTCAGGCAATTTGAGGCTAGTATTATGGGTGGATAGTTCTAATACCTGAAGAGGCAGAAGTTTGCCCTATTGATATTATTTTAATTTGTGTGTGTGTGTGTGTGTGTGTGTGTGTGTGTGTGTGTGTGTGTGGGTTTACCTTTAAAAACTCAAATCACAGTGGTACAAGTGCTCATATGAGCGAATCGAAACCAAGAAAGTGAAAACATCGACAGACCTTAATGTTCGAAAAACAGCAAATTGAAAAGCAGATTTACTGTTTTTCAAACATTAATGTCAAACTGTTAAATAAATTGTTAAAATCAGACTGTAAAAATCATTCTGCATTTTTAAAATGACAGTCAATAACAGACAGTAATGCAGGAAACTCAAGTATCTAATTTACAAATACTCTAATGTACATTAGGAGGCAAAAAACCATACACAAACTTGTACAGAATTTTGTCTAGCTTTATTTATGAAGCACATGTTATTTTATACGTTTTACAATCAGCCTTTGCCCACCTCACTGACGTGGTCAGTGACAGGGTCTTTACATCATAGTAACTTATGAAAAAGTGCTGAGATGGTGTTTTTCAAAAATCTTTTTCCCATGAGAATATTACAGCCTTGCAAAGCACCTGGTCGGTCACAATGTCCTTCCGAGGATGTAGCCAATTCAAGGCTCTTAGATTAGTTCGAATACAATGGGTGCATGTCTTCTTTAATACTTCTCTTTGTCTCTTTCTTGTTCACCAGCTGGACATTATCTCTGATAGTGCGCACAAGGCCGTTCTTCTGGTGGAAGCAGGAAAAGATACACATGCAGACAGATTCATTATTTTCTAACTTTGCAAATAATTACTCACTGAAAGAAATGAGCCAGCCGAGCTGCCAAGGCCAAGTTTCTAATCACACTGCAGCTTATGCTTCAAGCAATAATATGCGAGTTCATTTCTACTATTATTCTAGTAAAACAGAATTAAATGCATTACATATTATACTATTTTTCAACCTTTGCTCTTCATATAGATTTGAGCACATTTATATATGCCTGACCACACAGCTTATATATGTCTGCATATATGTCTTTCTAACAGTTGATATATTGAATACATATTTTTCTGACATTCTCCCTCCTGTTAATGCATTTTATTCTATTAGAAACATGAACAATATTATTTCATTTCTTAGCTTTTTCCCTTTGAGGACTTTCAGCTAAGCTAGTCATTGGTTTTATATTTCAGAAAAAGCATCATCTGAAATTAATCTTTCAATTTTAACACTTTGGTAAAAAGTTCCAGTAACAGATATATCAACAAATTTTTGATTAATCTTTTCATGCAGGGAATTTCACAGTAAACACATGCGCCTATTAGGAGTATACCCACACAAATAGCAGTTAAATGTTTAATAGGATGGAACCCCACCCCCCCAAACAGATTCTGGAAAAAGTCCGTCAGTGGGTTTGGGTCTGGTTTAGTCATTGCTGATACTTGCTGAATTACCTCTAGGTGATTATTTGTCTCGTGACGATTCTCAGGGATAAAAGCACAGCATTCTTCTTCGTGTACCACCTCCTGCCGCTAGGGTGAAGTAAAGAGCCATTCGATTTTGTAGCACAACAGTTTTTATTGCATTCAGTTCATTAGTCACCAATTCTAGGGTGGAAAAAGTTGCATTGCTCATGACTTCTTGACAGCTTCCTCAGCTCCCAGATCGATTTGACTGCTCCATAGGCTGGTGGTATTCCTGCCCTGGATATAACACTGTTGCCCAAGTCCATATGAGTCAATTTACTTTTGTCTTTCACTGAATTATGGTCTTTTTAACCAGCTTCGATTTTACCAACTGGATTCACAGGTTTTTTAACTGGACCTTCAGATTCTCGAGCTGTTTTCCTTACGTTTTGTATCTTACCCAAAGGTAATTCTGCAGTATGTCTTATTGCTGAAACCAGATAACCCAAAAAACAACTGCCGGACCAATTCTCAGGTAACCATTTATATGCCTTTTTCCCACAAATAAAATCATTACTTTGGTACTAATACGTGTTATCCCTGCATGAAACATTTTTCTATCCTTAATAGACAATTGCTTAGTTAAGACTGCATTGTCACATACTGCATTTAATGTAGTTTTCATTGAACTCAGATATGAATCATGGTTAGTATCACAAACAGTACCCCCACTTTTGACTTTAATGTAACATTTATAAGACATTGTTATATTACCATTACTCCAGCCCACCTGGAGGGTATCACTTTGTAGAAACATACAACTCCTTTTTGTGTGACAGGTAAAAATAAAGCAATTTTGTCCTGTGATCTCACAGTTTCTGTATAAAAAAAACTTTCCAAAGTCTCATTTTATCCCCAGAGGGACAGTGGACATTACAGTCTTTTATATGCTGTTGGTATAGCTGTACAAACCCAGCAATTTGAAAAGTTTATGGTCTCTGTATACACTTGCTTCATGGCCAGGTATGTGTTAAAGTTTGGATGCCAGTCTATAAACAGTTCATCACGTCTTCTCACTTTCACTTGTGTGGTTGAGTGCAGGGAAAACCACAATAAGAGAAAAATTGTCACACTTATAGTTAACAAATGCACAGTTAACAAAATAATTATGCAATAGTTCTTGGGTTGCTCTGCTTTTTTGTTTGCTTTACTCTTGGCCATTTTGCCCTTGTGTATCAGTCACAAAGTTTTTATTCAGCTGAAAGTTCTTTTGTCTGAAAAAGAGTTAAACTGCAAAACAGATTTATTTATAAACAGTTTCTTTATATAATTAGCTAGTGAACTGTCAGCCTCCAGCTCTGCAGGCATGAGAGCTTTTTACTGAGGCACATAATATGCCCTTTCAAATACTACTTTAAAGGGGATCAAACCCTTTACATTTGTTACTGTTTTCATGCTCAGCAATGCTAGAGGTAAACAGCAAATCCAATTCTTCTGAGTCTCACTCATCAACTTTCTTAACTTGTTTTTTTTTTTTTAATTCCATTGTACCTCTCCACCAGTCCTGCTGACTGTGGGTGGTAAGCACAGTGATTCCTTAAGGAAATCCCAAAAAAAAATCTCCCAAGTTGTTGAATTGTCTGATTGACAAAATGTGTCCCATTGCCACTATAGATTCTTTCCGGTATGCCAAATCTAGGAATTATTTCCTTTACTAGGGCCTTTGCCACTGTTGCTGCATTCGGATTCCTGGTTGGAAAAGCTTCTACCCATTTTGAAAACATATCTATGATCACTAAACAGTATTTCTTTCCTTCACATTTATTCAACTCTATGAAGTCCATACAAATAGTATGGAATGGATATGGTGGTGTAGGAAACTCCCTTGCTTGTTTTAAATGCTCCTTGTGCATGGTGCTTGTTACAAGTGTGACAAGCTGCACAAAATTTTATTGTATAATTTATGTATCCATATATTTGGAATATTCTATTTACTAACTGTACCATCCCCCCTGTTGAGACATGGCTCTGCCCATGGCTCAACAAAGCTGCATATCTAAATAAATTAGACGGCAATATTGTTTTTTTTTTTTTTTTTTCCTTTGGAAATGTACAGTCCATTTTCAAAAATTGCACCTTGTTTTACCCAGTTTTGTTTTTTTGCTTTTGTAGTAAGCATTTGCATTGTTTTTAACATGTCTAAATCTAAAATCTCAAAGGGTTGTAATTTCTCATTTAAAAATAAAGTTTCTGAGTCTGAGGCTGCTTGCTTTGCAGCTGCATCAGCTCGTGCATTACCTTTTGAAATTTTATCCTGTTGTTTTGTATGAGCTACACATTTACAAATAGCTACTTTGGTAGGCAACTGAATAGATTCTAATAGCTCCAAAATAAATTGCATGATTAATAGGTTTTCCACTGGATGTAATCATCCCTCTATTTTCTTTATTGTTGTGCAAACACATGCACTGTAGAAAAAGCATACTGATTATCAGTATATATGTTCACTTTTTGCCTTTTACTAAAATACATACTCCAGTCAAAACTACCAATTCTGCTGCTTGAGCATACAAGTTGTGTGGCAAAGTTTGTGCTTCTAAATTTTTAGTGTCTGTAACTACTGCATATCCCACCAGATTTTTCCCTGTAGGACCCCTTCTGCATGAGCCATCCACGTAATATGTCACCTCAGCATCATTCAAGGGCATATCTGTAAGATCTTGTCTAGGTAAAGCTAACTGTTCATATGAGGTTGACTCAGCAGTATGGTCATACATGAAAAGATGTCTAGCAGGAGAAAGGTATGCAACTTTTTCTTGTAGCAGAATTATTGCAACTGCATGAGGCATTCTCAATGTGAGAGGGTGGAATAACACCACTGAGGCTGAAGCCTGCACTGCCATTGCTGCTGCAACTACTGCTTGTACACAGTGAGGCAAAGATTGCACCACTGGGTCTAACTGTGATGAATAGTAAGCTTATGGGGCATTGCTTATCCCCATGTTGTTGCTTTAATACTGATGTCATGTACCATTGCTTACAATCTATGGTTTAAAAAAAACGTTTGTGATAACTTGGAAGTCTTAAAACTAATGAAGAAGCTATTAACTGCTTCAACCTGCAGAAAGCCATTTCTGCTTTTGTTTTCCATCGTAAAATAATTTGGTACCCAGCTTCAACAAAAATTAGTTGTACCTAAGAAAGACATTATTTCTTTTTTAGTTGTTGGTTTGGGTGCTTGCAAAATTGCTGTTTTTTTTTTTTCTCTTTCCCATTATCTAGTATTTTACCTTTATTGAATATCACATATTCCAGGTATCTAACCTGTGTTTTTTT
Organism: Protopterus annectens; assembly: GCF_019279795.1. Classification (NCBI taxonomy): domain Eukaryota; kingdom Metazoa; phylum Chordata; order Ceratodontiformes; family Protopteridae; genus Protopterus; species Protopterus annectens. The sequence continues at coordinate 363,432,872 of NC_056733.1, forward strand.
CCCAAAGTTGTAACTTACTTTTGTTTACTTTGTGTCCTTGTATTACTAAAAATTTTAATAATGCTACTGCATTTACCCTGCACTGCTGCTGGGTGCTGCTAGCAAGATGTCATTTACATAAAGTAAAATTTGACTACCTTCTGGTGGGGTAGACCCTGCCAGGTTGCTAGCCATTTTTTGTGCAAATATTATTGGGCTCTCACAATATCCCTGTGGTAGTCGAGTATATGTATACCTTTTACCCTGAAATGTAAATGCAAACCAATATTGACTATCAGGATGTATAGGTATTGAAAAGAAAGCATTGCTTATATCTACCACAGTAAAATACTTCTGTTGTGGCTTTAAATCATTTAACAAGGTATGTGGGTCTGGCACCGTGGGTGCTCTAGGTATTACTGCATTATTTACAGCTTATAAATCTTGTACCATCTGCCATTCCCCGTTTGCTTTTTAACAGGAAATAGGTGTATCACATGGTGAATCAGGAGATTCTACCAGTACTCCTTTTTTGAGTAATGCTGCTTATTATAGGCTTAATTTTTACTTTTGCATTCTTTTCCAAAATGTATTGTCTTTTCTGTGGTCTAAGAGCTGACTTTGGGGTAATTGTAACTGGTCCTGCTGCTTGAATAAGCCCTACATTTAACTTGCCTGTTGACCACAGAGTTGTTGGAATTTTACACAAGGCCTCTTTTTTTTTTTTTAAATAAAAATGCTAATCAGCTGTCCTTACTAGATTGCAAGTGTACAGCTGTATGTGTCTGTGTCAACCAATTCAGTTTTGTTTTTATATTCCTTGTCCTGACATTTCTAAATCAGTCTGTTTTCCCATTTTGTTACCTTTTTTTCCTAAGTCTGCCCATTTAACACTTTTGTTTTTTGTCAAGCTGACATGTGGCAGTCTATTGGACTTATACAATCTCATGAATTCCTGAGGTAATGAACAGCTTACTACACTGTTTCCCTCAGTATCCCAGCATAAAGTTTGTAATATTAATTTGTCAGCAGGATTCTTACTTATATTCCTTATCAGGTCCTGGTGTGCTACAGTAGTATGGAGTACAATGTAACAAGTGCTGCTGATCAGTGTCAAGGGAGGGTACCTTACTGATGGCTACGTTTATCAGTTCTTTGGTTACTGCCCTGGACCAATCATAACTAGGTCCTGGCTGTACCAATAATAGGCTTTACCCTCTGATCACACCACAAAAGCATCCATTTGTCTTTGTGCTTCCATACCCTGCATGGTAGGAACTACTGCTATGCCAAATATCTGCATAAGGTCTCTTCCCAGTAAGTTTACTGGATATTTTTGCAGAAACTACAATTTTACTTTTCTGAGTCATACCTGAAACAGGGTCAGTTATTGCTATATTATGGGAAAGTGGTTCCCTGTATAGCTGTCCATTTGCTGCTTTTACTAATATATAATCAGGTGATTCAGAATGTTTTGGTAACTTGGAGGGGTGTATCAAAGTCCGTGACGCTCCTGAGTCACACAGGAATTTGACCTTTCTTTCCTCCACCAGAAGTGTTACTTCTGGTTTTGTATTTGCTAGGTAGAGCTCCAGGCTCAACAATGCTAAATCTAAAATTGTATTTTCATTTTTATTCTCTACATCTGTTTGTACTTTCTCTATTCCCTCTACTACATTCACATTTTCTTTTTGTTTATTAACCTTTCCTGATGATTTTTGGTTATTACCACTATCATATAGTCAGTCCACATCTCCTTTATCTTCTGTCATTGCTTTCTTATTTTGTTTATAGTCCCTAGCTAGATGCCCTTTTACCTGACTGTAATACAAATACTTCAGCTCCGTCTTCAGCAGTGAAGACTTGTGCCTTTTTTTTCTTTTTACTATTAAAGTGTCTTTTAGTACGTCTAGCATACTCAAGTAAGGCTTGCAGCCTGCTTGTTCAGTGATCTATCATATGCCTTGTAATAAAACTACTAACAGAGGCAATGCAACCTTTTAAAAATGTATTTTTTTAATTGTTGTTTAAAGCATTTTAATAATCTAGCATAATATCCATCTACTGTCTCATTTTCCTGTTGTATGCATTAATTAATGCAAGTCCAGTCTGCTCTAAGTTTTCATTTTTAGAGATTCTGTCTGTCAGACCTTTCACTCTGTTGTCTAAAAATGTTTCAGAATTTAAGCTTTTGTTTTTTACAATTTGCTTCCTCAATCCACCTATGTGCTTGAGGTATGCCTAGTTGGTGCTGTTTTCTTTTGCCTGATGCCCTGCATCAGATTAAAGCTTGTTTAAGGAGTTTAACTAGTGAAAGTTTATCTAGTTTACTATCAAATTTATAGTTGTTAACACATTTTGCAAAATATCTCACATTATCTGCTTACTGCAATTGCATATGCTTCACATTATCCGTTAGGGGCGGATCTCGTGATCTCTTAGTGCACTGATCTCCCATGTCTTAAAAGACTGTTACGTAACCCTTCTCTTGTACCACGTGGTATCTTATTTCCCATATCCACAGTAGTGTCTAGAATGACTGTTTACTTTGCTTTGTTATTCCCTGATCTATGACTCAAGATACAATACGACTCTCTCTCCCTGCTACCACAAACCTTAACAATAGCACAGTGTAACCTGGTCCCTGATCTAAAACAAAGACAAAGAGGGAAATTCTTCTTACCTGAGCCTCCCGCTTTGACTGTCTTTTTTTTTCTTGGGGCCCAGTCTTCCGCTTTTCAGCCACAGATCAGAAAGTGGACAGCCTCTTTACACACAACAATTCAGTCGGAGGTCTTTTCACTTTAAGAAGAACCATTTTGTTTTGGCAGCTTCTCCTGCGCAGATTTATCACCACTCATGCACTCTGTGACCTGCAGCTTACCAAGGGAATTCCGGCTTTAGAAGGACCAAAATGTTAAATAAATTGTTAAAATCAGACTGTAAAAATCATTCTGCATTTTTAAAATGACAGTCAATAACAGACAGTAATGCAGGAAACTCAAGTATCTAATTTACAAATACTCTAATGTACATTAGGAGGCAAAAAACCATACACAAACTTGTACAGAATTTTGTCTAGCTTTATTTATGAAGCACATGTTATTTTATACGTTTTACAATCAGCCTTTGCCCACCTCACTGACGTGGTCAGTGACAGGGTCTTTACATCATAGTAACTTATGAAAAAGTGCTGAGATGGTGTTTTCAAAAATCTTTTTCCCATGAGAATATTACAGCCTTGCAAAGCACCTGGTCGGTCACAATGTCCTTCTGAGGATGTAGCCAATTCAAGGCTCTTAGATTAGTTCGAATACAATGGGTGCATGTCTTCTTTACTTCTCTTTGTCTCTTTCTTGTTCACCAGCTGGACATTATCTCTGATAGTGCGCACAAGGCCGTTCTTCTGGTGGAAGCAGGAAAAGATACACATGCAGACAGATTCATTATTTTCTAACTTTGCAAATAATTACTCACTGAAAGAAATGAGCCAGCCGAGCTGCCAAGGCCAAGTTTCTAATCACACTGCAGCTTATGCTTCAAGCAATAATATGCGAGTTCATTTCTACTATTATTCTAGTAAAACAGAATTAAATGCATTACATATTATACTATTTTTCAACCTTTGCTCTTCATATAGATTTGAGCACATTTATATATGCCTGACCACACAGCTTATATATGTCTGCATATATGTCTTTCTAACAGTTGATATATTGAATACATATTTTTCTGACACAAACAAAAAAGAAAACGAAGTGTAAAGCAGGGGGTAAGTCCCCCATGCACCGCCACACCCCCTACTTTATTATTATAACTCCAAGATCAAACTACAGTGGGGAAAGGAACCATTTCCCGATCCCCACTATAGTGCAATCCGCCCCAGAATGTCAAATGTGCAATGAGCGAATCTCACTGTGCATTCACTCATTGCATGTTCAAACCTTTTTCTGTTCAGCGTTTGCAAACTTTGCAGACTGCCTTTTGGAAAATTGCTGTTCGCCCTTGTGCAATACACACATGTAAAGGTAAATCGTGTATGTGTGTGTCGGTAGTATTGTTTTTTTTTTTACATTTAACATTAGGGCAGTTCAGTCATACAAAATACACCCATACACACACACACACACACACACACACACACATATATATATATATATATATATATATATATATATATATATATATATAAGTTCAAAGTTCGACTTTCATATGGTGGCGACCATATGGTTGAACTTTTGAAAGTTCGAACATTCTTAATGGAGATCTCCATACAGCATGGAATGGGAAGATTTCCCTTTTCACTCTGTAGTGTGATCTCAGAGTTGGTATATGTAAATAGCAGGGGGTGTGGGTGGCGCAGCTCCCACATGGGGTGTGCAGGGGGGCTTGCCCCCCCTGGTGAAACCATTCAGGTCATTGTTTTTCTTTTTTTTTTTTTATTAGATGTTCAAACTTTCAAAAGTTCGATCATATGGTCTCGGCCATATGAAAGTCGAACTTTTGAAAGTTCGATCATCTCACACACACCTATCTTATCAAATTTTTCAACCAGTTTCAGTAAAATTTATCTTGTCCTTTTCAATTTCATATCCTAGGAAGTTTTCATCATTGAAGTTTTTTTACTATACAAGTCTTTCTAATTATTATAAATTTCTGTTCTTACATTGGAATCACTGTACGTTACTAAATTGTGTTTATGTAGCTTTAACAATCCTAGCTTCTGTGGTTTATTTTATATCTATCCATTTCTCAGCCTTGTCTCTGAAGTATTATAAATTGTGAAACATAGGATAGTGGATTAATTAAACCCCTCTGCATTGTGCTAAGTGAAGTTGTTAGATGAGTGAGGATGTGCAGGGTGTATGCAGTTCAGGAGATACATTAGCACATTAACACAAAAAGGCCAACTGGAAAACAAGGCACAGCTGAGATATATGCAAATGACTATATGATGAGATGTGCTATATGCTAATGAAGTAAAAATCTGTCTAAGTGATTCACAAACATATTAATCATGCACAGTAACACACATTAGCAATGGGCACAGTTATATGCCCAGGTTCAGAGAGAAGGGAAATCAAAATATGTTATGCGTTTACACAACAACTGTAAACCTATGTCTGCAAAAGGCTGTTATAGCAGCTAGTGATACTAACACTGCGTCAGCCAGTGTTAAGTCCATATAAGACTGTGAACAGTAGG